>NC_090022.1:157278815-157608939 GCF_037176765.1 Anolis sagrei
TGATGCTACTGTCAAAGATACAACTCTATAGTTCAGAAGAAATTAGAGCCTATGCAACAAGCAGACCTGCAGTATTTATGAGATAGGCTTCTTTAAACAGCATATGTGACTCTGATCCATTAATTGTCTCACTGTCTCTTGCAAGACAGAATTACAGGAAAAAATATATGAAAATATCAAAACATTGTCGAAGGCTTTCATGGCCGGAATCACTGGGATGTTGTAGGTTTTTCAGGCTGTATGGCCATGTTCTAGAAGCATTCTCTCCTGATGTTTCACCTGCATCTGTGGCAAGCATCCTCACAACCTCTGAGGATGCTTGCCACAGATGCATGAAACATATTAGGAGAGAATGCTTCTAGAACATGGCCATACAGCCTGAAAAACCTACAACAACCCAATATCAAAACATTAAAGTATTTTGGCAATTCAACAAAGCAGAGTGTAAAGAGATCAGGGTCTCTTATTGCTCCTGTGTGACAGGAATATGCAAGGGTGTTACAAGTGATGAGAGAGAAAGGTGTGTGTATATGGTAGGTTTGCTGCCACCACCTCAAATCACTGCTTGAGGAATTGTCTAGTAGTTGTAGCTGAGGTAAAACGTCCTGATACACCGGTTCCTCTTTTTTGGCTCCCTTTCTTTTGTGACTGGACTGCAGAGATGTAGAGGCTCACTGTATCTGGCGCTATATGACAAAACAAGGCTGAGGCAGATTAAAAGTAAACTAGAGAACAGGTTTATTGAAATGTTTGAAACAGACAACTCATTACTGAGTGGTACATATGCGTAGTTGGTTTCTGAGGCACAGACTTATAAAATAAATGGTTGCTTAAGAAATAGTAACTTTTCTTTGACGCGAGTTACTTTCCTCACACTATTCTATAACAAGTAACAGTGTGTTTCTCAGACCAGCCGCCCTGGCTGTCTGCGAGAGTAACCAGGTTCCTTCTAGACTACTCTGCACTGTAGGGAAATAAACCCACTTGTATTCTCTCCAAATACAAGTCAACAAGCCTTCTCTTTGACTGTCAAAGCCAAAGTACTCCGAAGCACTTGCCCTCTATTATTCCCTCCCAGTCTAATTCTAACTCACTCAGAAATTCTCTTCTCCCTGCCTGAAAATCCTAATCCTATCTCTTTCAGATCAAATCCCTCTTCTCCCCTTTTAGAGCAAAACCATCTCTCTCTAAAATCAAATCATTCTCTCCCTCTCTGACAGAAAGCACAGCCTTTTTACACACTCCTTCAATTCCTCCCCTAGGGGTCTGAGCCAATCAGGAGTTAGCTGACTCCTCCCCTTGCCTCTCTGCCCTTCCCAACATGTCAGCTATCCTGAGCACCCTCCCAACATGGAGGCCTGCTCACTGACTCCCAGGCTGCGGCCTACGAAGCAAAGGTATGAGTTCACTACACAGAGAAATTCCCAAGCCATTATATTTCTTCCAAATCCATGTGAAGCAAGTAAAATTCCAGTTAGCTTCCCTAAATGCAGCATAATAAGAATTAAAGAGAAAGTGGGATTAGACTCACTTATACCACCATCATACGCTCCATCTTCTTTCACCTATTGTGATAACACCAAATGGCTTCAAAAAACACTTGTATCATTTGGCTGAAGAATTGTCAAGCACAGATACTTATTCATAACTCTGTGGAGGGTAACTCCTTCTTTGACCACTTGACTGTGGAATCAGTATGAATACAAAAATTCAAGTGATTGAAAGATGCTGGTGTATAACAATTGGAATCTGCCAAGTGGCACCAGGATTGTTGAAGAGTAGAAAGCATGTTCCTCCTGTTCAAATACATTCTATTCTGAATGCCTTAACCGTCTCTCTTTGTCTCAACATTTCTCCTTTCTTAGTTCAACTGCTTTCAGAGGCAGACAATGCTCTCCTTTCAAGTTGTCTTACAATGTTCCCTCACTACTTTTCCGGCCATCAAAATTGAATCCTTATTTACATGTCATGTACAGAAGACCTTCCAACTTTCACAAACCATATTTTGTTCTGTTCTTTGCCATACCAAAACTCTGTGGTCTGGGACTTTATTAATCCCCACTGGCACCAGAAAGGGGGAAAAAGGAGGGAGGCATTTGCCATTTTCCCCTATATCCAGATTATATTCCAAAACAATATCTAGATTTTTGTGTGTGTTTAGAACTGTAGGAATCAGAGAACCAGAAATAAGGTATCATTTGAATTTGCTATTACTATGTACTTACAGGAAGATGTATTTGTTCCTTCAGTTGAGGCTGGAATGTTGTCATTAAGTTCTGTAACAACAGAAAAGGGAATGTGAAAATAACATGTACGAAACCTATGCCTTCTTATTGGAGAATGAAGCTTGCTTTTCCAAGGGAGGAAAATCAAGACAACCATGAAGATCCTAGATTACACAAGAAGACTATTAAGCTCAGATGACCCTATAAAAAGGAAATGCCTAGAACAAGCAACTATTTTGGAAATATCCATGCTAGGAATAGGGAGTCAAAACAATGCAAAATCTTAATAGTTGCCAGTACAATATCAAGACATTTTAAGTGAATTGATAATTAAATTCACTAGTTTAAAAAGTAAACAATAAAAAGAAGATATAGAAAAGATGACAAAATGAAATCTATGAATCTAAAGACCAACTTAAGGCTAGAGAACTAGAGTAGAAATCAAGATTATTTAGGTGTCCTGTTAGATGAGAAAAACTTGTTTGAGCACAAAATACAAGAGCTTCTTAATTAGCTACAAGGACTGGTCCTTGTACACATGTATGTATGCACACATAGAATACACTGAGTCCAAGCATTCTTACTGCTTTAGTTTAAAAAAGGTATTCCTCCCTAACCAGGTAAAAGAATCTCAGAAAGGCAAAAGTGAGGCACTATTTGATCTACCAAAGAAACAAAACATGCAGCAGCATGCAGTATAAGCAAGAAAGATTTTGCAAAGAGTAAAATCCAATCTTGTGTGCCATCATAAAGAGCAATGTATGTGAAATTTGAATGTAGTCTTGTACTTTGTAAGCCATTCCTTGAAAGGCAACATAAAGATGCACCAAGTGACTGATCTGAAATGATTCCATAAAAGGAGAGTTGAAACAAAATGCAAATTTATTTCTAGAAGAGAAGCAGAAGTAAAAAAAAAAGAAGTAAAAAATCTTAGTCTTGATTTCACTGCATTTCTCCAAATCTAATAGAAATTTCTTTCTTTTTTTATATTTGCTTGCCTGATGTTCTGTTTTCTTCTTGCCCTTGTTAAAAATCATGTCAGAAGTGACTTAAGATAACTGCAAGTCGCTTCTGGTGTGAGAGAACTGCCCGTTTGCAGAGACATTGCCCAAGCGATGCCCAGATGTGTTACCATTCTGTGGGAGGCTTCTCCCATGTCCCCACATGGGAATCTGGGGCTGACAGATGGGAGCTCACCAAGTCTCACAGATTCGAACCACTGATCTTCAGGTCAGCAGTTCAACTGGCACAAGGGTTTAACCCAGGCACCCTCAAATTGCGGCCCTCTAGCCCTTTGGGCCTCCAACTCCCAGAAGTCCTAATGAGCTTGTTCAATTGTCAGGAATTCTGAGAGTTGAAGGCCCAAATAGCTGGAGGGCCACAGTTTGAGGATGCCTGGTTTAACCCATTGGCCATTATGACTTTTCTTCTTGCCCTGAAGGTCAAACATTATTTTTACACATTTTTCCTGTAGTACATATTTATATATTCAGTGCACACATTTTTCCTAAAATGCAGAGTTACAGATTCAGTTTGCTGAAATAAAACCCATTTCAGATGGTGTTTTAAGTTATGTGAATGTGACTTTTCACATGTATCAGTATGTGCATTGCTCTTTACATTCTGTAGTGGTACATAAGCACTGCAAACATGCAAATGCTCAAGACAAGGAACACAATTTCTTTTGCGAATTAGACTGCTGAGACCAATGAAATTTCTTTCCAGGTCTAGCTACAGAGGCAAAAGATCTCTGATACTGAGATCAGGTTCTTATATCTTTTTAAATGATTATATTCAGTATCACTGTGCTATAAGATAGCACATGCAGTGAAAGAAGAAATGGGATCCCATCTATATTTTAGGAAAAGAGATTCCAATAAAAAGGAGGAGGAGGAAGAAGAACAAGGAGAAAGATGATGAAGAAGAAAAAGGAGGCAAAAGATGAACACCTAGCACTGAAAGCACTAAGTGGTGGCCTCTAAAACTCAACAACACCTATTATATGAGATTGTTTATTGCTGTGGGATAATTCGATGGCATCTTTAAAGATGAAAGAGACACTAAACTGCACCTAAGATCTCATTGTTGAGTTAAATAAGTTAAGACAGATTTATGCATGCCTTCCATGCTAATCTCGAAAGTGGCAAGAGAGGGAAGTAAACTATAATGATGCAAGGAAAGTTTGAGAAGAAGCCTGAATCTGTAGATTTGTTCAGAGATGCAAACAATTCCACTTGACTTACGTGAAGCTGCATCTGCTCCTTTTGTCAAAACTGGTATCAAGCTAGTGGGTTCTGAAAAAAACAAAACTAAAATGAGAAGCAGTTGGGCCCTCTCATGAAACTGACATGAAAACTATGGGAAACAAACCAAATTGCTACCATAAATCAAACTGTGAATTTAAATAATTAAGGATACTTGTTATAACTATTTTCAAATATTACAATGCATTCCAAGAACCCTTGTAATGAAAAGCAAAACAGTGGACAACTATGGATGAGAAGAAGTTAAGAAACAATTCTGCTTGGAAAAGCTGGCTTAGAAACCTTTGTCCATATGAATCAGCAAATATTTATCAAACATCTTGAGTGGTATAGCTAAAAACGTGTAATTTTAGTAAAAGTTGTAGATTATTCAGGACTCAACAGTCAAGGACTCAACAGTTGCTGGTGCAAAACAACGACTGTTTTAAGAGATGACGTTTTTCATGTATTGCTGTGTCATGACAAATGCATTGACATCTCTGGTCTATCCTCTGGGCCGGAGACTGCTCTCAAACAGAAAGTATCTCGGTCTGATATCAGTCCTAGTGTATGAAAGCTTCAGGGGTCCACATCTGATGAAAAAAGTCATGGGACCTTGTAATTCCCACTGGTCTCCACAGATATCTATACTTGATCTTAGCCAAAAGGCCGTGAAGCAACATCCACGGATATCAGACCGAGATACTTTCTGTTTGAGAGCAGTTGCTCCCTCTTCACTGTATTTCTCATTTCATTGCATTGAGCTTTGTATTGGGGATTATGGGGTTACTACATGGTATATGATCATTATAGTTTTCCTATTGCTTAGACTATATTTTGTTTGCATGTTATTTATTTTAACAAAGTGGGTGATAACGCAAAAGATTACGATCCTCACCACATTCTGTGAGTTCACTACACAAAGACAACCTATGAAACATGTCTCTTTTTGCATTGCCCAAAGATTTATTCTAAATGTAATTTATTTCCCATAAAATTAGCAATGCATTTGCAATCAGCAAAAAATTCAGTGTTCAGTTTTTGAAAGATCCGTTTTCACAACATTTAAGGCTTCTTTTGAATGGGGTGGGGGTTTCTTCTCATATTCATTAAGGTGAAAAAACAAGGCACAACATTTTTCTTAATGCTGTCTTGCATGTCAAGTCATTGAAAAAGAAGAATAAATACCATTGGAAATAAGTTCATGTAGTTTTTAAATTATAAATGTTAAAATATGCATGTTTTTAAACTGGTATTATGCTCCTATAACTGAGTATGTATTTTAAATCGATGTTTGGGCTTTTAATTTTGTAATGTGTCTGTTTATTACTGTATTTTAATCTGTTATTCCCCTCCTTGAGCCACAGCGAGACTGCAAAAAGCAAATACTATTAATTATTGTTTTTGTTGCTGTCACTTTAGCTTTTTCTGCTACTTAAATGCATGTGATAAAGGCTATATTGTGGGGGGACGACGACAAAAAAGGCTTATCTCATAGGGTCACCATAAGTATCTAAGGAGTAAGATAATGCACGTAATGTGCCTAACACCTAGAGAAAATGGTTGACATCACAAAATTAAAAAAAAAATTCAACAGAAGAAAAGAATAATATAAATGCTGAGATAAGGAACTCTAAACATTATTGCATTATGTTTTACAGTTGGTAAAAGCTGAACATCTGACTAAATTGGGGGGGGGGGGGAAATGGGAACGGGAAAAACAGAAAACAAGAAGAAGTTACTTGAAGGAGTGTAACGCTTGTTTTGATGCCTGCCAAGCAACAGATGGCAACAAGATTTCTGGAAGATGCTGAAATTGCTTTCTAGATATCTGCCAGCCTTGAAGAAATGAAGAGTCCCACTGCCTCCCTGTTTATAATGAAAAATACTACTTTCAAGGAGACACTGCATGTATCATTTTTGATGGAAACTCCATAGTACTCTCAAGAAACTAGGAATATCTTCCTGTGCTTTTTCTTCTTCTTCTGAAGGCAGAAAAAATGAGGGAAAGAATAAGTACATGTATAAAAGAAGAAAATGAGAAAACAGATTAAAGTTGATCTCTATAGCCCAATAAATCCTTGGAATGATCTAGCCATTAGCTCAGGTGAAATACAATGTATTGTTCTAGCACACAGATCCAGCCAGTTGAGACACAGGAATTCCCAGTTCACAGTGGTGGTTCAGTAAACTTGACTCCTGGCACCAGAACAACTCCTGTCTGTTCGGATCCTCAGACAATTTAGAGTTTAATGTACAATGCACAATTACAACTATCCACCAAGAATAATGGCACCCTTCTTGCTTAAACTTACCAACTTCCAAACACATGAAATAGTTATTTTATTTTAATTTTAAAAAGAAGCAAGATACTAGAACACTATTATGTTATCTCCTCAAAGCTTTCAAATAAGATAAGTAACCATCCCAATAAGTCTTCTCTTATGACATAAGGAAAAGAAGGCTGCAGATAAGTAATACAGCATCTGCCTTCTTTCCAAGGGTTCCCAAGTTCAATCCTCATTTCCAGGCTGAATCTGAAAAACACTCATTAAGACCAATCGCCGTGTAGACCAGGGGTCCTCAAACTTTTTAAACAGAGGGCCAGGGCACAGTCCCTCAAACTGTTGGAGGGCTGGATTATAATTTGAAAAAAACAAATGAATGAGTTCCTATGCACACTGCACATATCTTATTTGCAGTGCAAAAAAACAACAACTTAAAAACAATACAATAATTAAAATGAAGAACAATTTTAGCCAATATAAACTTATTAGTATTTCAATGAGAAGTGTGGACCTGCTTTTGGTTGATGAGATAGGATTGTGTTGTTGTTGTGTGCTTTCAAGACATTTCAGATTTAGGTTGACCCTGAGTGTGAGCTGGATAAATGACCTTGGAGGGCCTTAGTTTGAGGACCCCTGATGTACCCCTGATGTAGACCTTGGAAAGAACCTCTCTGAAATTACTTTTTAACAGCAACTAAGTAAAATTACTTTTTAAAAGCCCACTGCCCCAAGCATTTAGTCACCATTATAGCTGCACACCTTTTTTTTGTAAAAAACTTTTCCGAGTGTCTCAAAAGCAACTATTGCAAACATTTTTATGGTGAATATTGGAAAATTGGGATTTGTACTTCCACATGTGCTGGTTATGCCCAGGAGTGAGAGATTTTTTTCAATATATCCTGATAGAAATTAGGGAAATTATAAAGCCTCAGGTAATTTGAACCCTTGACTCAGGGTGCACTTAATAGGTGCAGTTTGATGGAATTGTGTGAGTTGTGGTCTTACACATCTGTAGCCTTCCCTGCCAAAGAGTGCTAGGGCTTCACCAAATTATAAATCCCAGGATTCCATAGTGTTCCTGTTCCAAAAAACACCCCCAAGGAACTAATTAATAATTACTTTTAGTTTAAAAAAATCAAACTCAGTGCCACAAGGCACAGCAGGATGAAGAACACTTGACTGAAATAATCTTTCTCTGTCATTGAAACTATAAAGGTATACATATTACATTGTATTACAATAATAATGCAACTTAGTTATAATATTATCATAAAAAGGAATTCATATAAGCAGTTTGTAATTACTGTATATACTCGAGTATAAGCCTAGTTTTCCAGCCCCTTTTTTAGGCTGAAAAAGCTCCCCTCAGCTTATACTTGAGTCAAGGATATTTATTATTTTACTCTGTTATTAGCATTATTTTTATTTCATGTATTATTTTACTCTCTTTATTATTATTACATTTACAGTATTCTACCTTATTATTATGACATTTATTATTTTACAACATTTATGATTATTATTAAATTTATTTTTTTACTTTATTATTATTGCATTTATTATTTTACTCTATTATTACATTTATTATTTGACTTTATTATTAGTGTTATTGCATTTCCATTATTTTACTTTATTATTATTATTATGACGTTTATTATTTTACTCTCTTTATTATTGTTGGAAGGATAAGTAAGTATATTTACATTGAAGAAGGTTAGAATAATGATTTAATCAGAGTTGGGCAGTCTTATCTCAAATTACAGTTTTATGTAAATATTCAAAAACATTTCACCTCCTGATGCCACAATTAATGTAATTTTATTGGTATCTATTTTTATTTTGAAATTTGCCAGTAGTGGCTGCATTTCCCACCCTCGGCTTATACTTGAGTCAATATGTTTTCCCAGTTTTTTGTTGTAAAATTAGGTGCCTCAGCTTATAGTCGGGTCGGCTTATACTCAAGTATATACGGTAATTGCCTCCATGTTCTGGGAAAGTTATTGCTAGTTAGTATAGATAATACTACACTATGGGCCAAAGGTCTTATTCAGTGTATGGAAGCATTAATGCTCCTCGTTTTTGAACCCAAGTCAAGCAGGACCCATGCTGTGACTGGAGATTGCCCTAACAAGGAGGGCAGGATAGGATGGTAAAGATGGCTTTCCAGTAGTGCTGAACTGTTTTTGGTGCCTCTGGGCAATTTGAACCCTCCTGCATCTCCCTATGTGGCCTAAAGCAGGGCCAAGGTAGTGTATGCTACACTGGATCAACCCTGGATTTTTGGGTCAGTGTAGACTCCCTCCCTATATTTTACCACATATTTACACTCATGGTAGTGGTTGGGGCCAATGACCAGCACAGCACAGATCTCCAATCTTGCCTTCAAATGGCTCTAAATCCAAAACTGAATTCTGACAAAGAAGGGAAAACAAGATTTCTTAAAATTATCCCATCTCAATATTGGAAGGGGAAAGGTAATTGTATTCTGGCTAAATTTAACATGTTGTTGTCATTCTTGTTGTTGTTGTTTGCGTTAAAGTGATTTTCAACATATGACAACCCTAAGATTAACCCGGTTCAATATGGCTTCACTGAAAAACAAGACCAGCATAAATCCGGAGAAAGTACATATATAATGAGATGAGATGAGATGAGAAAGAGAGAGAGAGAGAGAGAGAGAGAGAGAGAATGAGAATATTATGCATATTATATTTTGAAAGTTAAAGAGAAAGTTTTCAAATTGGAAAGCGAAATGTGGAGACCGGTGGGAATTTCAAGGTCCCATGACTTTCTATGCAAGTTTAAATATAGATTCAGATTTATTATGTTTGGCACACATACTGGACAATGTTGTCCTTAATTTACATAAAATGTTATCAGTGCCCTTCATTAGAATTTAATTAGACACTTAAATGATTAAAAAGCCCCCACAAAAATGGTGCAGAAAGACTCTTTTGAAAAGAAAAAAAAGAAACAAATTAGCTTGCAAAAACCAATTAACATAAATGCACCTGGTATTTGCTGTTTATATTGTATGCCTAAAGAACTTCACACATCTTTTCTGACCTCAATTACTCTCTCTTAAGGAGGTCTACACTGTGAAATATTGGAAAGTAACGTTTTTACATCCAATATACAGAAAGAGCTCCTACAGTTTTTAAGAACTGAGAAAAAGCTAAGCAACATTAGTTTTAGGGACATTATGAAAGCTAACGAATGTGGCCTTTAATATTTATAAGTGTTAAAAATTATTGCATTATTTATTTCAAGGTTACCTACACTGAAAATTCAAGTTTCTGCCAGTAAGACACCCCTTCGAAGAAATACCTAGCTATATGAAATGAGGATTCCTGAGAAAGCAATTTAGCTTAAGGGCAAGCCAGGCAGCCTTTTGAGTAAGTACCAAGGTCACAATAGCAAGCAAGGGAGAAGAAAACAAGAAAACTAGTGTTTGTACAAAAATGTAAGGGTGACTGTGTAGCAACTATTAAAAGGCAAAGATAAAAAAGTAACTTTGAATGATACTCGGGAAGAAAAAGGTAACCTATTTTCCTTCTTTTGATAACTAGGAATGCACAGATCTTCAGCACCCAATCTCTATAACAGAGGTAGGCAATGTGCACATTTACAACATGCCTACAACAGAGGCCACCTAAAAGTAGAATTGTGACTGTAGATCTGGTAAATACATATCTAATCTGTCTGTACATTTGCACCTTACGTTCTTCATGATTCAGAAAGGTGTGTGAATAACAACATCCACCAAAGATGGATGTTGTCTGCGGTCACCAGAAAAGCAAGCATATGAGTAACTCCCAAGGATAACCAGGGATGTTACCTTTGCACAAGCAACTTCATAGAATAATTCACTTTGAAACTACAGCAATTTAGTTTGAAACTGAATGTAATATTGCACAGTTATGTGTTCATTTTGATAACTTGACAGTACTGAAGTTAATTGGGGGGCGTGTTAGTGCAGCGGGCTAAACCGCTAGTTGCCGGAAATGCTGATTGAAGGGTTGGCATACTGTGAGTTGGGGTGAGCTCCCACTGTCAGCTCTAGCTACTGCCAAACTAGCAGTTCGAAACCATGTAATGTGAATAGATCAATAGCTACCGCCTCGGCGGAAAGGTAAAAGGATGCACCATGCAGACATGCTGGCAACCCAGTCAGAGATGTCTATGGACAACAGGCTCCTCGACATGGAAAAATGGAAAAAGAGCACCTCCTTATGGATGGAGTTGAGCACTGCTTCCAGACACCGGAGATGGAAAGGAAGGGCTTTACCTTTGTCTGTGTATTGTATGTAATTGTTATTCATTGTGTAAAAAGGTATTGAATGTTTGCCTTATATGTATATACTGTAATCGTCTCCAAGTCCCTCTGAATATAAATAAAGATGATGATGATGATTATTAGCTGCTAGCTGTCCCCTGCCATGCGTTGCTGTGGCCCACATGGGGGTTCGGTGTGGGAGGTTTAGCCCAATTCTATCGTTGGTGGTGTTCAGAATGCTCTGTGATTGTAGGTGAACTATAAATCCCAGCAATTACAACTCCCAAATGTTAAGATTCTATTTTCCCCAAACTCCACCAGTGTTCACATTTGGGCATATTGAGTATTCTTGTAGAGTTTGGTCCAGATCCATCATTGTTTGAGTCCACAGTGATCTCTAGATGTAGGTGAACTACAACTCCAAAACCAAAGGACACTCCCCACCAAATCCTTCCAATATTTTCTGTTGGTCATGGGAGAACTGTGTGCCAAGTTTGGTTCAATTCTATCGTTGGTGGTGTTCAGAATGCTCTGTGATTGTACGTGAACTATACATTCCAGCAACTACAACTCTCAAATGACAAAAAAAAATTTGAGTGAAGGACATACATTGGTTTGGTAGGTGTCTTGTGTCCAAATTTGGTGTCAATTCATCCAGTGGTTTTTGAGTTCTGTTAATCCCACAAACGAACATTACATTTTTATTTATATAGATATGTAGTCCTCAGTTTCTACAATCAATGAGTGACTTCAAGAAGGGTTAGTATTGAATTTGCTACTCTCTTTACTACATGCCAGTCTGTCAACAGTGAATATATACTTCTTTTTCCATTTTTTAACTTCTCATCGCTTTACACTTCTTTGTAAAGCATTATTTCAAACTCTGTATTATTCAAACTGTACACCAACCCTTCAAGGAGAGTTTTCAGAGCTATTAATGGAACACTTCATTAAAATAGTTTTGTTTCTGGATGTTGCTGCCACACACACACACACACACACACTATATTTGACTATCTATGTATACATCATAAATACAATCCACCCGTGACACAGCAAGGTCTGTGTGACAACTGATAAACGTGGTTTATTTTTAAAGTAAATCACAGATGACAGCCCCCCCCCACCTCCCAAATCATGGAAAACTCACATTTCTCTTTTTGTAATTGCTAGAATTATACTGTATTTAAACCTATCCTTACATAAGTTCAGTTTTGGCAGCTTCATTGCCGTGAATTGCTTGCTGTTCTTATGTTAGGAAGAACATTTCACAAAGCTAGAATGTTAATGATCATCTATTGGACCAGTTTTTGACGCCAAAATGTAAACCATCTTTTATTTACCTAGTAAAAAACTGCTTTAGCTAAAATATTATGTCCTTTAGGAAAAAAAGATATAATAGCCTTAATGCTCCCAACCAGTGCTATTAAAATACTACTTTAACCAAGTCAGTTTCATATATTCGGTGTAAATCTGACTGGTATTTTAATGACATTTATTTTAGCTTTCCCTCCCCACACATGTACGTTCTATTATTCTTTCCCCATTCGTTTGAGTGGAGGAGAGCAGAGAGAAATACTCATATTCAAATACATGTCCATTCATCTGAGTCATCATTTAGTATAGCATGTCTGGCTTGTCAAGACTCTCTGGGATATCACTGGAAGCTGGTAAAGCTATTCCAAGTGTGAAACTATGCAGATTTATGAGCAAACAACTCCTTTATGCATGGAAACTAAGTAACTTTACAAGGGAATAGAAAAGCCTGTTTAATCCATTATTCCAATACTTTAAAATCAGTACTGTCACATAACAATAATTAATATTGCAATCTAAAACTTACAATGAATATTTTTCATACCATTTTCTTGAAAGGTCTTTTACATTTCTAGTGTTTCATCCTAAGTTTATACTGATCATCATTTTAACAGCATTTCAACCTTTTACTTGCAGCTTTTACAGTGTTCTGTATGGGATTTACTTTTATTATTTTTTTAGAAATACAAGTACTAAAGTGAGCCAGAACCGCTTAATACACCATCCTTAGGAATATAAAACTGTAATTCTTGTTGAAAAAAAGGAACTAACTCACATATTGCAATGTTGACAAGGGAACTACTTCTGCATAGTTGTTTCCCATGCAGCTCTTATAACATCTATACAGATTGAATGACTCCCCATGTTATCTTTCCTTCTTCAGTGTAATAATGTATGAACTAGGTTTTGAGGTTCAGAAGAGCATTGGGATAAAGTTACTATTACTAAGCTGAAGTAATGGATTGGATAACAAATAAATGGAGGTTTTTGAGAAGATAAGTGCTACTGTTAGTATTTGTTTGGCTCCCTTAATGACTAGAAGGGAAGAAAATTTGAAAAAGTTCAAAAACTGGTTAAAAATTGTGGATCTTGAGTGTTAAGAAACCAGGATCAATAAAATATTGGACTCCATCGATTGAATACATTTTACACAACATCAGCACCTGGATGTTTAGTATTATTTTATGTGCAGACAATGCTTAAGAGATTTTATGAAAAATGTGCATGAAGCTGTTTTGTGCAGAAACATTTTCTGCATAGAAAAAAGTATTTACAGCATTAAGAATTGAAAATTATGTACAAGGATGTAAGCCAAGTCCAGGGAAGGTAACAGCAAGTAATACAATCTCACTCATCCAATTCCAGGTGTCAGGTTCAGAACTGTTGTTAAAATATTGAACAGAACACAGTGATAATTCCTCACATTCATTTTTAGCTTCTACACCTAAATTTCGATTCATAATGCAAAGCTGTGTTTCAAAACACTGTGATATAGTATAAGAGACAATGCAGAATTATAGTTGTGATAACAGATGTGTATAACTAATTAGAAATTTTCAAAATGCAACCTTCCAAAGAAATTACATGCATCCAAAATCTGGAACAAAAGTTTCCCTATATTCTACTTGTCTAATGGATTTTACCAAGGAGTGCCACTGACAACGTGTTTGAATTCATCCACATAAGGAAAAATATGGCAATATACACAATAACAATATTTATTGATTAGCCAGTTGGCCTTATCAAAAACAGACAGTGCAAACACAACATATAATATACATCTAGTTCACTTAAAATAAAATACAAATATATAGGTATTTGTCAACTTAAAACCAATGTAGCTTAGCCATAGATATTGTTGTTGTTGTTGTTGTGTTGTTGTTGTTGCATCCAAAATCTGGAGCAAAAGTTTCACTGTATTCTACTTGTCTAATGGATTTTACCATAAGACCACTGACAATGTGTTTGAATACATCCACATAAGGAAAAATATGGCAACATACACAGCAGGAGACTCATAACCAAAGAAATACTGCTATAAAGGTTAAGAATGCTGATGAACTAAACAGAAATGTATGTATATGCTGAGATAGGTAAAGCAGAACAAAGCTTAGGGCATATGTGTTTCTGAGTTTTGAAATACATATTTTTCCCTCACAATCACAAATGTAAATTACATTACCCAAGAGAAGATAATGTCTTTAACAACCCCCAATGTCCTTTACATAACCTGTGTTGTAATAACTCATCTACTATAGGCAGCAAACTGGCCAGGAACTCTTATGTTCAGAAAGTGAGCTTGTATCAGGTCAGAAATCACTGAGATATTCAGGATGTTGAGTATACAGTAAAGTGCAGTCATCCCTCTATGTTTGTGGTTTTGACTTCTGCGAACTTGATTATTCACAGATTTCATCAAAATGTTATCACTAGAAATGCTTTGGTTGTCCTATGATCAACTTCCTCCAGTCTGTAGGTTCTTCAATGGGATTCTATGTTCAGCTTCCAGCAGAAGTCAACCATATAGTCATGTTGGAAAACATAGACATTCCATGAGGGCAAGAAAGAGATCAATTTATATATTTTCAATTTTTTTCCCTTTTCATAGGGATCCTGTGCCCCTAATGTGGAGAGACGGTGCCTGAGTTAGTATACCACACATAAGATGATCTGGACACTATGAGGTTTGCTTATTGTTCTCTGGCAAAACAAATAAGGAAAAGGTTCGTTTTTTCATAATTTGAAAAATTCATGTGTGGTTGAACAATTCAAAAGTGGCCTGACTCATGGAAGAAACAATACATTCTGCAAAATGTTTTGAAAAATCAGTCATGTCTTACCATTGGTGTCTGTAATGCTTATCCGAGCTTTGGTGCTTTCATTCCCAAACCTGTTGCTTGCTTTACATGTATATTCTCCAGCATCAGCCAATGACGCTCTAGTAATGCGAAGCTCTGAGAATGTCCTAAGAGAAAGGAGTTTGAATGAGTATTGTACAATTCATAAATCCTAGCACAATAGTTGAAGGAACAAAGAACAGGCATTTCAAAAAGCTAAATTACAAGGCATCTGTAGGTAAAGATAGATAACGATACATCCAGTCATATTTCTTTTTTATTTCTTAGTGTATGTTGTGAAAATGGCTGGATAGATTTTCTAGGATATGTTTAGGATGGTCTGCCTTAAAATACATACTATATATCACATGTTAAATGAAGTCTGGAAAGCTCCAGGTGTATATTCCAATTCTTTTTCATTCAAGTCCAAGTCCAAGTTCACTTTATTATGGTCAATGACCAGCTCATGATAATAGGGACACAGTCCTGCACAAACACATCAGGTCTATTGCCCTTCACATGAATTGGAAATCATGGTTGATGTGATTTCTGACCATTCACCATCTTTGGCTTGTACTACTTGGGGAAGTGAAATATCAAAATACAACAGAAACACAGAGGCGTGGATCATTGGGAAGAAAGAGGGCCACATATGGCTTAAATGTTTTCATCATAACCTGGGGTCAAGCCTTTGGAGATTAACTACAGTGAAATAATAGCTACAGAATTATGTGAAATGACTTTTGGATTACAATTGTGGATGGTGTATATTCAAGCCACTTATCCAAAATGTTTAGTTGAGTCCCAAGTCTATCTCTACTGGAAAATGATTTCAGCTGGAGGGGAAAGGGTTGCTGTTTATGCTTATCCATCCCACTACAGACAATGAACCATCCATCCATGACCTTTAATCAGTTGGCACTTCCATGAGACTTTTGTTTGTGCCTTCAAGTTATAATGATCCTAAGGTGAACCTATGATAATGATCCAAAGGTGAACCTATTTGCCTTCCTCTGAGACAGAGAGTGAGTGACTTTACCAAAGCCAAGTGGGGTTCCATGTCCGAGTGAGGATTCAAGCCCTGGTCTCTAGATTCACAATGTAACATTAATATCACTATAATATCCTGGGTCTACATAAAGCAATTGATTTTCGTATGAACTTATGTGGGTTTCAATGTCCACTATATGAAAGTCTATGATCTCAGTGTGAAAGACCACGTGGATCCAGAATAAGTCATTTATGGATTCACTGCCAAGGTTCTAACTCCGGAAGACAAGTATACTTGGCTAAGAGTGATTGCATATGATGATGGTTCATTCTATGTGAAACCCACCCCCCCCCCCCCCAAAAAAAGAATGTATTTTGAACAATTTAAATTATTTGCTTTATCAAAAATGGCACCAATTCTGGAAATGACAGAAACCACTTTAAAGTATATTCTGTGCCTGTTCGGAGTCTGACATATTACTGATCTTTCTGACACATAATTACTGTAAAAAAAGCGCTTTCCTTAATGCTAACGGAGAATATGACCCACTCAAAGACTCATTTTAGGTCTCATTGAAATAGTGGGGCTAGTTTAGACATATGTAATTCTCTATGTAATTCTCTCACTGAAAGCACTAGGATTCTTTGAAAAAATTAGCAGATATTAGGGAATTTTATGACCATGAAAGAAAATGGTGTATTTTTAAAAAGTAGATAATTATGATCACATTCTATACTTGATAGCATAATTATCATCAAGGTGATTTATAATAGTTATTGTAGCAATATTAATTTCTCAACACCTTTTCCTCTTTTTGGGCTCTTTTTGGTGAATAACATTATTTCTCCAGACACTTAGAATCAAGGTATTTTCTAATTGCCATTACTATGCTGTTCAAGACATTAATGTTCAGTAAATGAGGAAACAGGCTAAAAGGACAAAAGCAAAACTCAATGTCATTTGGAGGTCCTGACATCAAATAATTTTAGAAGTAAGTGAGCTGTATTTGTCAAGACAAGAGAGATCAGAGGGAAGGAGCACTCACCTGTACCCTGCCATCTCCAAAAGCACACTGATATTTCTCTAACTTTCCCTCTTTCACAATCTCACCCTCTCACAGAAATTGGTATTGGATTTCCTTTTCAGAACACAAGCTTCCATGAAGAAGTAAAATGGGAATAAGACTTCAGAAAGGTATCTCGGGAATAAGTAAGACATTGCTACTGAGTAAAGGTCACAAGTTGCCATTGGGCAAGAAGCCATATGAAGTTTTCAAGAAAAGTAAGATCTTGAAATAATACTTGAAACAATACTTTGAGTAATCAGTAGTTATAGATACTACCAAGGATCAGGTATCTTCCTGGATGGCTAACCAACTTTAAAACTACCCAAATTGTTCAGTAAGCCATTAAAAACTTAAACTCCAGTTATTATGACAATGATTAATCCACTAGCATAAGGACATGTCAAATGAGTAGGACATGGCTACAGTGTAGTGAAGCCTTGGTTTTTCCCCAGACTGCTGTGTCATTACAGACACTGATAATAAACCCACATTAAATTGTCAAGAGCACATTGTTGTGTAGCCTTCCAAAACATACCATCCTTATATTGATGAAAAGACAGATGATGAATTAATTGTTTATTGTACCAGCCATAGGCCATGACATCACATAATATAATATACAACCCTTAAAAGGACAATAAATGAAAAGATAGAGGATTTGAACCTTGCAGAATTTCACAAGGCTTACAAAACAAGGGTCTGGCACAGTCTGAATGAAACCAGATCATAACAGGATCTAAAGATGGTGTTTCATAAAATACAAGTTGAGTATCCCTTATCTAAAATGCTCAAGACTAAAAGTTTTTGGGATCCTCCCCACCCCCGATTTTGGAACACTTGTATTTGCATATACATTCATCATGAGATATAAGACCAAAGTCAAAATACGGAATTCATGTATGCTTCATGTGTGTGTATACACACACACACACACACACACACACACATACATATACATATACACTAGCCGTCTCCTGCCACGCGTTGCTGTGGCCCAGTCTGGTGATCTGGAAAATAATGAGAAGGTCTTGATTTCTAATATATGTAATGTCTTTATGCATGTGGGTAAACAGTATTTCTTGCTGTTTCTTGGTCAGTGTTGATGTGGAGATTGTCTGGTTTGCCTACTCTGGAACAGGCAACATATCATTGTCTTTCTTTAGGAGTCCCTTTCAAATCTATGATACTATATCTCTCTCTGTGTGAATCATATCTATCTACCTATATCTATGGCTGGATGGCTCTTTGTCAGGAGGGCTTTGATTACGTTTTCTTGCCCCGGTGAAGGGAGTTGAACTAGATGGCCTTAAGTATTTTCTGTTGGTCATTGGGGTTCTGTGTGGGAAGTTTGCCCCAATTCTGTCATTGGTGGGGTTCAGAATGCTCTTTGATTGTAGGTGAACTATAAATCCCAGCAACTACAACTCCCAAATGTCAAGGTCTATTCCCCCCAAACTCCATCTGTGTTCATATTTGGGCATATGGAATATTCGTGCCAAGTTTGGTCCAGATCTATCATTTTTTGAGTCCACAGTGCTCTCTGGATGTAGGTGAACTATAACTCCCAAACTCAAGGTCAATGCCCACCAAACCCTTCTTGTGTTTTCTGTTGGTCATAGGAGTCCTGTATGCCACATTTGGTTCAATTTCTTCATTGGTGGAGTTCAGAATGCTCTTTGACTGTAGGTGTACTATAAATCCCAGCAACTACAACTCCCAAATGACAAAATCAATTTTTGAATGATTGTTGCTCCTTGGGTTAGTAGGTGTCTTGTCCAAATTTGGTGTCGATTTGCCCAGTGGTTTTTGAGTTATGTTAATCCCACAAACGAACATTACATTTTTATTTATATAGATGTTATACACATAGCCTGAAGGTTTTTTATATAACATGGTAAACAATTTGGTGCTTGAAACAAATTGTATGCACACTGAAGAATCAGAAAGTAAAAGTATCACTATCACTATCTCGGTCACACAGATGGACACCTTTTGATTTTGAAAAATTTTGGGTTTCAGAAATTTCAGATAAGGGATGCTCAGTCTTACAATCTGAGAAAATAATCCTGCATATCTTTTAAGAGAAGGAAGTTACAGAAGTCCAGTCATTGTCAAGATGCCTAGAAAGTGATCTACTGTCCATCCCAAGTATCTCAGACGAAACCTTTTGAGCTGCACTAAAACTGCTACAATTAAAGCTTTTATAATTCACTCATGTCAGAGAAGGCACTGAAAACAAGGCACCAAATGTCATCTTGCCACTTCAATCTCTATTTATTTCCAAATGTCTATCCCTTAGAACTGCAGCAGATACAACTTTATATCCATCACTAGTTAGTATGGCAGTTAAACAGATTCATTTACTGCAGTGTATAAGCACATAAGAAGAATTATCTAACAGTATCAGCTTATATAGCATATCAGTTTAATACAGTCGAACGATTACCTAAATATTAAACTGACAAATGAGATAAACATACATATTGGGCAAAATGATTCAGCATGATAAGCTGCTAATATGTTATTTATCAACCAGCATCCCGTGGTGTCATTCCACGAGGACAAATAATGTTCTACTTGCAGACACTTAGTTCTGGACTCTGCACAAAGGGAGAGAATTCAAAGCAGGTTCTAGCTACAGGTTTCTTTCAAAAAGTGTGAAAACACTACTCTTTCCCACAATCTCTCATTAAAGGCCTGTGAGGACATGAACAAAAACCATTTTAGAATTGCACATTTTACTTTAACAATTAACATTAAGCATTCCTTGAAAAGCTTAATATACCAGGTTCAGAGCATATAAAAACCTAAGAGTTGAACCAGCTGCATAACATTTCACCGATGTTCCAAATAAAATGATTACTGAGTATGAAAATTAATATATATAGGATCATTTTTGTTATTCGCAGTATCGCACAATTTTCAGAGCAGAATACAATCCACCTAAAACTGACAATTCTCAGTTAAATGTGAAATGTGAAGGTATTCTCACCTCTGATTTGAAAATAATTTCTCAATGTACATTTCTGGTGCAATAAAAAGGCAATGAAGTTTAACTGGACAAATTCCAGGATTGCAGTTCAGATTTACCTATTGGTATGGGAGAATTTATTTATTTATTTATTTATTTATTTATTTCTTGCATTTGTTAGCCGCCGCTCTCAGCCCTAGGGCGACTCGCGGCGGCGTACAGTACAAAAGACACTTTACAAAAGGGATCAAACAACAATTAACATCACAATACATACATCAACTTATACTAAAAATCCGCTGCGTCATATTTATGGGATCATAGCCAATCTCGTCGTCGTAGTTCAATCCGGTTGTCATTACCCGTAGCATAGCACTTAGTTAAAGGCCTGCTCGAAGAGCCAGGTCTTCAGGCCCTTACGAAAGGCCATGAGGGAGGGGGCCTGTCTGACATCAGCAGGGAGGGAGTTCCACAGCCGGGGGGCCACCACCGAGAAGGCCCGCTCTCTCGTCCCCGCCAGACGTGCCTGTGAGGCAGGCGGGACCGAGAGAAGGGCCTCCCCGGATGATCTCAAGGCCCTCGTGGGCTCGTAGGCCGAGATGCGGTCTGCAAGGTATTTTGGGCCGGAACCGTTTAGGGCTTTGTAGGATAACACCAGCACCTTAAATTGGGCCCGGTAGCGAATCGGCAGCCAGTGGAGCTGGGACAGCAGGGGCGTTGTATGCTCTCTGCGTCCTGCTCCCGTTAACAACATGGCTGCCGCGCGTTGGACTAGCTGCAGCTTCCGGGCCGTCTTCAAGGGCAGCCCCACGTAGAGAGCGTTGCAGTAGTCAAGGCGGGATGTGACCAAAGCGTGTACCACCGTGGCCAAGTCAGACTTCCGAAGGTACGGTCGCAGCTGGCGCACGAGCCTAAGCTGTGCAAATGCTCCCCTGGTCACCGCTGAAACCTGGGGGTCCAGGCTCAACGATGAATCCAGGGTCACACCCAAGCTGCGAACCTGCGCCTTCAAGGGGAGTGCGACCCCGTCCAGCACAGGCTGTAACCCTATACCCTGTTCGGCCTTGCGACTGACCAGGAGTACCTCTGTCTTGTCTGGATTTAGTTTCAGTTTGTTCGCCCTCATCCAGACCATTACAGCGGCCAGGCACCGGTTCAGGACTTCGACGGCCTCCTTAGTAGCAGGTGGGAAGGAGTGACAGAGTTGGACATCATCTGCGTACAGGTGACACCGTACCCCGAAACTCCGGATGATCTCACCCAGCGGCTTCATGTAGATGTTAAACAGCAAGGGGGACAAGATGGAACCCTGAGGAACGCCACAGGTCAACGGCCGTGGCGCTGAACAGGTGTCCCCCAGCAACACCTTCTGAGTACGACCCTCCAGAAATGACCGGAGCCACTGCAGAGCAGTGCCCCCAAGACCCATCTCTGCAAGGCGCCCCAGAAGAATACCGTGGTCGACGGTATCGAAGGCCGCTGAGAGGTCCAAGAGCACCAACAGGGACACACTCCCCCTGTCTAGCTCCCGGCGCAGATCATCCACTAAGGCGACCAAGACCGTCTCGGTACCATGTCCCGGTCTGAAACCAGACTGTGCCGGATCTAGATAATCCGTGTCTCCCAAGAATACCTGGAGTTGTGAGGCCACCACGCTTTCCATGACTTTGCCCAAGAAGGGAAGATTGGAAACAGGCCGAAAGTTGTCCAATTTAGTGGGGTCAAGTGATGGTTTCTTCAACAGCGGCTTTATAACAGCCTGTTTTAGGCTCGCTGGAATCTTGCCCTCCCGAAGGGAGGCATTAACCACCACCGTTACCCACTCGGCCAATCCCCCTCTGGCCTCCTTCAGAAGCCAGGATGGGCAGGGGTCTAGGATGGACGTGGTGGGTCTCATTCCTCCAAGTATCTTGTCCACATCCTCGGGTTTCACAAACTGAAAAGAATCCAACAAAATCGGACAAGCAGGTGCTTGTGTCACATCCACAGAGACTGCATCTAATGTGGCGTCCAGCCCAGAGCGGATCAAAGCGACTTTGTCTGCGAAGAACCGAGCAAATGCTTCACAGCGCGCTGTCGAATTGTCAGGGCTCCCACCTAAAGTGGAGGGAGTTAAAAGACCTCTGACAACCCGAAACAGCTCCGCCGGACGGTTTTTTGCAGACGCAATAGTGGCCGCAAAGAAAGTTTTCTTTGCGGCTTTTATTGCCGCGGCGTATGCCCTTAAAAAGGACACAAACCGTGTTCGGTTTGACTCGCTTGGGTCTGAGCGCCACACGCTCTCTAGAACCCTCTTCCTTCGCTTCATCGCTGCCAGCTCCTCAGTAAACCAAGGGGCTGGTTTAGCTCGGTTACTCGAGAGGGGACGTTCCGGAGCGATCTTGTCAATAGCCCTGGTCATCTCCCCATTCCAGAGAGCGACTAAGGCCTCGACATGATCACCTGCCGCGGTGGCGGGAAACTCCCCAAGAGCCGTCAGGAATCCATTCGGATCCATTAGCCTCCTGGGGCGGACCATCCTAATGGGTCCTCCACCCTTGCGGAGGTTAGGGGGCGCAGTGAGCCTAAATCTAATCAGGAAGTGGTCGGACCATGGCAACGGAGAGATGGACAACTCCTCCACACCGCCACCCTGCTCCCATCCCTGGCAGAAAACCAAGTCCAATGTGTGTCCAGCACAGTGGGTGGGGCCAGTTATTCGTTGGGACAGCCCCATGGTTGCCATGGCGGACATGAAGTCCTGAGCCGCACCTGTGAGGGTTGGCAGACTCTGAAAATATAGGAGAGTTAAAAGCTTGACAACTGGGAAATAGAGGGAGAAAATGTGGAGGCCGTGACAGACTTTGTATTTCTAGGTGCAAAGATTACTGCAGACACAGACTGCAGCCAGGAAATCAGGAGACACTTACTTCTTGGGAGGAGAGCAATGACCAATCTTGATAAAATAGTGAAGAGACATCACACTGGCAACAAAGATCCGCATAGTTAAAGCAATGGTATTCCCCGTAGTCACTTAAGGATGGGAGAGCTGAACCATAGGGAAGGCTGAGCGAAGGAAGATAGATGCTTTTGAACTGTGGTGCTGGAGGAAAGTGCTGAGAGTGCCTTGGACTGCGAGAAGATCCAACCAGTCCATACTTCAAGAAATAAACCCTGACTGCTCATTGGAGGGAAGAATAGTAGAGGCCAAGATGAAGTACTTTGGCCACATCATGAGAAGAAAGGAAAGCTTAGAGAAGACAATGATGCTGGGGAAAATGAAAGGAAAACGGAAGAGGGGCCGACCAAGGGCAAGATGGATGGATGGTATCCTTGAAGTGACTGGATTGACCTTGAAGGAGCTGGTGGTGGTGACAACTGTCAGATAGCTCTGGCATGGAATGGTCCATGAAGTGATGAAGAGCCGTAAACAACTGAACAAATGAACAACAACAAAAGCTTACATGTATCAATGATAGATAGACAGCCAGCCAGACAGACAGATAGATAGATAGATATTTTTATTGAGGAGGGACATAGTCCCGTAAAAGCATATCAGAGTTAAGGGTTAAGAGATTTAGAACTTTAAAATATATGTATCATTGTTAGGACATTAAGATAATTAACTTAAGAATCTAAGCTAAAAGTCATATATAGGATTATATTAAAACCCAACACAATTTATGGAATTAAAGGGAAACGAATCTAAAGGGAGTGAATAGGGATGCTCATGTGGCACAGGGAAGGGTAGTCCAGTCAGACAGAGGAAGGAGCAACACCCATACTATAATTAAAAGACTGCAATCTCAATTTTCTGCTAGTATGAATTCCTGGCTTGTGCTATCAGTCATGTATGAATTGCCACAGTCACTTTGTTCACATGTTGACACTTTTGGGTCTGTCAGTTGGAATAGTTGTCTATATGCAAGAACGAAAAGGAAGCCAATCTGACTGGTTTTGAATGCCACCAGCTAGAAAAAGCATCAATAATTTATTAATAATATGGGAATTATTCATATACTTGGGGACAAACATGGCCTGGTACAGTGGTTCTCAACCTGTGGGTCCCCAGGTGTTTTGGCCTACAACTCCCAGAAATCCCAGCCAGTTTACCAGCTAGTACAACCTATTACAGATTTTTAAGAAGTCGACAAATTATGTTTACATTCAGATGTAAAATAATATTATAAAAACTCAGAAAAAATTATTTCATATTCTCCAACAGTCCACAGATGGAAACCTGGGCATTATGTGACCAAGTAAAATCAGAACATGGTCAAAGTAGCTGATGGTACTGAGGGACAACATAGAAGCTAGATGAGACTGCAGCAGTTTGGTTTTGCCTCAAACTAATGTGAAGGGCAATAATTCACCCCGCTCCTGTCTTCTCGCCCTTAAGAGCAAACTGCTTTTGTACTTTGAACTCAGTGAAACTGGGGGCATGTCTATACAGACCATTTAATGCAGTTTGAAGGCAACGTGATATATTATGCAAATGCACTTTAAGGTCTTTAAATCAAGATTATCAAAATTGGACATTTCTTATTAATTCTTTGGTCCACTTTTGTTGCTTTTAAAATATCACACTTCTTTTCTCCTCCTCTCAGGAAACATCTCCACTGACTACTTAGGGCGGTGTGAAACTAGTTGAGAACAAAATATATAGCCTTTCATGCACATCAGTGCACTTTAGTGGAAACCACATTGCATGAGATATTCTGGCAATCTGCACATGCACATTATGGCATGGAAATTTGAAAAAAAAAAAAAGCATCCTGCATTCTCTGCAGACCCTGGAACTGGTTCAAGGCTAGCTTCTGTGATACGTAGAAGCACAATCTATGCCTCAAATATGTTCCTGGACCTCCATCTAATCATCTGCACACAAAAACCGCTTTGTTATCTGTTGGTTTCGCATCGACTTAAGTGGCTAGTAGAGATGTGCCATGAGAGAAGGAGAGAGGGATTGAGATATTTTAAAAGCAACAACAGTGGACCAAAGGATTAATAGGAACTGTTTCTGCCAAATAGTGAGAGTTGGATTGTACGGTATGCTATACCCTATCCTTCACTGGTTTGCAAGTAGCAAGATTATGTTCTTTTGAGTTGAAGGGATTAATAAATAATCCTTGGGAACGGGAATAGCTATACTGTGAATACAAGAGTGTTGTTGCTCCTTTTGTAAAAACAAAAAGGCATTCACTTTATTGTTGCAAGAAATGGACGGTTTCCAAAAAATGATGCCAAAAATAAGGAAATGTTTGAGATCATTGTATGGAAACAGCATAGGGCTGTAAAAGAACTCATACAAAAAAAGCTATTTATGTTTCATATAGTGTTACCAATGCTTCTAAAATGATCACAAAACCTATCTGAGTATTTGAAAAGGGCTAAACATTACACCTTTTGCTCAACATTTTCCCTTTCCTCCCATGCTCCAGAACTAGCAGTGCTTCTAGCAATCAGCTTAACGTAGAAAATCTAAATATTTGCACGATAATTGCTTTAATATGTGTTGTACTGAAGATACCATTTGCTTGTCTGAGCTGATATTTTTTCAATCTTATTTCTCATTAAAAACAAAATGAAACTAATAAAATGATGAATTAAAAAGGAAGTAATTTCAAGATAATGACTAATCTCTTCAAATCTAAAATAACTTTTCATAACTAAAAAGTGAACACGTTTTACTAATAAAATTTTATGAAATAGCTTTTGCAATTAAATAAAGACAACCACATTCATAACAATCACAAAATGGCAACCAGATAAAGGCAGAACCTCAGTAGAAGTCCTGGAAATAGATTTTGCTGATGTATTTTTTTTAAAAAAATCTTCAAGTGCACCGACCAATGAAAACAGCATGCAAATGGTGTGTATGTGTATGTATATATATAATCACAATACATGTGGATTTTCTTTCTAGTTTTAGCAGGCTAGGACCATATTCTACATGGACCACTTACCATGAGAGCTAAATGATGCACAGAGCTAGTATGGGTTAACATGGGCCAAACCTGCTTAATGTTATCTTGGACTATGTTAACCAAAGCAGTGGGTTTCTCCAAATTCACACTCAGAATCCAGAACACACTGCAACTTTGGCTGGTGTAAACAATTGGGCCATTTCCAAGAGGTCATACAGTATTCCCTGTGCTTGGGTGGCCTGGAGACATGGGATCGTGCTCAACGTCCTCCATCCTCTTTGTTGAGGCAACCAGCAGTTGTGACATGAGTCATGTCAGTCACACAGTGCCCTGAATTTAAGCAAGTTCCATTAATTAACGTGTTTATTCTAGCTGACACTAGTAATTCTGTTTAGACCAATGCCCTACTTATTGGGATTGTATTAGTGGGGTTTCTATGAGTATTCACTTATGATTCAATAATTCATTCAACAGGTGTTGTTTAGTCGAGATTTGCATTTGGATTTATGCCATATAATTATCAAAATGCAATTGCTAATTTTCTCACTGAGAAACTTCTGATAAGTTTTCAAAGACTCCCAATTGCTAATCTTTTCACTGAGAAACATGATAAGCTTCCAAGGGACCCCAATATTCCCAAGTTACTAAAACATTGACAAAAATAGTGAATGGTGAAGTACTCTCTAATATAAAAAGCCTGGTGTTTGGATAATGTCAAAATTAAATATAGTAATTTTAAACTTTCGTAGAGATTACATATTAAATCAGCATATAGAAATGAACAATAGAGATTTTAATAATAAATTGTTTAAAAATAAAAAAAAAATCAAGACAACTTAAATTCACCAGGATATATGAGTCACCTTCCTAATGATTTCATAGATTGAAGCCTCTTCTATCTGACCTTCCTGCATAGCCATGGACCAAAAAAACTTTAAACATTACCTTACTTTAATCAATCTGACTCAGTTTGTGGTTTAACTCTAGCAGACTCTTCCCAGCTCATCCATCACTACCTTTTACACAATGATGGATGAGGACAACACAGTAGAGAGAATTTATATTTTCAGTGGTCTGGCATTATAATTGTAAGAAGTAAAACACACATACACACAAACTGTAACTCTTAAAGGTTAAGTGCTCTCTTTGATTCTGGCTGCTGTTTGGGACAGAGTATCGCAACCATGACAAAAAGCATAGTATGCTTTCCAGATGTCCATTGTTTGAAAATAAAGCCACAAGAAACTGTGTTCTCTCCCCTTCTTACAAAAGCATGCTGCCAAAATCAGCAGCATGGAGGACACACTGATACTTGATCCAGCAGCAATCAGACAGGGAAAACTCAGTAACTGTGTTGTAAGTAACTCTTTGTTACTTACAACACAGTTTCAGCCTTACAGTCACTTTGTGAGATTAATTAGATTAAGAAAGAACAATCATGACTTCTTAGTAGCTTTCATAGCAGAACAGGGATCTGAACAAATCCAAGTTTTTTATATCCAAACCCATGCACCACACGGACAACATATTTATTTATTTACCACATTTATACCCTGCCCTTCTCCCCCGCAGGGGACTCAGAGCGGCCTTACAATAGGCAGTGATTTGATGTCTAATCAACAGACAATTAGTAAAATATAAACATATATATTAAAAGCATAGAATTAAAAACTATAAAACATTAAAAAAATTATTCAAAACCACACAATTTGTAATTGTAGTCATTCCAGTCATGATTGCACATAAACCTGGTCGATCTCAATAAATTACAAGTAATAGATATTGAGCCACACAAATTCTTGTAATGCTATCTGGATCCAGAAACTTTTGTGAATAAGGATGGAATAAATTGGAGCTACTCTGTTCAAACACAATACCTGATGAGTAAGCCAACAACCACTTAGGCACCAGAAGTGTGGGATATACATGCAATAAAGGGTCCTTCCACACAGAAGGCAGAAACCCTACTTTTTGCCAAGAGGGTGGCCAGACACGGGTGTCAGCATGACCTGACAAGACCACCGGCTCCCTCTCCTCCCTGCCCCCATTTTATCCAAAAACATAATTTAAAAGCATCAGTACTGAGGCACAAGGCTTCTCTGGATCTCCTGGTGCTGCAGAATCATGCCAGGAAAGGGGAATTCCACCTTCCCCCACACACATACACAAAGCTCCATTCTGTCTTTTTGAAATGCCAAGAGCCCCAGAGAAACCATGTGCCTTGGTACTGAGGTTTTTAAGGTTCAGTTTTGGGCAAAATGGGTTACAGAGAGGAGAGGTGGCACTGCCATTCAAGCTCCCCAGGCCGCCTGAGCCTGCAGAGGTGGGATGGCTATGGGGACAGCCGCCTGAGATCTTGCACGGCAAACCCAGACAACAATCCCCACAACCCTCATATCTGCAAAGATCTGGACCTTATTAGAAGGTCATGATCTTTACAGGTATTTTGTAAACCTGGAATAAACCTGGAAACTGAGGTTTATTCCAGGTTGAAATGGACTGGCCTGGAGCATCATTTGGATGCCTCAGGTCAATCCATTTCCTATGCCACATTATGTGGCAGTGTAGATGAGACTAAATAAAATAATAGAAGGCCTCTTCACCACCTTCCCTAAAACAGTAGGTGGTAAGAGTCTCAAACACTAAGGATATAAATGTACTTGGTTAGGTTTAAAGCGCTTTCGATATATGTGAATTTACATAGAGGCCATCATATTAGGTATAAGATACTTAAGAAAGTCTATTGAGAGACAGAGTAGCCCCCTGCCTGTGGAACTCGCTTCCCAATGAGGTAAGATCGGCTTCATCCCTCCTGTCGTGGTTCTGGGACCAGGCTTTGGACAGCAGGCATAAATAGCGCTTTGGATATGGAATTTGATTGGAATGGTGATATGGCAGTTAATACTGTTTTTATTGTTTTGTTAATGTTCTATTTAATGTTTTAATTGTTGTTATATTGCTTTGTTATATTTAATGGCATCAAATTGTGCCAAATGTAAGCTGTCCTGAGTCCCCCTTCGGGGGTTGAGAAGGACAGGATAGAAATACTGGAAATTAATAAAATATATACATCTTTAGAACAGTTGTAACTATTATGTAACAGAATATAGCAGCATTAACATCTTATAACCATCCAGGATAAATAAAGTGACAACCTATTTCTATTAATCTTCTCCTTCCAAACATCAAAACATATTGTTGAGCATGCTATTGCACGTAATACTGATCTCTGCATCCTTGGTGAATACTGAACAGCCCCACTTCCCCTTCACACCTCAACTTTTTAAATACATCACTGTATACTTACTTTTGTTTTTTGGGACTCTTGATCTTGATATTTTGTGGTCTGTTTCTTTTTGTTATTTCCTTTCCATTCTTTAACCATTTGAATTTGAGAGAGGGGTGTTCAGAACGGGCTTCACATCTGAGAACTAGCGTCTGACCCACAGCAGATTCCTGGCTTTTCATCTCCTTCAATTTAGGAGGAATAGCTAAAGAAACAAAAAATAATGGGTAAGTGACTAAGAAGTACTGGAAAAGGGAAAACAAAGGCAAAAGGTGACATCTGGGCAATTTGGGACATTTAAGACTCATCAAGATCACTTGTTCTCTACAACAAAAATGCCAGGTTTTTGCAAGGATAACTAGGTGGAAGGGGGAAGAGCCAGGGATCAAACAGAAGTTGCTAATTCATGGTAGCTATGGAGATGTATTGATGCTTCCAAAGCAGCAATAGCAACATCACTTTTCCCCCCTCACATGCTGATACACTTCATATCAATGTGGATCTCATTTGAATGAACTATTGGTGGGAAGGGAGGTACCTGTATATCCTACACCGACACCATTATTGCTACGCAATGATAGATCTTATGTTGAACACTAGATGGAGATTTTACAATCCAAGAAAGTATTGTTTGCTTCAAATCATCCTATTTCAGAAATTTAGGAGATCTGAACTGTTAAATAGTTACGCCATCAAGCAGCATCAGCCCCTTTACCTCTTTTCAAAGTATGTTTGAAATCCCTTTAAAGAATATATGTCATCTGAGCATAAGAATAATTGCCTTCTCTAGTCTGACAAATAAGTCACCAATTCTCAACTCAAAAACCCACAGTGACTTGTGATCTGATTCATTTCTAACAGGACTCTGAACAAAGAGTGGAAAAAAAGATATTTTATTGTTTGTAGTTTCACTCTTTTAATATATGGCTGGGAAAACCTTGCATGCAGGCTACACTTTGAGCAAAAGTTTAGGGGGCAGATTTGACTGAATATTGCAGTTTCTCAAGTCACTCCTGACACACAAAAAGGGTGAAGATAAACTTCCATTTTTAGATTCTGTAATTCAGTAATATTTTAAGACTTTAAATTATTAACTTTTCCCACATTCAAATTTAGTTTCCATAATACAGAGCTGACATTCACTAATATTTCAATAAAAACTAAAGCCAGAGTTATATGTTTTGGTTTTACATTTATGCGCCCATTAATATCCAGTGCCAAAGACTACAATGACAACCAACAGCAGGCATAATATCATAAGAAGACAAAAGCTTTTTGGCTTATGTCGAGAAAAATAGCTGCTGTTAAAGAAAGAGTTGTTGACAAATCAATTTGCTTATAATGTAAATGCGTCACTTTGACAAATATATCACAAACTTCTAACATCTCTTTCTATAAAATTACAGTAGACAGAATGAAATCATAATATTACAATGTTTACACAAGAAATGAAGACAAAAGCAAAAAAAGAAAAGCCAGAGAAAAGGAAGCATAATTTTTTTTCATGTTAAGGAACACTTTATATGCAACTCACAGCCTCAAGCTTAACTTAAAAGCAAACAAATAGAAAGATATCCAAGTCTACCTTAAAGGTATTTCTCCCCTCAATGTAATCCTCTGTGGACCTTCTTTTAACATGACTAATTTCAAAAAAAGGCAAACTCAGAAAAGGAACAAGAGAGAAACAATGCCGGAGGAGTCAGTCTTAAACTTGGCAGATTGTTGTTCTGTTCCTTGATCTATCATGAGTTTCTGAATGACCTTGTATGAATCTTTTTGCTGCTGCGGTTTTAATACATGGAAAGAATGGACTCATTACACTTCAAAGGAATGGACACAGGAAGAATTATGTTACAAATTAGAAAGTCAGCTGTGCTCTATGACTGGGAAGGCCCAAAAGCTCCTGGGGTCACAATCCCATGTACAACATGTTTGGGAGTAAGCCTCAGACAGCTCAACAAGACCCCTCTCTCAGGAAACATGAATGAGATTGGGTTGCATGAACACTATCAGTTACTGTACATGCATGTAGAACAAAACATAGAAACTCCCAATTAAATTGCAATCATATTTTCTTATAAGAAAGTCTTACTAACAGAAATAAATTTCACAAAATGAAAAATACACCCCACATGCATGGCATTACAGTTTCCGTAGGTGCTTTTTAATAAGTCATAAACAACAGATGCTGCATGATTTCTTCATTATATTCCATAGCGGTCTGGAAATGATGCTGTCTTTTTGAAGCAAAAATATTTCAATAGTGATGCTGTTGTCATACACTTCTCCCCTGTTATTCTACCAGTCTCCTGAAACTTAATGTCTGTTTTAAGGATAGTCCAAACAGATCTGTTCTTGGCATCCGAAATCTTCTAGAATTTCTAAAACAGTTCCAACATTTTCTGAAAATTGTGGCCACCGATCACGTGACTCGCGGAGCCAAATGTTGATCAACAGTCATCCTCTGTGGATGGCTCCCTGAATCTGCTGCCTACTTCCTGTCTCGAGAAAACAGGAAATGTAGAAGCAGCTGTCATGTTAATAATAAATCAATGAACAGGTTGCATTTGCCTTGGTAGGTCAGATATTTTAAGCATGTCTGCTATACAAGCTGAAATTTGAAGTGTAATTGGGAAGAGGAGGAGGAGGAGGAACATCCCAGTGCAGATCTATAAACAATCACACATAGCTCAGTTCTTATTACCAGATTTATCAAGGTGATACAGTTAGTGGCAATCATGCTTACAGGGTAACACCCAAAGAATTGCTGGGTTTGGTATACAGTCTGAAGGAGAGATCGACTTGGGGGGGGGGGGGAGGGGGACACAAGTCTAAGCCCAATTTCTTTAGTTCTTTGGATAATGGCCACTGACACCATTTGAATAAATGGAATACAGTGTTCCCCCGCTACTTTTCGTGGACTTGCTGTTTCACAGTTTTTTAAAAATATAAATTTTAAATATACAAGTCGCGAGGGAACTCTGTACTGTATACCCATTACCTGTGTCATCCCCTCTGACACCATGTTTATCAGCGCAGCCACCAGAAGGCAAAGAAGCTGCACACGAGCGGGGAAGGAGGAGGGGAGGGGGAGCCAGGTGTTCAAGGAGGAGCCAGCGGGAAGTGTGGTGTGCAAGGGGAGGGGGGAGGGGGGAAGGGAGAAGGAGGAAAGAGAAGGTGAAGGGATTGAGTGAGAGAGGGGGGGGAGGGAGAGAGAAGAATGGGCAGAGGCACTCCTAGGAGGGGGCGGCCCTATACCTTGCACGCACTGAGGCAGTACTGTACATATATAGCGTCCCTACTTCACAGATTTTCACTTATTGCGGGTGGTCCTGGAACGTAACATCCGTGATAAGTGAGGGAACACTGTATTCCCATTCCTTCTCTCCTACCCCTACCCCAATTAATATAGTTATTTTGGATATATTCTCAGATTATTATAAAAATATTGATATCATATTTCCGTATTTATTTTACTAATATGCTTCATAATAGTTAAGGGGGCTGCAACTGATATCTTAATTACTTTTAAAAGTATTAATAGAAGCTCCCAAACTACTCATCCCTTCCTACATCTTGTTGGGATAGAGACAGTGGAATCCTGGCCTGTATTTACTTTACTGTGTTAATTTTGTGGTGTTTTGATTTAGTTCTTTCTAGATGGCATGTACACTCACGTTGTGTTTCTTGGTCTTTGGAAATTCAGTGTCTCTGCGCACTATCCATTGTTTTCTGAACTACTGGGTATCCTAGCCTTTAAAAACTCATAACACATTAGGTCAGTTTTTTAAATGCTACAGGATTATATGGAAGTGTTTTCTGCATCAAAACACAGAATTTGCCAGGTTTAGTTATTCATTTCCACTAGAAAAATGTAACATATCGTGGGACCACCATCACAAGATAGTGGGAAAATAATGTTGGTGCTTAAAATTTGCACGACAATTCATACCTCATAAGTCTCAATATTTAGTTGACAAATTGGCCCGTCTCTGAAATCCACATGTCCTTTATCACACATTAGTGGAGATTCTTTCACTGTACATATACTTCCTTTTAAGAGGTTACAGGTTCGTTTTTATTAGCTACCTTCTATTAAGTTACTTATTTGTTTGCCAAGTGTCAATAAATGGGGAAGGACCATATTTTCACATCTGCGGACCAACATTTTTTGAGGCAAAAAGCAGCCAAATGTTGCAACCGGAAGTTATCATCAGTTATGATTTCTGGGATTTTAACAATATTTGGGGGTGTTTGTGACTTAGGTGTGGGTTTGTTACAAATTTACCACTAATAGTGTTTGTGTTTTTGCTAATGTTTTGCCTGAATTATTTTTGAAAGGATACTTTGGATCACAGATAGTGGGAATATGGCCGATATATGGCCCACAGGCTGCATTTTCCCTTCTTGTGAATTACATTGAATGCACAAGTCTAAAAACAAAGAATTTCCACATATTATTTCCACCAAGGCATGACTTCAGGCACCTACTGAACAATGCACTACAGTCCAACAATTTTACATGTCCCAACAATCTGCTTCAACTGTCCCAAATCTCTAGTTTCTCTAATCAGCAGTTAAGATCTCTATCCTTTGAGATATCCAAAGTTTGCCAAACAGATGCTTTCTATTGGACTTTATAGAGATACCTTTAAATGCAGTCAATCACCAAACTTTCAGAAAGAGAGAGAAAATTCAGGGAGAGCTTGATACAAATTACATTCCTCAGGTCAGAACATCTCAAGCTATCTGATATGGGAGACCAGTAAAAAAAAGTTTTTGGAGTGCTAGAGACCAATACTATATTTGCGTCCAAAATTCACATTTTTCTTTCTTTTCTGGAAACCTGCCAGGACTTGCAGCCAATATCTTGGAAACCATAGGTAAGATGCATAGGCCACCAGGGTCATTGCCCTTTCCAGCCTAAAGATTCAATTTTTTTGTAAGGGCCATGGCTGCTTGAGGCCTAAGCAAACAGATCAGACTGCAATATCACTGAAGTTTTCTTCTTTTTTCTTTAATTGGTCCCTAATCCCAGTGTTTCAACTGCTTTCTGGCCATTTTCCTGGTTTTTACTGTCTAGCATCAGAGCCAACTTGATACGTTTCCTCTAGCACTCATCTTTCTTCTTCTTTGACCTTTTTTTCTCACTAAATCTGTCAGAGGAAAAGCCAACCACTCTAATGAGTTTGTACGTTGTAAAGCAAATTAACCCATCACAGCGCAGTATTAACCCCTGAATTAATCAGACAATCTAGCAAGTTAGGCCACAAGAAAGGGAAAGAACAAATTAGCAAGTTAATGAATTAAGTGACTAGTAATGTGCTGTCGCGCACTGGGCCTATGACAATGTCTGTTTACAGGGTGTGCTTTCTGTATGCCCAACGGGATGCCGGGGTGCCTCAGCTAAAGGGCCCCATAGGTTTCCCAACACAAAGTTCTGTAGAGGCTCAAAATAGGTTCAACAAAGTTCTTTATTAAGACTTAAATCATCGAACAAATTAATTAATTGCTATATAATCTTGAAAAACTGGTGGCTTTCCCGATCTGCCGACAAGGGACAGGCAACTGCTTGATAAATTGTTACTATCTTCTTTAGGGAAACCTTCTGACCCCTCCTTGGGCAATCTTTCTTTACCCTGCTGGCGTGAGGCCCCAACTCCCGGCTCCAAGCTGCGTTATGGATAGCCCAAGTGGTCCCTTACCAGGCAATGGTTGCTGCAGATCTGCCAAGCTGGTGTCCTGTAGATTTGCCCCACGAAGGCCATGGAACAATTCCTTTATTTTCCAGCAAAAGCTGTGAGACCTTTCCTATTTTTCCCAGCAAAGCTGTAAGAAGTGAAGCTTTTTACAGGTGGGACAGAGCAAAGCCCACACATCCTACTTAAGGCTCCAAACTGTGAGACTGAACGAAAAGTCCCCCTTTCCCTCCAAACCTGGGGAAAGGGGTGGATCTACAGGCTCTAATGATGATTGATAGGTTGTTGGACCTATGACTGTTGGCCCTATGACTGCAAAATACATGGCCCAAATAGATTCATGCAAACTAACAGTGCAAGAAAAGGAATTTAAATCTCCTGGCACACCCGTGCCAGCACAAGTAATTTACAGCTTACTGTTACCCTTTTTCCAATATGTGACAGATTTTGTTCCTAATTTTAATAATTTTAATAATTTTGTTCCTAATTTTAATAATGTTAAAGATTTCAGGTTTTTCCCCAATATAACTTAAATAGAAAACACCTTGATTTAAATCACAAAAGATTTTAGGAATCTATCTTGGGGTTGGGTTGCTGTCAGTTTTTTGGACTGTATGGTCATGTTCCAGAAGTATTCTCTCTGAATGTTTCACCTACATCTGTGCAGGCATCCTCAAAGGTTGTGAGATCTGTTGGATGCCCGAGGATGCCTCCTATAGATGTAGGCAAAATTTCAGGAGAGAATGCTTCTGGAACATGGCCATACAGCCTGGAAAATTCACAGCAACCCAGTGATTCCAGCCATGAAAACCTTCGACAACACATCTCAAGGTTCCTTTTCTATTCAAGTACTTTTTATATTATGAGATTAAAATTTTGTTTCCAGGCAAGGCATAGACATGGCATTTGTCTGAATGATTTGAAATGTGCTTTCGAACCCACATGCCTTTCCCCCCATTTTAAAGTAGACTAATCTGTTGTTCTCTGAGGAAAACAGTGATAATGAATCAGTGACAATATTCTGAAAAATAGTATTCTAGAGAAATATGTATGCTTGAAAGGTTTTCTCCCCCTTCAGGAATGTATATTGTCTTAATTTTCTTGATGGGATACTGAGCTGCCTGAAAACATCACTGAGAATTCATGCATGCAAGAATCATTTCTGAAAAGACAGCAAAGGAGGTTACTGGGAATACTATGTATTTATCTACAGCAAAAGGGTTTATTAGTAAATCAATATGAGAACCACTGTGAGCTCAAAGCACTAAATACACTGGCGGTTAACAGCCAGTAGTGTAGTGGCTAAAGATATTTGTAATACATTTAGCCTGCATCAGATATTCTTCAGTAGTCTACCATGCTGAAAATTCACTAAACTAGCAGCCAAAGAAATAGCAGTCCATTTGGCCCCATCTGCTCCTCTGAAATATACATGTTACATCATCCCAACACTCAAATGCAAAGTTTAGGTGCCCCTGAACTTTGCAAAAGGCTATTCTTGGCTTCTTTCAATATTTATTTCAATGTTCAAACAGTTCTAGAGATTAATGTATATAGAGGTTGCTGCCTATGAACTACTGATTGGTTGAGCAAATCTAACATGAACAATACTACAAAGTTTCAGGAACTGTGTGGCTGTGTAGCTCTGTTCTGGCAAAAGGAATAAAAGCATTTGATGAACTGAGCTGCAATCCACAAAAATAGACATTTTATTTTATTCATACAGTTAAAAAAAGCCTTCAAAATTGTTTTTGATTTAACTCATGAACATTTTTTTACACTGTGTGCCATACTATCTTAAATGAATGGTGAAAGAAAAGAGGTGCCTCCAGAGTCTTTGCAATGGATTTTCTATATACCATGAACCTGTATTTTAAGTCAGAATATTAATCAGGATACCCACATTTTCTGACATTCCACTAAGAAAACTGAGCTATTCCCCAAGCTTTCCTCAAAGTGTACATCATATGATCTCTCCTACTACAACACTTCTAGCTGGATATAGCAATTACACAGACTAAGACAATGCACAGAAAGCATATATTTTCCCACTAAACACTGGCATTACTAGTTTTCTGCCTAAACTTTTTGCATTTGCAGTGGAGAATGGTAAAGTATTCTTCATCACCCTCCCCAACTTCTTTTTTTTAATAAATAGTTTTTATTAAGTTTTTTATAGTTTAAAAGGGCCAGTAACTGCCCAGACAGCCTACATACATACAAATATACCTATAAACATGTAAAACATTACATAAACATTTAGTGACATAAATACTCATAGTGTTCTGCAATTTATCCAACATTATTCGTTTCACATTCCCTCTGTTGTAGTACCTGGCTTTTTCTTTCCCTCTTCGGTTTTGTAACCTATTCTATTATTGTAAAGCCGGGTTTTCCTTGATGTCAATTCTCATTTGGTTACTCATTCCCCCCCCTCCCCCCATTCCTCAAGTACCTAGATTTGGTACTTGAGACTTACTTACTACTTACAAAAGTTACATATAAAATCTACATACATACATCTACCACAATTACACACATCTTGACTTCCAGAGTACTTAAGCGCGTACTTTTGTTTTCTTTTCTTTTTCGCTAATGTCCTGCAGGTCGGACACTGTCTAATTTAGCTTTGGTTCATCGGATTTTTCTTTCTTTCATGTTTTTTTCTTTAAGAATGTTATGAGTTTACTCCAATCAGTGGTTTCTTTTGTGTGTTCGCTTTTTCTTAGTCTCTGTGTTAGTATGTCCATGTTCATGATATCCATGGATTTACTCATCCATTGATTGAAGTCCGCTGTTTTTTTGTTTTTCCAATGTCGGGCCATGCATATTCGTGCTGCCGTGGTGAGGTAGAACATGATTTTTTCATCGTTTTTGTTCATAGTGGGGTTGTTCATTCCCAGCAGGTAGTGTTCCGGTCTGAATTCCAGCTTGGCTTGCAATATTTCTTTCGTCTTGTGGTGGACCTCCTTCCAGAACTTTTTCACAATCTTACAATCCCACCACATGTGTTTGAAGGTTCCCAGTTTCTTTTCGCATTGCCAGCACTTCCTGTCTGCTCTCCCTATACTGTACTTCGCTATTTTTTCCGGCGTCTGGTACCATAGATAAAACATTTTGATCCAATTTTCTTTTATCTCTGACGCGTATGTGTATTTTAGTTTTTTTCTCCATATCTCTTCCCATTCCGACATTGTTATTGTGCGTCCGATCATTCTGGCCCATTTCACCATAACTTCCTTAACTTGTTCTTCTTCCGATGCCCATAATAATAGTTGTTGATACAATCCTTTAATTAGTTTTTTTCCCTTATTTAGCATCTTGTCCCATAGTTTCTCTTTTGTTTCAAACCCAATTTTTTTGTCTTCCTTGTAGTTCTCATTAACTTGCCAATATTGGAACCACGTGAACTCAGGTTCTATTTGCCTTACTTCTTCCAGTGTTTTTAATCTTATCTCTTGGTTTGTTATCTTCAAGAGCTGTTTGTATCTCAGCCATTTGCCCTTTGCTGTTTCCCTCCTCTGATCAGCCTCGTTAGGGGAGACCCATGTTGGTGTTTTTTACATACCATCTTCTTTTGTACTTGTTCCATATCTTTATTAGTGATGCTCTGATGGGGTGGTTATTAAAGTTTTTTTCTACTACCGCTTTCCCTTTCCATAAATAGCTGTGCCACCCCCTGTTTAAACCTTCCCCTTCTAACGTCAGCAGTTTGTCATTTTTCAATGTTGCCCACTCCCTGACCCAAGTCAGCGCTGCAGCGTCGTGGTAGAGCTGGAGATCCGGCAATCCTAGCCCTCCCCTCTTCGGATCATCACTCATGTTCCTGAATTTTATTCTGGCCCGTTTATTTTGCCATACAAATTTATTTAATTGTCTTTGCCATTTTGCTATTATATTTCTTGTTCTTATTACAGGAATCATATGGAAGAGATAAAGTATTTCCGCTAGAATGTTCATTTTCGTTAGTGCGATCCTACCCAGGAGGGATAGTTCGAGCCTCTGCCATCTTCGCATCTTTTCCGTTATTTGTTTCCATCTGGTGTCATAATTATTTTTGATTAGCTGGGCGTTGCTGGATGTTAAATATATTCCCAAATATTTGACCTTTGTTACAATTTCTATGCCTGAGTTCTCTGAAGTTCTTCTTTTTTCTCTTTTGCCATATTCTTTACCAAAAATTTTGTTTTATTTTTGTTGATTTTTAATCCTGCCACCTCTCCAAAGGTAGTAATTTCTGTCCACCATTTCTCCCATTGTTTTATTGGATCTTCTATGATTCCTACCATATCGTCTGCGAATGCAGCCACTTTGTAATTGTATGATCTTACTCTTAGCCCTTTAATTTCTTTGTTGTTTCTGATGCTGTCCAATAGCACTTCCAGGGTCATGATGTAAATTAGTGGGGATATCGGACATCCCTGCCTTGTTCCTCTAGTTATTTTGATTGGATCTGATGTTTCTCCATTCACAATTATCCTCGCTGATTGTTGCGTGTATATACCCTCCCCAACTTCTTGTTCAAATAAGTATGCTTTTGTATATTACTCACTTGCCATTGATGTCTCTTTAGTGTTGTTGCTAGTCTCGTGCTTTCTTATGACATCACTATCTGTTTCCGTTTGTCCCATTTGTATGGCCTCAATTCTTTTCCACTGCTTCCGAAAACAGGCATCTATACAAATGAGCTTTTTGGCCCAAAGTCCGAACCCCCCCAAAGATTTTCGGACCTCGGACAGCAAAGTCCCAGGGTCTGCCAGGGTCTATAGCCGAGCGCACTGTGCACCCAGTGCTTGACTGTAGGCCCTGCCAGTCTCTGCCAGCCAGATCCATGAGTGTTGGGCACCAAGGGCTCAGCTATAGGCCCTGCCAGCCAGGCCTACGAGTGTCGAGAGCTTGGCGTTTGGCTGTAGGCCCCGCCAGTCAGGCCTATGAGTGTTGAGTATTCGGCTGTATGCCTTGCCAGCCAGGGCCTACATGCAAGTGCGCCAGGTGCCCAGCGCTTGGCTTTAGACTCTGCCAGCTGGCCTACGAGCATCGAGCACTCGGCTGTATGCCTTGCCAGCCAGAGCCCACAATGCCAAGTGCCCAATGCTTGGCTGTAGGTCTTGCCAGCCAGGGCCTACATCCGAACGGGCCAGGTGCCCAGTGCTCAGCTGTAGACTCTGCCAGCTGGCCTACACGCATCGAGCACTCAGCTGTATGCCTTGCCAGCCAGAGCCCATATCCGAGCATGCCAAGCGCCTGGTGCTCAGCTGCAGTCCCTGACTGGCAAGACCAACAGTTGGCATGCCAAAAATCAGCTGAAAAAATGGCTACCATTCCCCACCTTCTTTTGTTTCACTGATGTTTTCGTTTCCGAGGGGGTTGTACTGTTCCGTGAAATGGTACAAAAACATGAAATAAATAAATGAAACCGTAACCAGGCCCATGACTAGTTGCTGCTAGTATGAACTGCAGGACAGTGAATTATATTGAAAGAAAAATACTCCCTTCTCTTCCCACATTACTGAAGAAGGTACACCATCATTTTCTACCATGTTGAAAACTAATTTGTTATGGATAAGCATTTGATAACTATAACACAATCCATCTGACACACAAAAAGTTATCTCACCATAGTAACAAATGTGAACACTGTGCTAAAATGGCAATGAATGTACAAAAAAAAACCCCTACTGAATATTTCATTTAAAAAGTTAAAAACAAAACAAGCATAGTGACCATACATAGGAGTGATAACACAAATCATGTTAGCATCACTAAGTGAATCAACATATGCTGTGGGACAGGAAACCACTGTCTTTATTCAAAAGCTAAAATTTGCACATTCAGTCTAAGAATTTCATGCTAACGTATTTTAAAATTTCCTTTTCTTTTGTAAAGTAGCCACTTTCAAGTGATGAGCAGAGTGTTCTGGAAGCTTTATTTCAGCGAAGGATTCTGATTTTGTAAACTATTTTTTTTCTTTCCCAGTATATATTTTAGAGGGCAGAAGATTATGTCAGCAAAAACCCATCACCAACTGACATGTGTGTGAGTATTTGCATAATTTAACATGAAGCACAGGGTCGTGGATTAAATCCAAATATATTTGAAATCACCATGACTTTTTAGTAATTTGTAATCATCTTCTGAATTTAGGAGATATCTAAGTATGGCTGTGTTTGTATGTTGTTCACTGTATAAACAGTGCTGTGCCGCAAATCAGAAAATGTATTTGGAGTAAGTTCAGTAAGTTTTTAAAATTAATTGTCATTTTATCACAGTGCTTACATTTGCTTCTATGTGAGATTTTTTTTATTTAATGAAACCAATCAGCACACTAATATTGCTCTGACAAAAGTCAATTCTCTAGATAATTCAGTGGGCACAATAAAAATAAAAGTATGTGCAGGGTGTATAGGTATAAAAAAAGGGGAAAACAATCTCAAATGATATCCTACATACCTTAATCCCCCAGGAGATGGGATTACAAACTCACACAGAAACAGAAGCAGGTAGACATTGCTCCAGGAAAATAAAAATATAACATAATAATAATAATAATAATAATTGTAAACACAGTTAAGCCATTATAGGTTATGGCTTCTTCTACACCTTTTGTAGAGGGTATGTACACCTGGGAAGACTAATAATTTTTATAAATCCTGACATGATTAAATCAAATTCTAATAATATAACGTTTAAGACTTCAATATAGCTTAGGTCCACCAGCTCTATTTAGACTTCAGCTTCCAGAATCCCTAACCACACTGGTCAGGGCTTCTGTGAACTGAGGTTCAGAACATCTGGAAGGACACAAGGTTGAGAACTGTTGCTTGAATATGTTTTACATTAGCAGAAAATGTGTTTATTTACAAATTAATTCTGCTCAAACAGATGTTTTCCTCCATTAAATACTCTTTTCCCCCTTATCAGTTGTACAAAATATGCTATGGGCCCAAACTGTGTGAAAGTAATCCAGAAATAATTGAAATCAGAATGAAAACACATCTGTGGGGCTCCAGATGGAATACCAAGCAATTTTCAACATAAAAGAAATTTACAAAAACTCACTCAGATATAGGGGCTACTAAACAGTGTCACTACAAGTTATACATACTTTCTTTCCATCAACAGGACAATGTTAGGAACAAAGTTTACATTATCTGCATTAGAACTTATCATTCTTTGTCTATAAAGCTCAAATTTTGCCATAATTTAGACTTTTTAAACTACACATATTCTTCAAATATGACTGATATTAAAAAATATAGGATTTAAACAACAGCCCCTAAATTGCAAGCACCAAGTCATTCATGATGAAAAATTATTATGGGTAATACAGAAAAATCAAAATGAGAGAAAACGGTGAAGTGCACCAGTGAGAAACGTATGTGCAAAGTCCCATTATTTGATGTATTGTTTAAAGCTTTCATGGCCAGAATATTGGGTTTTTGTAGGTTCCTTGGGCTATATGGCCATGTTCTAGAAGCATTTTCTCCTGATGTTTCACCTGCATTTATGGCAGGTATCCTCAGAGGTTGTGAGTTCCTACTATTTGCCCACAAGACTCAGAAGTAAGAAGACTAACATCTCCATACTAAATGCCATTGTTCGGGCCTATAGGGGAGAGAAGAGCAGCCAGCCACATAGCACCATTGTACCTTGATGCCTTTCATCCCAACAGCCACTGCCCTGGCCTCTAGGGGAGACAAGAGGAGCCAGTTACAGTCTTATTGTGCCATGATTCCAGCAGCTAAAGAAAAATTGCCCCCCCCCCCCCAATCCCAACAGCCACTGCCTAGGTCCCTGTGTGAGAGAAGAGCGGCCATGCACAGTCTCATTATGCCATGATTCCTGTGACTAAAGAAAGACCCTACATCCATCCCAACAGCTACTGCCCTGACCTCTGAGGGAACGAAAGTAGCCAGGCACAGCCTCATAGTGCTTTGATTCCAGAAGCCAAAGGAAGGCTTTCTCTCCCTCCAAACTGGCATGCTGTGACCTCCAAAGGAGAGAAGAGCAGCCAGAAGTTGCTGAACTTTATCCTGCCCCAATGCCATCCTCTTGTGTTTATGAGTCTTTAGATTGTCACCTGAGGGCAGGGAATGGTTAAATTGACATTTACTAAACTGTTCAGAGCAGCTTTTTGGCTGAAGAGTGGGGTATAAACACTCTAAACAAACAAATAATAGTAAAACAAACATAATATTTCAAAACCAGAATTGCTCTAGATTTTGTGCTCGACTTTTGGCAGCACATTGAAAAGCCTGAAGAAAATGTATGAACATGGCAACATTTAGAGATAATTTTTATATCAAGCAGATGCACACAAATAAAAACAAATCAATATATCTGAAATTCTTTTGCCTCCAGTTAGGCGAGCAAGAAAATAAAATATATTAAAAACAGAAAATTGCTCTTTTGTACATGAAAAATGGTGACTACAGCATTAATGACCAATAGACTCAAAAATAAAATGCAGCCCAAAACTACATGACACTAATCAGGTGTTTATATAACAATGGCTGGTTTAAGTATTTTCCTTCTTTCTTAATTTCCTTTATGACTACACATAAACCAGGAGTCCTCAAACTAAGGCCCGGGGGCCGGATACGGCCCTCCAAGGTTATTTACCCAGCCCTCACTCAAGGTCAACCTAAGTCTGAAACGACTTAAAAGTACACAACAACAACAACAACAATCCTATCTCTTCAGCCAAAAGCGGTTGCTCCTGACACGAAAAAAAAAAAAGCCAAAAGCAGGCCCACACTTCCCATTGAAATACTAATAAGTTTATATTTCTTAAAAATTTTCTTCATTTTAATTATTGTATTGTTTTTAAGGGGTTTTTTTTTGCACTGCAAATAAGATATGTGCAGTGTGCATAGGAATTCATACATGTTTTTTTTCAAATTATAATCTGGCTCTCCAACCGTTTGAGGGACTGTGACCTGGCCCCCTGTTTAAATAGTTTGTGGACTCTTGACATAAATGATCAGAAATCAGTTGCTTTTCGTTCAGTACAGCTGGCCGAACTTCTCTAAGGGGACATCTGATCTTGGAAGCTAAGCATGGTCTACTCTGTTTGTTGCTTGGGTGGGAGACCATCAGTGAATACCATGTGCTGTAGGGCACATTTCAGAAGAAGGAGCTGGAAAAATCACTACTGAGTATCCCTGGCCTAAGATAACCCTATCAATTTGATGGAGCTGTCATAAGTTGGCAGATGACTTGAATGTACACACAAACATACACGGAATGTACATGAAATATTTGCTACATGTTGACACTATAGCTTAATTTGTTGAAAAAATCTAGAACATTACCCAAACTGTTATACATAGGAGAAGGATTAAGTCGAGTGCTTTTTCAAATTTGCTGTGAATGAAATAAACATGGACAAGGGGAGGAAGTTGTCCTTTAATCATAACAACGAAGAGCTGTCAATTTCGATATCATGTCCTATTGTAAAAGGGCCAGGAGATCAACACAAAACAGATGACAAAAACCAGGTGAATTGTAAGGCACTATATAGAGCAGAAAAGACAAGAAACCATATCTCTAGATTACTTTCTGTCTAAATCCCATTTTAGATTAATCATTTCACAAGTTGATTTATAATCACCTTATACATAAGCTGACAGTTTAAAACTATTGTTCCAGAGAATGCAATAACTAAATTCACTATACATTTCCAAATCAGGACACGAGGCAGTTTTACAGTACATGAAAAGGAGGAAATTTTTTAATGGAATAGACATTTCAAAAATACTGTGAAAGAGTCTCATGGCATCTCAAGGACTAATGCATTTCATTAAAACATAACCTACCTCATTACATGATGGACAGGCTATCACAAATTGGTAGTTTATTGTATGCTTCATGGGGCAATATCATGGCATATATATACTAAGTGGCGTGTGTGTGTGTATGAATATATATATATACACACACACACACACACATCATAGTAAATATACACACACACATCATCATCGTGTGTGTGTGTGTGTATATATATATATATATACATATATACACACACATACATATACATACACACACACACAAAGTTTAAAACACTCTTGCAAATTTTGAGCTGCAAAACTTAAAATTTTCCAACTATACAGTGGGCCCTTGCTTTCCATTGTGCTTTGGTTCTAGGAGCCATCATATTATGTGCATACAGACGTCACATGCAACTCCTGGAACGAGTCCATAAGCGTTGCCTCTGAAAAATCGTCCAAATCTCTTAGGAAGACAAGTGGACAAATGTCAGTGTGCTGGAAGAAGCAAAGACCACCAGCACTGAAGCGATGGTCCTCCGCCATCAACTCTGCTGGATCGGCCACATTGTCTGGATGCCTGATCACCGTCTCCCAAAGCAGTTGCTCTACTCCAAACTCAAGAATGGGAAAAGGAATGGTGGTGGGCAGGAAAAGAGATTTAAAGATGGGCTCAAAGCCAGTCTTAAAAACTTTGGCATAGACACTGAGAACTGGGAAGCCCTGGCCTTTGAGCGCTCCAGCTGGAGGTCAGCTGTGACCAGCAGTGCTGTAGAATTTGAAGCGGCATGAATGGAGGGCGAAAGAGAGAAACGTGTCAAGATAAAGGCGCATCAAGCCAACCCCAACTGGGACCTCCTTCCACCTGGAAACCAATGCCCTCACTGTGGGAGAAGATGCAGATCAAGAATAGTCACAGTAACCTTTGGACCCACCGCCAGTACACCGATCTTGGAAGACAATCCTACTTGGACAATGAAAGATCGCCGAAGTAAGTAAGTAATCCTATCATATACCATGACATAGCCAAATGGTGTTCCTTTGAGAAACTGACACAAGGTTTCCTTTTGAATTTTGAAAAATAAATTCAAACCATGGATTACTGAATCTACGGATACAGAGGGCCAACTGTATTTACATTTACATGAAATGGTGCGTAATGACTAGTACAAAAATATAGATTGCTAATTTCATCAGGCAGCCAATTGAATGGAAGGAAGCATGCATGTGGCAGAAAAGCTTTTTCTAAATAATAGCAATTCTATTTCCCCCTCCACTGATCCTAAGCTAGGACTCATTTCAAGGCTTAAGCAGAACATATACACTGAAAGCAGCGGAAACATCTGGGGTTTATTAGAGCACCACTTTGCTAGCCCACGGCATTGTATAAATCCCTACAGGCCAGGAATCACCCTTGACCTGCCAAACACGATTACGGCAGTCAAGCAACTTCCTTGTGCTGCACAGCTGCTGTCCCCATAGTCAGAGAGGCTGCCATGCTCTTTCTGGATCCAGGAGGAAATAAGCAACGAGTCCTTGTTGCCATAGCCACCACATACAGACTTCTTGGCTAGGCAGATAAAGCAAATTGATGATGAGGTTCCACAGGAACATTTTGGCTTTGGTACAGCAGGGCAGAGCACACGCAGCCCCCGAAGAGATTTCAGACCCATCCGCCCCATACAGGCCCCCCAACTGTCAGAAGTAATGGATACCTCCCACAACTGTTGCTACATTTTCAGTTTCTACTCCCATAGATTTACTTTTCCTCACTCACACATCCTCACTCACACATCCTTCATCCTACTGGTTATTTCCTATGTTCCACCCCATTACAACAAGTCCACAGTCATGGCACCCTCTGTCACCACTCACATCCTAACAACTACTCACGGATTACTCTCACCTCCCACATTTTCATCACCGATCAACATGGCAGACCCAAGCTCCCACCAACACCACCATTTACATCGCACTGGAAAATTCCAAACTCTGGTCTCTTAAAATACAGCAGAAGAAACAATCTATAGTTCGATGTGTTCTTTGGTGTGCACTGTACATAGTTCATTTTCTGTAAGATTCTCATCCAAGTATTTTTGAGAATGAGACAAGGGGGAAATCTCAGCTCTGATTCAGTCTGACCTTAAACTCAGACAAAGGAAGACTTTCCAAACCTGGGGGTCGGGACCCCTTGGGGGATCACGAGGGGGTGTCAGAGGGGTCACCAAAGACCATAAGAGAACACAGTATTTTCTGTTGGTCATGGGGGTTCTGTGTGGGAAGTTTAGCCCAATTCTATCATTGGTGGGGTTCAGTATGCTCTTTGATTGTAGGGGAATTATACATCCCATGAACTACAACTCTTAAATGTCAAGGGCTATTTTCCCCAAACTCCACCAGTGTTCATATTTGGGCATATTGAGTATTTGTGCCATGTTTAGTCCAGATCCATTATTGTATGGGTTCACAGTGTTCTCTGGATGTAGATGGACTATAGCTTTCAAATTCAAGGTCAATGCCCATGAAACCCTTCCAGTACTTTCTGTTGATCATGAGAGTTCTGTGTGCCCAGTTTGGTTCAATTCCATCGTTGGTGGAGCTCAGAATGCTCTTTGATTGTAAGTGAACTATAAATCCCAGAAATTACAACTCTCAAATAACAAAATCAATCCCCCCCAACCCCACCACTATTCACATTTGGGTGTATCAGGAATCTGTGACAAATTTGGTCCAGTGAATGAAAATACATCCTGAATATCAGATATTTACATTACGATTCCTACCGGTAGTAAAATTACAGTTATGAAGTAGCAGCGATAATTTTATGGTTGGGGATCACCACAACATGAGGAAATTTATTAAGGGGTCGTGGCATGAGGAAGGTCGAGAAACACTGGACTAAGGTATGTTGCAGTCTTGACTGATGGCTTATACAGATTGAGTATCCCTTGTGCAACATGCCTGGGACCAGGAAGCTTTGGTGTTTTTTTTAATGTTCCGGAATTTGCATATATGTACATCATGAAATATCCTGATTTATTGATTGATTTATGTTTCATATACAAATTATAGTAAAAGGTTTTCCCCTGACATTAAGTCCAGTCATGTCCAATTCTGGGGGTTGGGGCTCATCTCCATTTCTAAGCCAAAGAGCCAGCATTGTCTGTAGACACCTACAAGGTCATGTGGCCGGCATGACTGCATGGCATGCTGTTACCTTCCCGCCGAAGTGGTACCTATTGATCTACTCACTTTTGCATATTTTTGAACTGCTAGGTTTGCAGAAGCTGGGGCTAATAGCGGAAGATCACGCTACTCCCCAGATTCAAACCAGCAGCTCAGCAGGTTAACCCACTACGCCACCGGGGGCTCCAAATACAAATTATACACACATACAAATTATTTTGAATGATTTTGTGAATGAAACAAAGTATGTGTACACTGAAAGCAAAGGTGCCACTATCTCAGCCACCCATGTGAATGATTTTGGATTATTTCAAATTTCAGAATTTTGGACAGGGGATTCTCAACATGTTTGAACCCACTCAGTCGAAAGGTGAGTTGCATGATATTTGTTTCTGTACAATTTTATAAGCCTGCAGTAGAAGAGCGTATGTACATGTACTGGTACCGGGTGGAGGAAAAAGAGAAAAGGGGGGGGTGTGTGTATGGGATGAAGAGAGAGAACTCAGAAATGATGTCTAAACAGTCGACCCTATTCCCCAGCATAAAAGTTGAGCTTTTGAGCTTACAGGAAAATTAGTTTGTCTAACTGGAGCTGCACAACTGGAGATATGACACTAGTTCATACAGAATCCAGTGTGCAGTTCTCCTGCACTCTTAGTCCCTTAGCTAAATGCTCTCAGCCAATTGAGAATTAGCGTTCTAAGTCAGACATAAACGTATGGCTCTGATTAGACTAGGAGTTCATCTACCGTTGCAGGGGAAAATGTTGAGGAATATCACAAAGCTGCTACTCTACCATTTTCTGCAGGAGCTGCTTCTCCAGTGTTGCGTTCTTAGGACTGATTCATCATACATGCTTCTCACTACTCAATTATTAACATCTGAGTGTGCAATTTTCCTTTGATCAACACTAATTATCGCCTCACAGTAATACAAAGATAATGCAAGTTCTTCTCTATTTTAACTTTAATGGATGTTTTATACACGCAAGTTCTTGCGTGTATAAAATAATCAATTGTAATGTGGTCATCAAATGACAAATACACATTTCAACCAATCCTTACAGTGTTTTTGAACAGTGGTTTGTGTGAAGAAAGATAAGGAGAGGTCACGACTGTCTTATAAATACATTACATGAAACCACAGATTTATGGCAATGTAGAAGTTCTCCTTTAATCAACCTTTCATTCCAATATTTCTCAAATTAAATAATATAAATATCCTGCTACACTGTATTATATCCTTTGTCAAAATGTGCTTCTTCAGCTTCTACTTACTAATAGGCCATGACTTAACAGTACCTCCACCTTTTTAAAAATAATTTTTATTAAAGGTCTTTTTGATAGATGCAATAAAAAAGGAAAAAAGGGGGGAAAGGGGAAATGGATTGATATATGTGTGTATGTGTGTGTGTGTGTGTATATATATAGTGTGTGTGTGTGTGTGAGAGAGAGAGAGAGGGGAGAAAATATAAAAGTGAAAAGAAGAAGGAAAAAGTTGATATAAAAATAACATATTGTGTTTTTTGTACTTTTGGCCTTCTTCCTTGCTTGTTATATCATTCCTTTCATTTCTTCCTTAAAAAAAGAAAAGAAAAGAAAAGAAGGAAAAAGGGGGAAAAGATATCTAATATATATATATTGATTGATTGACAACTGGGAAATAGAGAGAGAAAACGTGGAGGCAGTGACAGACTTTGTATTTCTAGGTGCAAAGATTACTGCAGATGCAGACTGCAGCCAGGAAATCAGGAGATGCTTACTTCTTGGGAGGAGAGCAATGACCAATCTCTATAAAATAGTGAAGAGTAGAGACATCACACTGGCAACTAAGGTCTGCATAGTTAAAGCAATGGTATTCCCCATAGTAACCTACGGATGTGAGAGCTGGGCCATAAGGAAGGCTGAGCGAAGGAAGATCGATGCTTTTGAACTGTGGTGTTGGAGGAAAGTTCTGAGAGTGCTTTGGACAGCGAGAAGATCAAACCAGTCCATACTTCAGGAAATAAAGCCCAACTGCTCATTGGAGGGAAGGATAGTAGAGGCAAAGATGAAGTACTTTGGCCACATCATGAGAAGAAAGGAAAGCTTAGAGAAGACAATGATGCTGGGGGAAATGGAAGGAAAAAAGAAGAGGGGCTGACCAAGGGCAAGATGGATGGATGGCATCCTTGAAGTGACTGGATTGACCTTGAAGGAGCTGGGAGTGGTGACGACTGACAGGGAGCTCTGCCGTGGGCTGGTCCATGAGGTCCTGAAGAGTCAGAAACGACTGAACGAATGAACAAAATATATATATTTACATATTCTTTCTCCCTTTATGTTGATCTCTTAGGTGTGCAATTGGTGTTCCTTGATGTCTTGTTAGGAGTTGAGTCAATTCATCCATGTTCATTACATCTATTATTTTTACTATTAGACTTTTTATTAGGCATTACGGATCTGAAATTGGAATTGAATAAAGAAATACTTTTACATTATTTAACTACGGCTGCAAGATTAGCATACGCAAAGAATTAGAGATTGGAAGAAACTCCATCAAAAGACCAATGGCAGTACCTCCACCTTAGTGATGACCTTTCAGAAATCTCTTGTGGACTACAATGTCCTCAAGAATATCTTGAATTAATCAGGTGGAATACATTTCTGAATATTACTGCCAATACCTTCATTCTCTTTTTTAAAAGTCTGTTTTACTCAGTAGCTTGGTAAAGACCTCTATTATATTTTCAGCAATAAATAAATTTCACTTCAGGTGTGTGGGTCAAATTGAATTCACCAGTCAATTAAATCAGTTACTGGAGTTATGCCATAGAACAATAAAAGTCATTTAAAGAAGACACGGAGTTGATTCTCAGTTGGTACCATATTAAGTAACTTCCTGTAAAACGTGTTTAAATAGATTGCCAGGCTTTTTTTGGCAGAAGAGGAGCAGCTTAAAGAACTGGGCGTGTTTAGCCTGCAGAAAAGAAGGCTGATAGGAAATATGATGACCATGTATAAATATGGGAGGGGAAGTCATAGGGAGGAGGGAGCAATTTTGCTTTCTGCTGCCCTGGAGACTAGGGCCCAGAACAATGGCTTCAAATTACAGGAAAGGAGATTCCATCTGAACATTAGGAAAAACTTCCTGCGAGAGCTGTTCAGCAGTGGAACTCACTGCCCCAGAGTGTGGTGAAGGCTCCTTCTTTGGAGGCTTTTAAATAGAGGCTAGATGGCCATCTGTTGAATGTGATTTTCCTACTTCTTGGCAGGGGATTGGACTGAATGGCCCACGAGGACTCTTCCAACTCTTATGATTCTATGATTCTAAAACTTAGTAGTTCAGTACCCAGAGTGAAACAAAATGCAGTACAGTGTTCTCTTGCTATTTCGCAGTTTGCTTTTAGCGAACTTGCTGTTTCACAGTTTTTCAATAACTATTAATTTAAAATTATTCTTCATTTTAATTATTTTATTGTTCTGCTTCTTTTTTTTGCTGTTTCATGGGTTTCTGCTGCCACCGCTCCCCAAAGCGCTTTCCCTCCTCAGTCCTCCCTCCCTCCACCCTTGAAGGGTCTTTCCTTCCTTTCCTTCGCTCTCTCTCTTTTCATCTGGTGAAGAGAAAGGTGGGGAGGGCTTGCTTCCTTTCCTTCCTTCATTGGCAGCCACCCCACTGACAGGGAGGCAGGAGGGGAAGGGGTTTCATGTATCATGTTCTGCAATTGATGGTGGTTGGTGGTGGTATTTGTTTTATTTTGGTGGTAGATGCTGCTGGTTTTCCCCAAGGTTTGTAGATTTTTTGGTATCCTGACCTGTCTTCTGTACTCTTGGAACCCTGGAACCTTGAATCTCTGGACTGGCTTTTGACTATGGTATAGACCAGGGGTCCTCAAACGTTTTAAACATGGGGCCAGGTCACAGTCCCTCAAACTGTTGGAGGGACGGATTATATTTTGAAAAAAAACATGAATGAATTCCTAAGAACACTTCACATATCTTATTTGTAGTGCAAAAAACAAAACAAAACAATACAATAATTAAAATGAAGAATAATTTTAACATATATACTCTTATTAGTATTTCAATGGGAAGCACAAGCCTGCTTTTGGCTGATGAGATAGGATTGTTGTTGTTGTGTGCTTTCAAGTCATTTCAGACTTAGATTGACCCTGAGCGAGGGCCTGGTAAATGACCTTGGAGGGCCTTAGTTTAAGGATCCCTGGTATAGACTCTTGATACCTGGACTTTGCTCATTGAACTCTTGGGCGTTTGACCGACCACTGGACTGGACCTTTTGACTTTGGTGTTATCTTGAACCTGCAATAGTGTTTGCTGTCAGCTTTTGTTTTATATTTTGTACCTGAGTGCTATGTTTATGTTTTGGACTATTAAAATAGCCATACAGTAAGTACTGCTTTAATTAAATTGTTTAACACAAACTGGGAGTTTGGTTCATCTCTACCTGAATACGGCAGAGTCCTGGCATTGTGATGGGGGGAACTGTGGGGGGGGGGGGAGCTGAGGGGGGAGGAGGAGGGGCAGGAAGAGGAGGAGTACTCGGTAAAACAGAAACGTTTATTTTAATTTTTAAAAGACTTTAAAAAGTGTATAACTACTGAAATAATGTATAAATATTAAAATAGAATTAAAATAAATATAGTGTCCCTACTTTGTGGATTTTCACTTATCGCAGGCGTTCCTGGAAGGTAAGACTCGCAATAAGTGAGGGAACACTGTAATGGCCCTTCACAAGATTTCTTTAAAAGTGTTTATGCAGGAATGTGCTTTACACTAAAAAAGTTGAGGTTTTATGAAGAGGCACTGGTTTAGTCTTCTACCTGGTGTGTGCAATTAATCAGGAATTCTGCATCCTACACAACATTAAGCTTTTGGTTCTCAATTAATTAACCACTGTTCATTTATAAGAAAAATAGGAGCAAAACTCTTGTGTGCAGAAGCATGCAGTCAGGGTTCTTCAGAATGTTTGCCTTATCAGTCCATGCAAATGACATGTAGTAAAAATACAGCCTCTGCATTCAACTCCAATTCAGGAGCCATAGCAGTGATGAAAAAGCAAATACAGTAATTAAAATCAAATAAAGTCAAATCCAAACTTAACATTATACAGCTATTTTAATTTTAAAGTGCTTTTTCTTTTTTCTGGTTGCTTGAGAGTTCTGGTTGCTTGAGTTCTGGTTAACTGACAGTCTACTATATGTGGTTTTTAATGTATTTTAAAATGTGTACATTATCTTGCACATTTATTCAATGTTTAAATGGTTAAACTACTTTTTACTGTTTGAATTAATTTTATTCATAGGCCACACTGGGCTGGCAAATAAATAAACAAATAAATAAATTGAGCATATTTAAGATGTTATCCATTGAGTCCAAAGCCCTTAGTGGAAAAGTGCATAAAAACACGAAACTATGGCCAAGGGTTGCTGGGTGGGACACAGAAAACAAAATTATTGCAGACGTAACAGATGGATCTATTTATCACAAAATTTAATTTTTTATCAGCTTTAAGACTTTAACTTAACTCTGCTTAAAATGATGGACAATGTTCATTGACATATTTCAGCAGCTTCAAACATGTATTCTCATCTCAAGTTTTGTCTTAAAAACAGAAAAAACAACTTGAAAATGTTTCATTACTCGGTTTCTGCTTGGGAGCACTGATTCCCCCCCCCCCCCCCCCGGCCCCAAAATCCCCCCATGAAAATTGATAAGTTACTGCTCAGAGCTGGAGTCATTAGTTAGAAATTCACCATGAAACTAGGCAATCCTAATGATGCCTGACATCTAATTTGTCAAGGGAAATGTGAATCAATTGCAGTTCAAAGGGCTGAGTGGATGGAGGAAACCAGGTATTTGTAGAATTAGAGCATATTCCTAATTTGAGATCAATTGGATAACCTTCCATATCACTTTAGAAAATGATCAGAAGATATTTTCAAAATATTCATAAAGAAATAGAATTTATTTTATAAGACTTTTTTTCAGTAGGGCTATTTTTTTTATTAAGAAGGGTAAGATTTTCCTAATCGGTGCCATTCAGCTGTTGACAAATTTCACAGCGCCATTCCCAGAGGGACCCTAGCTCACTGGAGTTTAATAAATATTAAATTAAATATGGCTTTAAAGCGAGCTTTTGGAGTTTCTTTTGTACTTGTCTAAATTATGATGTCATCAAATGTAATCTTGAGGAAAGTTTAAAATTAGATGCCGGTATGTTTCTTCCCACAGTTAAGAGAATGACAATGATAGGGAGGGAGGAAGAAAAAGAAACGTGAGAGGGAAGGTGATAGAATCATAGAATCATAGAGTTGGAAGAGACCTCATGGGCCATCCAGTCCAACTCCCTGCCAAGAAGCAGGAAAATTGCATTCAAGGCACCCTCGACAGATGGCCATCCAGGCTCTGTTTAAAAGCTTCCAAAGAAGGAGCCTCCACCTCACTCCGGGGCAGAGAGTTCCACTGCTAAACAGCTCTCACAGTCAGGAGATTCCATCAGAACATTCTTCCTAATGTTCTGATGGAATCTCCTTTCTTGTAGTTTGAAGCTACTGTTCCGCATCCAAGTCCCCAGAGCAGCAGAAAACAAACTTGCTCCTTCCTCCCTATGACTTTCTCTCACATACTCATACATGGTTATCATGTCTTCTCTCAGCCTTCTCTTATTTAGGCTAAACATGTCCAGCTCTTTAAGCCATTCCTCATAGGGCTTGGTTCTCCAGACCCTTGATCATTTTAGTTGCCCTTCTCTGGACACATTCCAGCTTGTCAATATCTCCCTTCAATTGTGGTGCAAAGAACTATGATAAGAATATGTGAGATAATGATGTACAACCTAGGTAATAACATCAAATGTGTACAGTAGTCAGGGACAAAAAAGCACTGGGTGGAGAAAACTTGGCCATGGTGGTACACGCTCTGGTTACATCCCGTATAGACTACTGCAATGCTCTCTACGTGGGGTTGCCTCTGAAGACTGCCTGGAAGCTACAACTAGTCCAACGAGTGGCAGCCAGACTACTAATAGGAGTGGGGTACAGGGAGAATACCACTCCTCTGTTGCGTCAGCTCCACTGGCTGCCAATCAGCTTCCGAGCACAATTCAAAGTGCTGGTGTTGACCTATAAATTCCTAAACGGTTCCGGCCTAATTTACCTGTCCGAACGGATTCTCCCCTATGAACCATCAAGGTTGTTAAGATCTTCTGGAGGGGCCCTGCTCTCGGTCCCACCTCTTTCGCAATCGCGCTTGGTGGGAACGAGGGACAGGGCCTTCTCAGTGAAGGCCCCTCGGCTCTGGAACTCCCTCCCGATGGAGATTAGATCTGCCTCTTCCCTCCTAACCTTCAGAAAGCTGGTAAAATCATGGCTTTGGGGCAGTGCATTTGCAGATTGATGACTGAGTCAATAACTGTTGACCTACTGGCGGATGGCGATGAATTTGTAATTTGTGATTTCACTCTGATGAACTGACTTTTTTGTTGTAAATGGTATGAATTGTATTTTAATGTATTTTATATTAATGATGTATATTTGCTTTATCTTATTGTACTGAATCCTCTGTTGTTAGCCGGCCAAGTCCCTCCCTGGAGGTTGAGAAGACCGGGTTATAAAAACTCTAAATAAATAAATATTTTTTTTTACAAACTTTGCTTTCAATCCACAAATGGATGGGCTTTTGGGGAAGCATTCTGTGGGTCACAGCACAGTTTAAATTTACAATGCAATAAAAGTATGCTACAGTGGTAAAGAATTGCTTTGAAGAGTTGCTTTGAAAACTGGTTCCAGCTCCACAGTCAGACTACTGGCCTTTCCAGAAATAAGAACATGGGTTGATGAGCATATTAGCTATTATATTTATGAATGGATGTTTCTACATATTAAGATAGTTGACCGAGCCTCAGTAAGCATTTTAAGAGCAGGCGGATTACATATATAGTTAGGAATCAGGGCTAAAGCAGTTTATAATTCTGTACAGCTGCTATGGAAGACCCAAACATTTACAACATGATGAAAGGCCACCAGCAGTAGGACCAAATGAAGTAATCGTGGGAGACATTTGACAACTAAGGCATATTCTCTACTGTGGATTGAACCCTGGCCCCAAACCCTTATCCAAGGTACTGGAGGAACCCAGAGAAGAACCTCTGTTGACTTAAATGAGAGATGGGGACTGTTTGATTCCCAAGAACACCTGGTATTCATCAGTAGTCTCCCATCAAGTATTAACCAGAGCTAGCCATGTTCACCTTTGAAAATCAGAAAAGAACTGGTTCATTTAGCACAACAAAATCAGGCTGCTGCTACTTTGAAGATATCAGAAGAAGCATGCAGTCCTTACTGTTAAAGTACCACTGGTTGATCATTAAATCTCACCATAGGATGCAACTCAATTTTTCTCCCTGCGATTTTAACTTGTGCCTGACAATTAGATTGCTGGGGAAATGCTCACTTCAGCTGAAGGATTGAATAGAACTATTGAGCTGAGAATGTCTTGTTTATACCTAGCTGACAGGTCGCAGGTTCAAATCCGGGGAGAGCGCAGATGAGTTCCCTCTATCAGCTCCAGCTCCTCATGCGGAGACATGAGAGAAGCCTCCCACCAGGATGATAAAACATCAAAACATCCAGGCGTCCCCTGGGCAACGTCCTTGCAGACGGCCAATTCTCTCACAACAGAAGCAACTTGCAGTTTCTCAACTCACTCCTGACACGACGAAAAACAAAACAAAACAAAAAACCCTGGCCTAGAAAAAGCTTTAGATCACTTCAGACTCAGAACCACAGATAGCAAATGTAGGCATTAATACCTGGAGTATGCACCAGCAGGGCATGGGGGAGATTTTACATTTTACAATCCCCATATCCAAGTATAGTACATATACTTCTGTGAGCATGCACTACCTTTGGGATTACTTTTTGATGTGTGTGTGTGTGTGTGTGTGTGTATTTATAATACACACACACACACACGTGTTGGAAAAAATAACTAAAATATCCCTGATATAGATGCAACCTATTGAGTTCTGTGGCATTTATGTTTGTTTTTGCCAGCTTGTATATTGAAAACAGAACCTATTCACCTTCATATGAAAGTAAAAGCGAGGTTTTAATATCTGGGTTTTTAAATGACTATGCATTTCTGTATAAAAAACAGATGAAAAGTTATTTTTAAAGGAAAAAAATCTAAATTGCATTTAGGGAACAGTAATAAATCTAAATATTCAGTTACACTTCATTACACTATTAAAGAGCAACACTGACCTCTGCGACACACATAGTATATGCCACACAAGCAATAGATAAATAGGAATGGTTAATGTTAACCTTAAATTATATCCTGCTCCATCATGGCAAGTCACATATCCCTGAAAATAACATGGATGATTTATTTATTTAAAACATTTTTCCCCCAGAGGTCACCTTATAGGTAGTTATTTAATTTGAGTGGTGTTGCCCTCAGGCTTGTAATCACTACAACATGCAAGTGAAAAATGGAGAGAAAGCAGGAACTACCATAAGAACCTCTGCCTGAAGTTTCCACAGGTTCCTATTCAGAACCTTGAATTTCTAAAAGCTGAATGTTTACCTTTAGATAACCATGGAATTGAATCATGTTTATACAGTAACCTCAAAGTAATTTCTAGTTGGGAGGGGAGGTTATATAGGTGCCCTCCACGGCACTAAACTGTGATATTGGCCCCATTAAAACCTTCTAAAATGTGGGAGTCAAAAGCTATGGCTTAGCACACATACAAAAACCTAAACTAAGTTCATAGGATTCCACTGTTTTTCACTCCTTAGATTTCCATAGGCTGCACTTTTGCAGAGTGGGAAAAGGCAAGAGTCCATTCCAGTAGAAACTAAAAGAAGTACCAACCTCCTATGCTCTCTCCCTTGGCCTTTCAGAATGCCTGGGCGGAAAAATGTTGGTGGAGCTGGCCCCAAGGCAGCATTGGTCCTTTCCTCTCTCTGTGGAATGGCCCTTGACTTATCCAAAAAATCCATAACTTTAACCCCAAACTGCCCTCAACTTCTACATGAGTATATATGGAAACTCAGTTGGAGATTATTACCAACTTATTTCAGTGTTGATCAGAAGGTTAAGCGGAAAGCCACCTGCATGAGCCAACCCTCCATAGACACATGCTTCCACACAGTCCCCAAATTCACATTTTAAAAACCCACTTTGGCACAGATTTGAGTCCTGACATCATCAAAAAACCCTGGTTTTCCCAGGGAGGTGGTAGGTGTCTACATGCCTCACCCATATTGTGTTTTTAGTAGTTATGTTTATATTTATATTTTTAATGTACCAAACATGCCAGGTTTGTATGGAAATGTGACACTATTTCCTGTGCTGGTCAATGACCGAAATAAATGTTTTGATTTGATACATGCCATCATGATAGCCAGTTGGATGGCGTGTGGCCACCCTGAAGCCCTGTTCCCCAAAAAAGTAAAAAAAAAAATGTACCAGATGCATCAGGAGATTAGGTAAGTTTTTTTTTAACTTTTTAGGCATACATTTGAGGACCTTGGGGAAAGGGCTGGGCACCATTCAAGACCTTTGGGCTCCAGGAGCCTAAAAGGTTTGGATTGCAAATGGGGACACCCCCCTCAGGTAGTCCTGGGTGAGTCTCCACAGGTCCAATACCCCATTAGACCCAGCCTTTTAGGAAGGCCTGGATCTAATAGTGTATCTAATTAATTCAGAACAAAGCAGGGAAATCCTGCTTTGTTCTGAACTAATTCAGTTTTACCAGAGGCATCATTTGGATGCCTCCACTAAAAACTGAGACAGCTCCCAGTTCTTGAGCCTGTTTGGATTGGCCCACAGTGAAATATATACTACAATCCCCAAATCCATACATTCCAAGACCATCTGTGGACCGCTGAAACCCTATATTTTGACTATATTTGGTGAGACACACACCACAACATTGTACTTTAGGACCTAAGAGGTACACAACAACTTCTAGAGGTGAATACAATGGTTCTTTTTGGAGCATTGATAAATGTAACCATGGATATTGAATACTGTGGATAAATGTGTTATTTATTTATTTATTTCATTTATATGCCACCTTTCTTCTAGAGTGGGATGTATTGAGCCTACAAAACATTCAATATATATAATATCCAGTATGCATACCCACTTACCCAAGAATACCAAGATGTGCTAGTGGCAAGTGCCATCACTGGAAATTCTGTCTTTCAAACACTTGGGTGTCTGATACTGGGTATGAGACTGTCAAACCATTTTGGTTAAAAGTGTGTTTATGTGTGGGCATGTGCACATGAGCACAATCTGGCTGACGGAAAGCTTGTGCTAAGCTTCTTCCTTAAGAGATCTTTGCTAAGTCTCCAAAGAAGAATCAACCTAACTGGTCTGCCAGAAATCTACTGGTTGTAGTAAAAAAAAAATTCCTACATGATACAGGGAATGTGATAAATCCTGGCAAAAAATCCAAGCAGGCTTAAAGAGTGAGAGTTCTGCAAAGCACGGGACAAACTATGTTTCCCATTCCTGCAGAGATCAAGTTCGAGACAGAAAATACCAACTTCAGCCACAGTACCCCCATATTCTTTTCCCCTTAGTAAGCACATAAAGTGAACATCAGTACCAGAGGACAAGTGAAAAAATGGATTTGAAGGAAATAGGATGAAGGACAGCATGTTCATGAACACCCCTCTGACCTTGCAATGAACTTATTCCATAATCATATTGCATGAGATCAGATCAGAATGCATGCTGGGACCTGCATTTCTCCGCTGGTCCACCTGCATGCATGTGAGAAAGTGAAGACATGCACACAACGAGATCTGTGGAACGTCCTATCCATTTAAAAGGCTGTTTTTCCATGTTGACATTTTAAATCATCTTTTTTGTTGAAGTCATAAAGCACAAATAAAACTAAAGAATCCAATAGGTTTTTTTAAATAAATGGCCTAGCTGTAAAGTTCAACAGCTGTCTAGTGGAAGCAGCTGCCTCCTTACTGTCACCGTGAGCTGAAAGGCCTGGCATGTCTTGGCAATGTGATGAAGACCAAAATCCTGTCGTTGTATACACTAATGGTTTAAAAATGTTTGCTTAGCCACTTCCTTATGTAAAGAGCTAATACTTTCCGAAAAAGAAAGAGAGAAGAAAAAAATCTGGGTGGTACTAGTACCAATCCCTTAAGAATCCTACAAACAGCTGTAATAAGTTAGGGTCACAGTCTTATAGCCAGTAACTTGGGGGAAAAAGAGAGAAAAGAAAACAACCTAACAGGTTTTGAATATATTGGGTGATTGTCTTAAACCAGTAATTCCCAACCTGGGGTCCCCAGATGCTTTTGGCCTAAAACTCCCAGAAATCCTAGCCAGTTTACCAGCTGTTAGGGTTTCTGGGAGTTCGAGACCAAAAATATCTGGGGACCCCAGGTTGAGAACCACTGTCTTAAACACTATTCTTTCCGTGTTTTAAATATATGAATTAACCATATACGGGCACCTCAGTGGCGCAATGGGTTAAACCACTAAGCTGCAGAACTTGTTGACTGGAAGGTCGGCAGTTCGAAGCAGTGGGACGGGGTGAGCTCCTATTGTTAGCCCCAGCTTCTGTCAACTTAGCAATTCGAAAACATGAAAATGTGAGTAGATCAATAGGTACCACTTTGGGGGGAAGGTAACCATGCTCTATGCCAGGGGTCCTCAAACTAAGGCCCGGGGGCTGGATACGGCCCTCCAAGGTCATTTACCCGGCCCTCGCTCAGGGTCAACCTAAGTCTGAAACGACTTGAAATTGCACAACAACAATCCTATCTCATTGAAATACTAATAACTTTATATTTGTTAAAAATATTCTTTATTTTAATTATTGTATTGTTTTTAAGTGCCTTTTGCACTACAAATAAGATATGTGCAGCGTGCATAGGAATTCATTCCTGTTTTTTTCAAATTATAATCCGGCCCTCCAACAGTTTTGAGGGACTGTGACTTGGCCCTCTGTTTAAAAAGTTTGAGGACCCCTGTCCTATGTGAATGATAATTATAATAAATATTTTCATGGGTATTACTAATCTACTAACAAAAGAATTTAATGTTAAGACATGTATACAGTTGACTGCCATCAAGAGTAGAAAAAATATAATCTGAATTAGTTAATTGATAAAATAAGAAAAAGGAATATTATGCAGAACTGGAAGAGAAGAAAAGAAGGGACAATATAAGACAATAAAAGAAATCAACACAGATCCTGATGGATAATTGGTGACTCTTGTTAGAGAAAATGTCATACTTGGACCTTTTTTTCTTTTACTTCACTTCCCTATACTAAAGAATATGTATAAAGGTACTCCCCCTCTATGTATTTGATGATATATAGACTATTAGTTAAAACTATTTATTATTATTCTTATTACTATTTTATTTATACCCCGCTTTAAGGGGCCGCAGTAGGAGCCCCCGGTGGTGCAGTGGGTTAAACCCCTGTGCCGGCAGGACTGAAGACCGACAGGTCGCAGGTCCGAATCCGGGGAGAGGCAAATGAGCTCCCTCTATCAGCTCCAGCTCCTCATGTGGGGACATGAAAGAAGCCTCCCACAAGGATGATAAAAACATCAAATCATCCGGGCGTCCCCTGGGTAACGTCCTTGCAGACGGCCAATTCTCTCACACCAGAAGTGACTTGCAGTTCCTCAAGTCACTCCTGACACGCCAAAAAAAAAAAAAAAGGGGCCGCAGTGGTGCAGCGGGTTAAACTGCTAAGCTGTAGAACTTGCTGACTGGAAGTTTGGTGGTTCAAATCCACGGGATGAGGTGAGCTCCTGCTGTTAGCCCCAGCTTCTGCCAACCTAGCAGTTTGAAAACATGCGAATGTCAGTAGATCAACAGATACCACTCTGGCAGGAAGGTAATGGCACTCCATGCAGTCATGCAGGCCATGACCTTGGAGGCGTCTACGGACAATGCCGACTCTTCAGCTTAGAAATGGAGATGAGCACTACCCCCCAGAGTCAGACTCGACTAAACTTAATGTCAAGGGGAAACCTTTACCTTTACTTTATGACCCCCGAAAGGGACTTAAAGCAGTTTAACATATAACCATTTTAAATACACAAATGTTAACAGGATTAAATATATTATTTTTAAATTCCCAGTTAAAACCATTAAAACAAATTTAAATTCAAATTTAATTAACATGTCTCTGTAACTTACATACTATATCCTGTGAAGTCTCCCATCTTTCCCTCCCTTTTTCCCTTTTTAATTATTTTTGTGAGTTTAAAAAAATCCTCTTTTTTTGAAAACCAAATAAAAACTTATTTGCATGAAGGCGAGACATTTTATAACCACTGTTAGGTAACAACGGCAGCCAAGAGAAAGTATCTTCCCCTCGCAGCATTAAGGACGACAATTACTCAAGCATTTCATAATTCCTTGAAGCTAGAGTTCTGAGTAAGAAAGATCTGACATCTGAACGACTGAGATATAAAGTTGAATGATCATAACACAAACAGAGGAGCACAGGGGGGAAAGATAGTATTCTGAAATGTATTCCTGGAGAACTATTACATGTAGAACACGACACCTTACTGGTGTTGGCAGATTATGAACCATTATTTCAATTTCTAAAACCTGGAGCATGTGACATACAACTTCTGGCTTTTATTCTCTTTTCAGGGGATTAGAGAAAAAGCAGCCAGTATAACTTATGTTTTGGTATGTGCTGCTCTTGGAGCACCCTCTGGTGGCCAGAAAAAGGTGCCAAGGGAGTTGCTGCATTAAAAAGATTATTGATGGCACTTCGCCCACCGGCTCACTGTCTCTCGCTTATAAAACGCCTCTTTTATGCTATATAAAATATTTCTATCAGGAGCACAAGTGCCAGCCTGTTTCCTCTTCTCCCAGCTGAGATGATGTTTAACATTTGTTGTGTTGTTCATGCCTGGAAATAACAGCCAGTGCTCAATGACAAGGCGCCGGTCCAAATCTTAAAATCTGGCACTTCAGAACAGAGAGGACAGACATCAGTTAAGTCACTTAGGGCTTGAAACTCATTTTCTAATAAGAACCCTAATCTGTTTGTATATCCCTTCAAGACATCTGTCAATTTCTAGCAACCCCATAAATTTCATAAAGTTTTCTTTGAATTTTTGCCATTATCTATGTATAAACCACTTTGAGTCCCCCTCGGGGTGAGAAAAGCGGTATATAAATGCTGTAAATAAATAATAAATAAATAAATTCATAAAGCCCTAAACAGTTCGGGACCTGCCTATCTTCGCGACTGCATCTTCCCCTATGAACCAGCACATACCGGGGAGGCTCTACTCTCGCTCCCACTGCCGTCTCAAGCGCAGTTGGTGGGGATTAGGGAGAGAGCCCTCTCTGTGATGGCCCCTCAGCTCTGGAACTCTCTTCCTAGGGAGATCAGACAGGCCCCCACTCTCTCCATGTTCCGCGAGGAATTAAAAACTTGGTTGTTCTGTTGTGCCTTTGACTAGGTGGCGCACTTGAGAATTATCCCGACCTTATCTAAGCTCCGGCACTTTAGTTGGCCCCTTTCCTGTGCTTAGGACACTTTAATGGCCAAGGGCATTGCCCTCTGACTACTGCACTTTCCCTCGGCCCTCCCAAGGAATCATTGCACCTACTCTGAGCCCAAACTCAGTTTTAAATTGGCCAGCCAGGGTATTGTTTTTATGATGTTAATTGATTTAAATGTTTTTATTATTTGTTGTTATCGATTGTTTTTACTGTGTCTGTTTTATTTGTAATCCGTGGGCTTGTCCCTCTGTACGTCGCCCCGAGTCCCTTCGAGGAGATGGAGGCAGGGTATACAAATTAAAAAATATATTATTAGTGACACAAAAGCACAGTATGTCACAGCAAACGAGATCTACATGCTGGATTTCGTATCAAAAAATCACAAGTTGAACACTTCCCAAGCGTCTAGGAGTGTGTGATGTATTTCCGAATGATGTGTGCAGATCCAAGTAAGGTGGCCTTTTGCAGTTGACAGATCGTGATTTTGTCTATGTTTATTGTTTCCAAATGCTGGCTGAGATCTTTTGGCATGGCACCCAGTGTGCCAATGACCACTGGGACCACATGTACTGTTTATGCTAGAGCCTTGGCAGTTTGATTTTGAGGTCTTGATAGCGGCTGAGTTTTTCCTGTTGTTTTTCCTCAATGCGACTGTCACCTGTTATGGCGACATCAATAATCCAGACTTTTTTCTTTTCCACAATCATGATGTCTGCCATTATTATTATTATTATTATTATTATTATTATTATTATTAGGCAAGGTATATGCAGTGGTTTTTGACTGTTGCTTCCTCTAAAACAGTAGTTCTCAACCTGGGGTCCCCAGATGTTTTTGGCCGACAACTCCCAGAAATCCTAACAGTTGGTAAACTAGCTGGGATTTCTGGGAGTTGTAAACCAAAAACATCTGGGGACCCCAGGTTGAGAACCACTGCTCTAAAATATGGGCTTAGAGCCTGAAATTCACAATGTCTGGTATTTGTGAGCGGTCTCCCATCTAAGAACTAACCAAGGCTGACCCTACTTGGCTTTCAAGTTCAGATGGGATCTGCTGCTTTTACATTATTTGGGCAGGTGAATATGAGCCCACAAAAGATGTTACTGCTGAAACAACCTGTAGTTTCAGAGACAGGGAAAGTATGTCCCGAAGAATATTTATGGCAGCAATTTCCATCTTTCTTTCTTTCTTTCTTTCTTTCTTTCTTTCTTTCTTTCTTTCTGCCCCACATCACCTTCAAATCCTTCCCAGTCTTGAACTATAAGGTCACACGGAACAGCATGATACAATCAAACTGACCCCCTCCCCGTAGGTCTAAAAATCTACGTTCAATGCCAAAAACTTGCCAAAAGCCTGTCCAGTTATCCACAATTTTAAATCCAAATGATTTATAGACACTGCTGCATTGCATTTTCAGCTGAAAAAGCAGCTGTTTGGCCTAGAGTGGGTATGAACATTGGTTCCCACTTCAGTTGCTCATTTGTAATCTGAAGAACAAAATATCAACTTTTCCCTAACGCTTTCCAGCTTGGCTGTTTGGAAGCAATTCTCACTAGTCATGGCCTACCTTGAGAATCTGTTCAAATGTGCTTTTCACTTTGACCATTTACAAATCTAATCTTCCCATTAATTTACAGAAATCATAAGATATAGAGAGTAAAAATTATAGATCGATTCCAATGAAGAGTGAAAATGACGAAATTGTTTCAGTGGATTTGCACTAATAATGACTATGAATGATCAATGCTACAGAAAACAATAGCCAACACAAGTTAAACTATATACTGCAGAAAAATACAAAAACACATATATTTATAAATGAACTATTTTCATAGGAATGAAGGCATTCACAAAGGCGGTGATAAATAAATAAATGCTACTCTTTCCTCATTTACTCATGGAAATACCAACTTTCTGATAAGAACATAGAAGAAATAATACAGCAATGATTTTATGCAGCACAATGTAGAATTAATACCCTTTGACACTACTTTAACTGTCATGGCTCACTGGAATTATAGCATGCAGGAGATATAGTTTTATAATGTCTTTAACTTTTTCTGCCAAAGAACACTAGTGTTTCACCAAACTACAAATCACAGGAGTGTGGCAGTAGTACATCAGGTTAAACTGCTAGTTGTAGGAGGTCTGCTGACCAGAAGGTTGGCAGTTTGAAGCTGCAAATCAGGGTGAGCTCCCAATTGTCAGCCCAGCTTCTGCCAACCTAGCAGTTTGAAAGCATGCAATATGAGTAGGTACCACCTCGGCAGGAAGGTAAAAAGGGTGCCCCGTGCAGATATGCAGACATGTCGGCCACACAATTGGAGATATCTATGGACAACAGGCTCCTTGGCATTGACAAATGGAACAAGAGCACCTCCCCATGGCTGGAGTTCAGCATTGCCTCCAGACATCGGAGATGGAAAAAGGGGAAGGCCTTTACCTTTGTCTGTGTTGAATGCCATTGTGCACTGGTTGTAAAAGGCATTGGATGTTTGCCTCATATGTGTATATTGTAATCCACTCCAAGTCCCTCCAGGGAGATAAAGCTGAATATAAATAAAGTGTAATATTATTCTTCTATAGCACTGAGCTATAAACGTGATATGTTCTGTACTGGTGACATCAAACTGACTTAATCCTGCAATGCAGATGAACCTACTGTCGAAACTTATGAAAAGCAAATACAACTGGAGCCCAACGTGTAAAACATTTCATGAGGAAAGGGTCCCTGTTCTTGTCTTTAGGTACAAAAAAAAGCACTTGGACTTCAATTAGAAATACCAAAAGAATATTCCAGCTTGTAAAATAAAATCAATATAAATAAAAATGTAATGTTCATTTGTGGGATTACCAGAACTCAAAAACCACTGGACAAATTGACACCAAATTTGGACACAAGACACTTAACAACCCAATGTATGCCCTTCACTCAAAAAAATGATTTTGTCATTTGGGAGATGTAGTTTCTAGAATTTATAGTTCACCTACAATCAAAGAGCATTCTGAACCCCACCAACGATGGAATTGAACCAAACTTGGCACACAGTTCTCCCATGACCAACAGAAAATACTGGAAATGTTTGGTGGGCAGTGTCCTTTGGTTTTGGAGTTGTAGTTCACCTACATCCAAAGATCACTGTGGACTCAAACAATGATGGATCTGGATCAAACTCTACAAGAATACTAAATATGCCCAAATGTGAACACTGGTGGAGTTTGGGGAAAATAGAATCTTGACATTTGGGAGTTGTAGTTGTTGGGATTTATAGTTCACCTACAATCAAAGAGCATTCTGAACCCCGCCAACAATAGAATTGTGCCAAACCTCCCATACAGAACCCCCATGTGGGCCACAGCAACGCGTGGCAGGGGACGGCTAGTGATATATAAACCCAGTTAGGCACAATGAAAAAAAAAGCATTGCTTCATACTTTTATAGTTCTTTTGATGCTGGGAAAAAGACAATGAAAGAGGGCTTTAGATTTCATTTATACGCCACTTTTGTCATCAAAATCAGAGAATGCATTGCCAACTGCTGAAGAAAGTAGACTATAGTTGAACAAGATATGTATTAGTTATTTTGTACTGCCTGAATGACTCATATAAACTACTGACACTTGGTCTGCCTTCTTGTATCATAACGGAACATGATAAGGTATCAGTATTGTTGTGGTTGCCTTCAGTCTTGTTTCTTTTGGAATGTTAACAGTACAATGATTTGCTAAGAATTCATAGTATTTCCAGATCACCCAAGTACTTATTTCTTTGCAGCACCTCCAACAAGGGACTGAATCTAGTTCTTTTAAAGGGTTAAACTAAGGTCAGATAAGAAGCTAAAGTAAAAGATGACAGAAATTGAGTCAGAACCCTGAAACAACTGCTCAGCAACTTAGATACAAGGACAATAAGAGCTACTATAACAGTCAATGCAGAAAAATAGTAGATGGCAGCAAAAAAGAGGGACAAGAGATCTTTTTGACAAGATCTGAGAAATTGAATACAAATTTAAATCAAGAGTGGGGATACTCTACAACACATTATACAACCAAGTATAAATAAGACTGTGAAGAGAAGAAATGAAGGAACTAGACCAGATTCTAAAGTGTAAAGATATATCATCAAATACTAAAGGCAGGATTGTCCATGCCAGTGTATTTTCAATTTCTATGTACAATTTTGATAGCCTGACAATGTTGTTTCTTTTTCAAAAAATTGGCTTGGTTTGGCTAACAGTTTTTATAAAGATGGATCTGTTGATGTGTGTCTTGATGAGTTGTTCTTTGCTGAAGTGATGTGTGGATTTTCTTTGGCAAAAGTTGGCCACATATAGCTTAGAGAAATGCTATGATATTTGTCAGTTTTGATGCGTTTCCTTCCTTTTTAGTGGACCCAGAAGAGACCACACAAGAAATATAAGACAGCAAGAACTATTAGTAATCTGTGCTTGAAAATTTTTGTGCAGCCAACAACATTTCCTTTTTTTTTACACCACACACAAAATATGCTCGATTTCTCTCTCCTATCTGTATTTGCTCAATTCCAGAAAACATTGCATAAGGACTATCTCTCTGTACACAGATACTGTTGACTGTACAAAAGAGCTGAAACCATACTGGTATGTCTTTCATTTGCATTCCAATGGTTATAATAAAGTAGCTTTTGACATTTCCAGGCAAAAGATAGTTGAGAAGAAAATGAAGATGACTGTACTTTGGGGAAAAGTAATTATCAATGGGTTGCTGTGAGTTTTCCAGGCTACATGGCCATGTTCCAGAAGCATTCTCTCCTGATGTTTTGCCCATATCTATGACCTCACAACCTCTGAGGATGTCTGCCACAGATGTGGGTGAAATGCCGGGAGAGAATGCTTCTGGAGCATAGCCATACAGTCTGGAAAACCCACAGCAATGCTGGCCATGAAGTACATTAATTATCAAGTTGTTCTCTAAAGTTTTCATGACATTTATTTATTAAGTACAGGTTAAAGGGTTCTATTTTCTTTCTTTTCTTCAAACAAAATAGAAAAAGCATGCCAACACCATGTAAATATTTTAACTAGGGGGAAAAAACATAACCTGAAGAGATATATTTGTTATTCATCTGAAAAGACTATTCCTTCCTAACCACTGACCATATCTTATTCCACATTATGGCAAATGCAATCCACAGTATTTCCTTTCCATCTAAATTGGCACTGTGATTTGCTTGTCTTTAAGCAGAAATGTCCAACCAAAATGGTAATGATCTTCACCATACGAGGTTATAATCTCAGTCCTGAAATCTCCTCTCCGTTTTCATGGTCAACACAAATGTTAGTACATGAGATTACAATCAGGTCTAAGGGAATGCTGACAAACAATTATTTTGCACTCTTTGTTTGAACAGTATTCCCAAAATATCAATATTATCAAATCCATCAAGATAACTATCTGTAATTTGTGATAACCTATCAAGCACATGATGGTCACTGATGTGTGTCCATAACGATCAGACACAAACAAGCATTAGATACCCAAGTGACAAAGCTTCCCGAAGTTATTTTCCAACTATACACCTCTGAAACATATTTAGGTTCAAAAAAACATACATGTCACTAATTAACCTTAACCTATCTTTTGGTATTGGCTTAAATCTAATTTAGACCAAACTAGAGAAGTCAAAGTTAATGCATGGAATTTATGGAAGTGTTTCCAGGTTCCCATTGACTGTGGATTTGAATGGCAAAATTACTGGTAAGAATGAAGCACAAGCAAGAGATACTGTGGCAAATCTAGAGAACAGGTAGTAGGCTTGGGCGGTTTCATTCGTTAATTTCGTAATTCGTTATTAATTCGTATTTAAATTAGCTTACGATCCAATATTGAGCCATGCAGGAATAGTGTGAGGAGTAAATTAGATTCAAAACAATTTTTTCAATTTATTTCGTAATTATTTCAAAATTATTTTGTAATTATTTTGTAATTATTTTGTAATTATTTCATAATTATTTTTGCATGTCTGGGCGCAAGTTTTATAGTTGTTGTTTGTTTTATCACACCAACAGTCAACAACATAGGGAGAGGGAAGCTTCAGAAGTTCCCCCTGTCCCATTTGGAGGTTTTTTTTAGCATATTGCGCAATTGCATCCGCCATTAACGAATCAATTCGTAATTATACGAAATTTCATATATTTCGAAATTTTTAAAAGGAAAATTTCGGAATTATTAAAAAAAAACGAAACGCAAGGGCCCCCTAAAAACAAAACGAATTTAGAACCAAATTTTTCCGTGGTTACCCAAGCCTAATAGGTAGCTACTCATCAGTTGCAACTTTGTTCCTTCTCCTAAAATCACAGACTTGGGGCCTGCTGAATCCAAGTGTACATCCTCTAACATTTCACAGATGAAAGCTAGGATACACGTGGACAAAGATTAGAATGTGGTCAAAATGACAAGTTATTAATGAGGAAGAACAGACAAACTGTTAGAGGTGACACCAGTTGGCTTTTGCCCGATCCTACTGGGAAACATATGATTTCACCTCCTCCATCATCCACAGCTCAGTAGAAACAATTTCTGCATTTATAACTCAATTTGAAGCAACCAAAGTAAGGCGAGGGTTAAGAGGGAAGATGGAGGTATTTAATCCAAACAATATTTTAGGGGGAAAAATACATTTCTCTTATAGTAGCAGCAAACTGAAATAAGGGCCAGTTTTTGGGATTGTCGTAATGTTCCTTGTTGCTAATACTCTCTTGCTTTCCAAACGTTCTTGAACGAATGGATTTATTTGGTTGTTTTCAAATCCGGAACAAGAACTACAGGTGGTGGAAAAACTGAGAAGTTTGGGATTACAAATCCGTAGAAGATGACTGTTTCTCTCCAAATGATATCATCAAAATGCTACATTAATCAATTTTGTAAACATGTCTAACAGTTCTTTTGAGGATGGAACTCAGTTAAGATTCATGACTGTGGATCTAGAACTGTCTCCTGCTCACCCCCACCATTCCCCACTTCTGTGTTATGAAATCTTGATTACTTTAGTCTTCCATGACCACCTATGCAACAGGAAAGAGCAACTTTGTATTGTTGAATGTTTTCATAACTGGAATCACTGGGCTGTTGTAGGTTTTTCAGGCTATATGGCCATGTTCTAGAAGCATTCTCTCTTGACATTTCGCCTGCATCTATGGTAAGCATCCTCAGAGGTTGTGAGGTCACAACCTCGGAGGATGCTTGCCATAGATGCAGGCGAAATGTCAGGAGAGTATACTTCTAGAATAGGGGTCCTCAAACTAAGGCCCAGGGGCCAGATGCGGCCCTCCAAGGTCATTTACCTGGCCCTCACTCAGGGTCAACCTAAGTCTGAAAAGACTTGAAAGCACACAAAAACAACAACAATCCTATGTCATCAGCCAAAAGCAGGCCCACACTTCCCATTGTAATACTAATATATTGATATTGGTTAAAATTGTTCTTCATTTTAATTATTGTATTGTTTTAAAGTGGTTTTTGCACTACAAATAAGATATGTGCAATGTGCATAGGAATTCATTCATGTTTCTTTTCCAATTATAATCTGGCCCTCCAACAGTTTGAGAGACTGTGGCCTGGCCCTCTGTTTAAAATGTTTGAGGACCCCTGTTCTAGAACATGACCATATAACCCGAAAAACCTACAACAACCCAAAGAGCAACTTTGTCATCTAAGCACAATGAAGGCTGAGGCCTAGTGAAGACAATCTCAAGAAGAATAGCAACTATGGCAGCTTTCCTATCTCTCCAACTTCTCTGTCCCACCTTCCAGTTGCTAGTCTATGAAGCAAGTCTCTTCCTTGTAGCTCTAGGATCCCGGCTGCCTTGCAATGATATGATTGGCTCAAGGACTCCTCGAATGCAGGTTAATGAAACACTTGCAAAGTCCAGTCCTCACATCACAAACAGCCAAAAACCATGCCATCATGTTAAGCAGCAAAGGACTGAAACACATGTGTGAAGTTCAGCAATAAAGCAAAACACAGGGTCCTGCCATATTGTGAATAGATGAATAACCAGATGGGGAAGTGGGAACAGACTGGCTGAGAACAATCCTCATCTGGCTCCAGCCTGTTCAGTATGTGGCTCTGGACGCTGATGACAACCTGCATACTCTGTGAGAAAGATGCAGTGGCAGTAGTGAGACTATGACAGCATGTAGAAGGGAGGCCTTCTGATCACATACCTGTCCATTTGTGAGACTGCAGTGAAGTTTTGTTCAACTATCCCCCTGATAATACAGCCTGTCAATATGATTGCATTCCTCCACAAAGTGGATTTATAAACAGAGCTACAAGGGTCATATCAAACTTGAAAATGAGAAAAATTAATTGAAGTGAGTCTGAAAGTGGTTGAAAGCAGGGAAAAGAACTAAAAAGGAACAATTGCCAAATATGATCACATACAGAATCTTTTTAAATTATTCTTTGAGGCCACTGAAGATGGAAAATTCTATACAAATTATTCCAAAGATGAAGAAACTCAAGTTTAAATTTCAGCAGCGGTCATAATTTGAACTGAGTAAGGGCTGAAGAGCCAGTAATAAAATTACTATCTTCTTCCCAAGGTGGACAGTAGCAGTTCTCATTTCATATTTTTCCATTTCTTTCTCTGTTTTTCAGGGGCATGGCCTATATGTCCATGGTAGAAGCTGCTCACACCATTTTTTTTACACACACACAATGACACATTTCTGCCATGTTCATTAATGCCAACCTCTCCTCCACAATGTGAATAGGAACACAGACTCAAACTATTGGTTTCCTCTAATACAGGTCATCTTTTCTATATGTAAAATCTCTCAGACACATGGCCATATAGCCCGAAAAAACCTACAACAACCTCTCAGACACAGTTAGTAAGTCCCTAGCTTCTTGTCATACATGCAATGTTTTAATAACATTATGTGGCTTCTGCAACTTTAACACAGCACCTAAAAGTCATTGAATCATAGAGTTGGAAGAGACCTTGTGGGCCATCCAGGCCAACCCTCTGCCAAGAAGCAGGAAAAATGCATTCAAAGCACCCCCGACAGATGGCCATCCGGCCTCTGTTTAAAAACTTCCAAAGAAAGAGCCTCCACCACACTCCATGGCAGAGAGTTCCACTGCTGAACAGCTCACACAGTCAGGAAGTTCTTCCTAATATTCAGATGGAATCTCCTTTCCTGTCTTTTGAAGCCATTGTTCTGCATCCTAGTCTCCAGGGCAGCAAAAAACAAGCTTGCTCCCTGCTTTTCAAATGTAACAGCATAGGGAAATTTAGTGTTCTCTGCCTAAAAAGAAGCAGTTAACTTTGTATAGAACAGGCACAACTGGATCTCCAGAGAAGCTATTTTTCTGTTTGTTGCTAATTGAGTTGAAATTTTATCACAGGATCCCATGCCCTCAAGGGATATGTTCCTGGCTGAACAACAATTATCTAAACCCATGGATATGACCAAAAGCCATTAAATTACCTCACTTTTGGTCTCAGAATGATAGAGTTGTATTGGAAGACCTAGATATTTCTACAATGTTATCTTCCCTAGGAAATTACTGGGTCTTCCAGTGCAACTCTGTAGTAACTTCTGGGGGAAGCATACTATAGCCCAATGCTTCTCAAACTATCTATATCTATGTCTGGATGGCTCTTTGTCAGGAGGGCATTGATTACGTTTTCTTGCCCTTGTGAAGGGAGTTGAAATGGATGGTCTTAAGTATTTTCTGTTGGCTATGGGGGTCCAACGACAATTCTGTCGTTGGTGGGGTTCAGAATGCTCTTTGATTGTAGGTGAACTATAAATCCTGGTAACTACAACTCCCAAATGTCAATGTCTATTTTCCCCAAATCCGTCTGTGTTCATATTTGGGCATATTGAGTATTCATGACAAGTTTGGCCCAGATCCATCATTGCTTGAGTCCACAGTGCTCTCTGGATGTAGGTGAATTACAACTCCCAAACTCAAGGCCAATGCCCACCAAACCCTTCCAGTATTTTCTGTTGATCATGGGAGTCCCGTGTGTCAAGTTTGGTTCAATTCCATCGTTGGTGGAGTTCAGAATGCTTTTTGGTTGTAGGTGAACTATAAATCTCAGCAACTACAACTGCCAAATGTCAAAATCAAATTTTTATGAGTGATTGTCACTTCTTGGGGTAGTAGGTGTATTGTGGCCAAATTTGGTGACAATTCATCCAGTGGTTTTTGAGTTGTGTTAATCTCACAAACGGACATTACATTTTTATTTAGATAGATGGAAATATTTCCTAGGATTACGTGATCATGATGCATTAAGATGCAAGAAGCTAGGTTAGACATGACATAAATGGGGTACAGCAAACTGGTCCCAATTCAAGGTGCAGGTGCAGGTGCTCACCTACAAAGCCCTAAACAGTTTGGGACCTGTCTACCTGCGTGACCGCATCTCCGTTTATGAACCCACACACTCCCTTCGTTCATCCGGAGAGGCCCTGCTCATGATCCCACCTGCGTCGCAAGCGCGGTTGGTGGGGATGAGGGACAGGGCCTTCTCTGTGATAGCCCCCGACTCTGGAACACCCTCCCCAAGGACATCAGACAAGCCCCTACGTTGGCAGTCTTTATGAAGAGCTTGAAGACCTGGCTATTCTGGTGTGCCTTTCCAGAATAGGAAACTCCAGCAATGTGTCCCAGAAGACTTTATTAGAGATTAAGATTGTCCACACATTGCACTTACCTGAAAACCCTTATGTCTCACTCAGCATACTCAGCACTTTTTAATCTGTACCCATTACATTTGGCCCGGCCTAGTTTTTATTGTGTTACGGTGTACTGTTTTTACTGCTCACTGTTATTGCTTTAATGTTTTGATTTGCTTTATGGTTTATGTGTATTTGTTATATTGTTGTTCTATTGAGGTCTTGGCCTTTGTAAGCCGCATCGAGTCCTTCGGGAGATGCTAACGGGGTACAAATAAAGTTAATAAATAATAATAAATAATAACCAAAATAGTGTTTTTATCTTCATCTCCTGAAGATAGCTGCTATGCACCATTTCCATGCGCTTTGGAAATGGAGTCCCACCGGAAGTGCCTCCATGGGATTCCCGTGGGGCCTCGTTTCCTAAGCACATGAAAACGGAGTCTAGCAGATGGCGGATGAGGTCCTTATGCAGTGTATCTACAACATAAAAATGTCCCACTTTAAAAAATAGAGATGTATTGCAATGAAAGACCAGATTAATACCCGGTTTAAGCTACTGGTAAACCTTCACTAACAGGTAAATGGCTAAGGAGGTGGGTATTCATTCAACGTGTGAAAATACTCAGACTAAAAGGGAAAGGAATTTACAACCAGTTCTGTAGAAAATTGCTAGGAAAGCAAAGACCATGAGGATTCCCCATTCACTGTCAATAATTAACAAACTGGAAAAAAGAGAAGAAATCCACTTTCATATGATGTCAAGATACACACCCAAGTGTGGATGTATGACCCTTTTTCAGTTTGTCCCCAGTGTTTCGCTGAATATTTCACATTCAACAGCATAATCTAGGCCCACTAGAAATGAGGGGTCACTCAAAGATGCATCCTTACTGTGTGTTAGAAATTTCACATTGGACTCTCGGACTGTGACCTTTATACATACACTCTTATCAGAAGGAGGACAAGTTGAGAGGAAGAGCAAGCCTTCTCAAACAGTGACATAGCAAAACAGCCAAGAACTTAGTGTCACCTTGAACACTAACATGTTTTATGTGTTAGTCTTTAACACATTAAACCTGCTTTGCTGAAAATGGCTAGGCTTCAAGGTGTTCCATGGCTGCAAGGTGGTACAAGGCTGATGTGGTCATCCCCTCAAAAAATTTGCAATCTAAGTCATTAGTTTACATATTTCATAATTTCACTGAAACTCAAGCTTCATTGCGTTTGAAATCATGGCCTTTCCCGAAAAGACCAACCAATTCCAAGGATTACAAAAATGGTTTTATTAACCATCAACTTGTTAATTTTTTATAGAAGTGCTACAGATGGATTCACATGAGTTGTTTTCTGATCAACCGTGAAAGAGAGCTGCGTGGAACTTGGTCTTCTTCACTAGCATACCGTTTTCTCCTTGAGCATCTGCATGCTAGATAGGGAGCCACAAAGAAGTATCTGAACATTTTTTCACAACTCTTCACTCTTTCAACAACATGAGAAACAGGGAGAAAAAAAATCTAATCATATATATATATAAGCTATCCCCTGCCACGTGTTGCTGTGGCTCAGTGTGTTGATCTGGAAAATAAAGTAATGAGAAATTGTTGGTTTCTAATATATGTAATTTCTTTATACTTGTGGGTAAACAGTATTTCTTGCTGTTTCTTTGTCAGTGTTGAAGTGGAGAGTGTCTGGTTTGCCCACCCTGGAACATGCAACATATCATTGTCCTTCTTTAAGGGTTCCTTTCAAATCTATGATACTATATCTGTGTGTGTGAATCATATCTATCTATCTATCTATCTATCTATCTATCTATCTATCTATCTATCTCTATGGCTGGATGGCTCTTTGTCAGGAGGACTTTGATTACGTTTTCATGTCCTGGTGAAGGGAGTTGGATTGGATGGCCTTAAGTATTTTCTGTTGGTCATGGGGGTTCTGTGTGGGAAGTTTGCCCCGATTCTGTCGTTTGTGGGGTTCTGAATGCTCTTTGATTGTAGGTGAACTGTGAATCCCAGTGACTACAACTCCCAAATGTCAAGGTCTATTTTCCCCAAACTCCATTTGTGTTGTATTGAGCTCTTGTGCCAAGTTTGGTCCAGATCCATCATTGTTTGAGTCCATAGTGCTCTCTGGATGTAGGTGAACTACAACTCCCAAACTCAAGGTCAATGCCCACCAAACCCTTCCAATATTTTCTGTTGGTCATGGGAGTCCTGTGTGCCAGGTTTGGTTCAATTCCATCGTTGATGGAGTTCAGAATGCTCTTTGATTGTAGGTGAACTATAAATCCCAGCAACTACAACTCCCAAATGACAAAATCATAATTTTTTGAGTGATGGTCACTCCTTGTGTTGTGAGACATTTTGTTGTCAAATTTGGTGTGATTTCGTTCATTGGTTCTTTTGTTTTTAAGGTACTCATTATGCACAGAGCATTTATATATATATAGATATATATAGATATATAAATTACTGGGCAGTAAGACAACTGCTTCTCAAGAAATAAAATTAAAGAGCTCCTGTATCTGTTAAAGTAATTTAAAATGAAATATACAATGAAGGAACAGAAGAAAACAACACTGAGCTGACAAAAAGGAAACAAATCTGCTATTTAACAGTATATTGGAAGAATCCAATTCATGCAGGGCTTCATGAGGATAAATTCCAATAATATCCATCTCTTTTGATAGACTGAAAATATTATTACCATGCAACTACTTATTTCATTTTGTGGAGAGAGCTATGAATCAGATGACTAATAGGAAGAAAGAAGGCAGTGGCTACATCTTTTGAGAAATTCCTGTAAGCACAATGGATTAAAACAGAACAAACTGAAGGAAAGGAAGTGCATTGTACCATATACACATCAACACGTCAACCATATATACGTCAACTATGTGTAAGTTGATGGCAAGTTTGGAGGTCAAAATGATGGACTGTGATATGATTCCTGGATAAGTCAAGGGGAAAGGATCAATGCCACCTAAGAGACCCAGCTGCTCCTGGTCAGTGGCCACCACTACAATTTCCCTGCCCAGATATTCATAAAGGCCAGAAATAGGGTCACAGCAGAGATAGTGGAGAGAACTGGTATTTCTTTTTGGCTCTCCAAGGATGGACTAAGCTCTTGCCTTTTGCCACTCTACACAGAGTAGGGAATTGGTTTTTTTTAAAAAAAATGTGCGAAGGTACAGGGCTCACATTAATCCATAGAGCAGGGGTCCTCAAACTAAGGCCCGGCGGCCGGATATAGCCCTCCAAGGTCATTTACCCAGCCCTTGCTCAGGGTCAACCTAAGTCTGGAATGACTTGAAAGCACACAACAACAACAACAACAACAACCCTATCTCATCAGCCAAAAGCAGGCCCACACTTTCCATTGAAATACTAATAAGTTTATATTTGTTAAAATTGTCCTTCATTTTAATTAGTATATTGTTTTAAAGTGATTTTTACACTACAAATAAGATATGTGCAGCGTTCATAGGAATTCATTCATGCCTTTTTTTCAAATTATAATCTGGCCCTCCCAACAGTTTGAGGGGCTATGACCTGACCCTCTGTTTAAAAAGTTTCAGGACCCCTGCCATAGACAATCCAACTCAACTTTTGGGCCTTTGTTTTTTGACTAAAATTTCTAGACTTATTCAGAAATTTTAGACGTATATAGGGTAATTCAGTATAAACAATAACCCAGGGAAATCCACTTGTATTGTAAGCTCTCCCCCTTTTGTAACATAGCAGATCTCTTCCATATTTGTGGGTATGATTTTTGTGGATCTGATTATTTTGTGGAATTGAATAACATGGTCAATTTAGGAATCATTAGGTCGTCCACTGCAACTCTTTTGAGGAAAACTGCAGCATTGTTCTAGAGGACCTTGCGATTCCTAAAATGAACAATAGAAGTTGACCATAGAATTGCACTGGAAGGACTAGGATCTTAGAGAAATGCTCTCTTAGCCAAGAAACATCGCATTTTTAATTCATGGGTTTTCCATTTTCATGGAGGGCCTACATCTGTAATCCCAGCAAATGTAGAGGCTGACTGTACGGTAATGCAAACCTCTTGTAATTTTATGTGGGTTGGGTTGGAAACCTTGTGTTGAGAAGAAGAATTGTACTGTGCATGTGGGATCTTTAAATGGACTGTAAAGGAGACAGAATCCATCAGAAACCTAAGTTCAGACAGATGCGATACATACTGTTTGAAAGGACTGCTTTGACTGTGCAACTGCAGCCTACAGTCTGGTCCAGTTATGTCTGAGTTCTCCTCTTCAGTTTATTGGAATATCAGGCATTGCAACTGGAGTGTCATATTTAATGATACTTAATCTTTCCCTTTTCCTCAAGAGAAAATCAGTTTATAGTTAAAACAGGCACAGGACAAAAAAGTTAAGTTGAATGCATCTAGCCATGCAAGGTCTGGGTAAAAATGAGCAATTTATAAAACAACACTGATGCAGCTTAGCCAATGTTGATTAAGTTTCAGTTGTCTAGAACACAATTCAGTACAGTACATATTGTGTGTGTGTGTGTGTGTGTGTGTGTGGAGAATATGGAGGATCCCAATTGGTCCTCATTAATTCCGGTAGTAACTGATCCCTTTGTGTGCTGGATTCACAACTCCTCTACTATACTCCACTCTACATAATATCCCAAACAGAACATAGCCTGTTCTACAAAAGGTTAATTTTCTACTGTAAGAAGGGGGGGGGGGGGGGGGAGAGACAAGTATGGCTCTCCAGATGTTTTTTGGATTGCAATTTCCATCTGCTCGAGCAATCAGGGATTGTGGGAACTGCAGTTTTTGAACACCTGGTGAGGCATGTTTTAGCCTCTATGTAGTCTTGCATATTTTGAAAAAAACAAAACAAAACAATGCATGGAGTTCTAGGCAGATTTCATACATGTCTTTCTAAGTATCTATCTTAGTATTTTCAAACTGCAGGAAAGGAGATTCCACCTGAACATTATGTAGAACTTTCTAACTGTGAGAGTGTTCAGCAGTGGAACTCTCTGTCCCAGAGTCTGGTGGAGGCTCCTTCTTTGGAGGCTTTTAAATAGAGGCTGGGTGGCCTTCTGTCAGGGGTGCTTTGAATGCAATTTTCCTGTTGGCAGGGGGGTTGGACTAGATGGCCCACGAAGTCTCTTCCAACTCTATTTATTATTTATTTTATTTATATACAGTATTTGTATTCCGCCCTTTTCACCCCGCAGGGGACTCAGGGTGTATTACCATGTATACATACATGGCAAACATTCAATGCCATAGACACACAACACATATAGACAAACAGTCAGAGGCTATTTAACGTTCCAATTTTCTAGCCACCAGGGGAGCTGTCACTTCACCATAAATCTGCGACACTGATGAAGTACTTTCCGCATTCCCTGCATGCTTTTTGCTGGAGATTTTTTATGGCTTCGTAAATTTGTTAAATTAGCCTCCCCACACATAGGTGGTACCTAAATTTCCTACTTGATAGATGCAACTGTCTTTCGAGTTGCAAAGGTCGACAACAAGCTACACAATTGGCCAGAAGCTCACTCCGACCCAGGCTGGCTTCGAACTCATGACCTTTCCGTTAGTAGTGATCTTAATGCAGCTGATACCCAGCCAGCTTTGCCACAATCTATGATTCTATTATTCTATTTAGTGCAATGCCAACTGCCATCAGCTGAAAATTGAGCCAAATGCCTAATACTGCCATTAATAATATTATTATCTATCAGACTAAAGGCTATTTTTAAAAGCGTTGCTGTGAGTTTTTCGGGCTGTATGGCCATGTTCCAGCTCGGAAAACTCACAGCAACCCAGTGATTCCGGCCATGAAAGACTTTGACAACACATAGGGTAATAAACATTATTAATATACTATTTTAGCAAAATTAATGAGATGTTTACACTAAAATCAACTTGGCCCTGTGGATTTCTTCACTGCCCAGTACACTGGCCTCTTTGCCTTTGCAATTGTGGCATTACGAATATATACAGATTTCAGAGACGTAGCCCTGCTAGTCTGAGATATCAGTCCATCTTGCCTGAAAGGTGCTTCAAGATCCCTCTGCATATTAATATGAACAGTTTGAGAAAACAACAGGGGAGGGCAGTATTTTACAACACTCTTTTAAAAAGCTAATGAGAAAACTGCATTTTGAAGTTTTCTCCAAGTTTCTTCCTGCAGTGATGTAGGTAACATAATTGCATGCTCTTTCTAACACAGAGCGGATGCCATTTTCTGTTCCAAACCACCCAAAAAGGTGAAGTCTACCAGTTCCATATTCTCATCAGTAAAGTTCAATGTGGTTTTTCTTAGGTAGCTAGGTAAAGGTTTTCCACTGACATTAAGTCCAGTCGTGTCCAACTCTAGGGGCTGGTGCTCATCTCCATTTCTAAGCCGAAGAGCCAGCATTGTCCGTAGACACCTCCAAGGTCATGTGGCCGGCATGACTGCATGGAGCGCCGTTGCCTTCCCGCCTAAGTGGTACCTATTGATCTACTCACATTTGTATAGTTTTGAATACAAATGTGAGTATGCCGAACTTGCTAACTGATAGGTTGCAGGTTCAAATCCAGGGAGCGACGTGTGCTCCCGTTGTTAGCCCCAGCTTCTGTTAGGTTGGCAAATTCAGCAGCTCAGTGGTTTAACCCATTGCGCCACTGGGGGCTCCCTTTACCTTTTCTTAGGTAAGACACATACAAATACAAAAACTAGACTTTCAAAAATAGTTTATTCACTGTCAGTAGGCGACAGCTGGCTAAACATGCCTTAGAGGTGGCATTCATTAACAGCTAGAATTCATACACAGGATGGAGACTGAACTTATAAACACGTTGCGCAGAAAATATTTAGGATTTCTCCAATAAAATTGTACTTGTTACACAAACCTACTTTTTGTTACAAGTTTTCATGGCCCCATGTTCTGTTTCATAATTACCCATTCACTTTCAATATTCATCACAAGGTCTTTAGTTTTCTGTACCAAAGAGGGCTGGTGCCACATCAAACCACAACACCCGGGATCCCATAGCATTGAGCTAGGGCATTTAAAATGATTTAAAACTGCAATAATTCTACTGTGTGGATCCAGCCTAAGACTCAGGGGGTTTATACACTGTAGAATTAATGCAGTTTGACACCACTGTGACTGCCATGGCTCAATGCTATAGAACTGTGGGAATTGTAGTTTTACAAGGTCTTTAGCTTTCTCTCCCAAAAACTGTTCCACCTGAACATTATGAAGAACTTCCTAACTGTGAGAGTGTTCAGCAATGGAACTCTCTGCCCTGGAATTTGATGGAGGCTCCTTCTTTTGAGTCTTTTAAGCAGAGGCTGGGTGGTCGTCCTTCAGGGGTGCTTTGAATGCGATTTTCCTGCTTCTTGGCAGGGATTGGACTGGATGGCCCGCGACATCTCTTCCAACTCTAGGATTCTATGAAAACTTTTCTCCAGTGAATTTTCCACCAGCTTAATTTAAGGTATGGGCCCCTTCCATACAGCTGTATAAAATCCCACATGATCTGCTTTGAACTGGATTATATGGCTGTATGGACTCAGATAACCCAGTTCAAAGCAGATATTGTGGATTATCTGCCTTGATATTCTGAGTTATATGGCTGTGTGGGAGGGCTTATAAAAGTATATAATAGTATTGTCGAAGGCTTTCATGGCCAGAATCACTGGGTTGTTGTAGGTTTTTTTGGGCTATATGGCCATGTTCTAAAGGCATTTTCTTCTGACGTTTCGCCAGCATCTATGGCAAGCATCCTCAGAGGTAGTGAGGTCTGTTGGAACTACGAAAAAGGAACTAGGAAAAAGGGGGAAGGAAAAAAGGGGAAAAAGTGAGGTCTGTTGGAACTTTTTCCTAGTTCCAACAGACCTCACTACCCTCTGAAGATGCTTGCCATAGATGCAGGCGAAACTTCAGGAGAAAATGCCTTTAGAACATGGTCATATAGCCCGAAAAAACCTACAACAACCCTATATAATAATAGCTTGCTCACTGCTTTTGTTAATTGCTGTTCTGGCCTCAAGGAATACAATATGCGAAATAAAGAAATAACACATAGTATGTGTGTGTGTGTGTGCATGAAGTATGTTCACTTTTCTCCATAGTACTTACAACAGCTCTGGGTGAGAGATCAGTAGCGTGATCTCAATATGCAGATAAGCAACTAAGGCTGAGAAAACAATTTGCCTAAGGTCACTTCATTTAATCCTGGGAATTCCCCAGCTCACCTTCTTAATCACCATCCCAGGTCTATCGGGCTAGACTCAAATCCTGTGCGTGCTTACCTAAGAGTAAATCCCAGTGAACTCAGCTGGACTTTCTTCTGAATGGTAACTTTGTACACACTTTGTAAGAAGTGTTAAAATTACTCATGTCATATCTTATTAGAAATAATCTATATAAATAAAAATGTAAAGTAGTTTGTGGTATTAAGTCGAAAGACTGAACAGGGCATAAGATTACAGCCTGTGTTGGATGGGGTTACACTCCCCCTGAAGATGCAGGTTCGCAGCTTGGGAGTGATCCTGGATTCATCGCTGAGCCTGGAACCCCAGGTTTCGGCGGTGGCCAGGGGAGCTTTTTTACAGTTAAAACACATGCACCGGCTGCGCCCATACCTTGGGAAATCTGATCTGGCCACGGTGGTCCACGCTCTGGTTACAACCTGAATAGATTATTGCAATGCGCGCTACATGGGGCTGCCTTTGAACATGGTTTGGAAACTTCAGTTAGTTCAACGGACAGCAGCCAGATTACTAACTGGGGTGGCATACAGGGAGCATACCACCCCCGTTATGCCAGCTCCACTGGCTGCTGGTCCATCTCCGAGCCCAATTCAAAGTGCTGGTTTTGACCTATAAAGCTCTATATGGTTTGGGCCCAGCTTATTTGTCCAAACGCATCTGCCCCTATGTCCCACCTCGCAATTTAAGATCATCTGGGGAGGCCCTGCTCTCACTCCCATCAACAGCGCAAATGCGGCTGGTGGGGATGAGGAGCAGGGCCTTCTCAGCTGTGGCCCCCCGCCTATGGAACACACTCCCAAAGGAGGTAAGATCTGCTCCCTCACTCCTGACCTTTAGAAAAAAAATCATGGTTTTGGGACCAGGCCTTCAGACAATAGATGTATGCAGCTTTTAGTGGGACAAGGACTGGAACGGCAACTCGACTGATGAGATTGTTTTATGGTTTTAATAACTTGTTTTGATATTTGGTGATGTACAATTTTTAGTATAATTTTTTTTTAAAGTGTGGTTTTACTATTGTAGTTGTAAGGCATTGAATTTTTGCCATTATCTATGTATAAACCGCTTTGAGTCCCCCTAGGGGTGAGAAAAGTGGTATATAAATACTGTAAATAAATAAATACTGTAAATAAACGTAACTAAAAAACCACTGGACGAAGTGACACCGAATTGGGACTCAATACACCTATCAGGCCAACAAGTGACCATCACTCATAAAAACACAACAGAAAAGACTTAAAAAGCCAAAAAGCCAAAAATACATGACAACGCATGCACAAAACACCACACACACATATACACAAACACACAAATATACACACACAAAACACATATACACAGACTGGGCCACAGCAACGCATGGCAGGGGATGGCTAGTACATAATAAATAACAAAATTTATTTATAATCTGCCACCATCTCCCCGAAGGGACTCGGGGCGGCTAATATGAGGCCAAGCCTAAATAATTACAATAAAGCAAAATAAAATACGTACAAAACAGACAATAACATCAAATAAAATGATACAATTCTTTCACATACATCATGGATAGAAATCCCATTGAAAGTAATAGGGCAAAACAACAAGGAAATAATCTGCTTATTCATCCTTTCTGATCTTGGAGGGGAAGTAGGTTCAGCCCTGGTTAGCACTTGGATGGGAGACTACCAAAAAATACCAGATGCTGTGGGCTTTATTACAGAAAAAGGAACTGGTAAAACCACCTCAGTGTATTCTTTACATAAGAAAAAAAAATCCTGGGGTCACCATAAGTTGGCAAATGACTTGAAGGCACATATGCATACTGGATTTTTTGGCACAATAAATTATCCTTATGCCACACAACTTGAAAAGGACTATCCCTTCTTCCAAATTCTTATTATTTCGGATAATAGCTGATAAGACTCACAGTGCCTGCAGGAGCATGCTACAGGTGTTTTGCAGCTGGAGCTGCTTCTGGAACAGTCCCACCAATGTAGCATTTGCACTCCCTTAGCAAGAGTCCAATGTTAAATCCCAGAGCAAACATCTGAAGCAAATGGGTATGAAAGGGGCAGTGTTCAATTGAGAGTAATTGTTTCCTATACAGAAAACAAGACCATGGAGGAAAGCTACTCCACGCCTTCCTGGAGCAACATGTGGCACCTTTTACAATATTAAGTGCACCTTAGGCAGTAAAGTAAAATCAGGACAGATTAATACAAAAAGAAAACAACACTATGTTACACAATTTTTGTTCCTGGGTTATAAATGTTTTTTTCCTAATTGGTTCATTAAAAACATGGAAAAGGTTTGTTAAACTGAAAAAGCATTGTTTTTGTGGGATATCCTGCCGCACATTTTGCTATAGTTTTTTAATGAATATAATAATAATAATAATAATAATAATAATAATAATAATAATAATAATCTTTATTTATATACTGCTCCATCTCCCCAAGGGGACTCAGAGCGGTTCCCAGGTAACATCACAAAACATACAAAGTAAAAACAACATAACCATAAGATTAACAAAACAAAATATAAGCATAAACATTCTCGCCATAACACACATATATTAAAAGTAATCCTGCCTGTTCAAGACAATTTAAAAATTTAAACCAATTCAACATAGTTTGTGGCAGTCACAAAAACAAAGTTTCTGGAGTTTAACAACTACTTTCAAAGTAAGTACTGCCTCAGGGGTGTAGTGGGTTAAACCATTGAGCTGCTAAACTTGTTGCAGGTTCGAATCCAGGGAGCGGCATGAGCTCCTGCTGTCAGCCCCAGTTTCTGCCAACCTAGCAGTTCAAAACATGCAAATGTGAGTAGATTAATAGGTACTGCTCTGGCGGGAAGGGAGCAGCGCTCAATTCAGTCATGTTGGCCACATAACTTGGAGGTGTCTATGGACAACGCCAGCTCTTCGGCTTCAAAATGGAGATGAGCACCAACCCCCAGAGTCAGACACGACTGGACTTAATGTCAGGGGAAAAACCTTTACCTTCACCGCACAATTAAACAGGAATAACACTTTCAAACCAGGAACAGAACATTGTCCAAATTTTTTTACATAGTGTAATTCTAGGATCCAGATGGTATCCCAAAACACACACATCAGAAATAAAAAGAGCAGGGTTAAATGTATAAAACCACACCTGTTTTATGCTAAATAGTTCTCACCTGATTTCATTCTTGTCTGTGATTATTAGCATTGAAACTTCAACCTCCCAAGATGCATTGAAAGTGCATTTTCCACATTTTACTTACAAATACCACATAAACCCAATCAACACCTAAGTACAGCTCTGCTAATTTACACCAAACAACCACCTGTGACTGTTTACTTGCAGCCACTAATAAACATTTGCATTCTCCCATTATCAACTGACTTACTTAAATCATAAATTGTTATGGATTCAACCAGGAAACCTGGCTTCAAAATCCTACTTTGTTACAAAACTCAGTGGGCAGCCTTGGAGCAAATATCAATATTTTCTGGCCTGACTTTCCACCTGAGTTTGTGCAATTACAAAATGAGAAGCTCATGTGTGCAGCTATGACCTCCTGGGAAGGACAGGATACACCCACCACTAATTGAACAACGACTACTTTAGGACAATGAATCTAAGGGCCCTTCCACACAACCCTATATCCCAGAATATCAAGGCAGAAAACCCCACATTAGCTGAATGTGGACTCAGATAACCCAGTTCAAAGCAGATATTGGGGGATTTTTGCCTTGATATTTTGGATTATAGGGCTGTGTGGAAGGGCCCTCAGATAACCCAGTTCAAAGCAAATATTGTGGGATTTTTGCCCTGATATTCTGGATTATAGGGCTGTGTGGAAGGGCCTTCAAATAACCCAGTTCAAAGCAGATATTGTGGGATTTTTGCCTTGATATTCTGGATTATAGGGCTGTGTGGAAGGGCCTTCAGATAACCCAGTTCAAAGCAGATATTATGGGATTTTTGCCTTGATATTCTGGATTATAGGGCTGTGTGGAAGGGCCCTCAGATAACCCAGTTCAAAACAGATATTGTGGGATTTTTTGCCTTGATATTCTGGGATATAGGGGTGTATAGAATGGCCGATAGACATGAGCAGGCATCTGAGCCCCCCTCCACACCACTGAATAAAATCCCATGTTATCTGCTTTGAACTGGAATATATGGCAGTGTGGACTCCAGATAACCCAAGTTCAAAGCAGATATTGGGAGATTTTCTGCCTTGATATTTTGGGTTATATGGCTGTGTGGAAGGGCCATGAATGGTGTTAAAGTGTTAGCAAACATCCCCTACTCTGGGTTGTTGTAGGTTTTTTCAGGCTATGTGGCCATGGTCTATGACCTCAGACGTAGTGAGGTCTGTTGGAACTAAGAAAAAGGGTTTGAACAGACCTCACTACCTCTGAGGATGCTTGCCATAGATGCAGGCGAAACGTCAGGAGAGAATGCCTCTAGATCATGGCCATATAGCCTGAAAAAACCTACAACAACCCAGTGATTCCGGCCATGAAAGCCTTCGACAATACATCCCCTATTCTATGGGTCCTTGTCTGGTGGGATCCTAAGCATGTTTGATCAAAAGAAGTTCTGTCAAGAGCAACAGGGCTCCCTGTTAAGTCATCCTATACTTAAGAGCTATGGGAGCATATACACCAGGGGTCCTCAAACTAAGGCCAAGGGGCCGAATATGGCCCTCCAAGGTTATTTACCCGGCCCTCGCTCAGGGTCAACCTAAGTCTGAAATTACTTGAAAGCACACAACAATAACAACAATCCTATCTCATCAGGCAAAAGTAGGACCACACTTCCCATTGAAATACTAATAAATTTATATTTGTTTAAATTGTTCTTCATTTTAATTATTGTATTGTTTTAGGTGTTTCTTGCACTACAAATAAGATATGTGCAGTGTGCATAGGAATTCATTCATGTTTTTTTTCAAATTACAATCCGGCCCTCCAACAGTTTGAGGAACTGTGACCTGGCCATCTGTTTAAAAAAATTGAGGACCCCTGATCTACACTGTAGATTAATACAGTTTGACCATACTTTAACTGTCATAGCTCAATGCTATGGAAACATGGGAGTTGTAGTTTTAAAAGTCTGTAGCCTTCCCTGGCAAAGAGTGCTTGGGGATCTTACCAAACTATGCATCCCAGTATGCCACGGCATCCCTGCCAATTCTTGGCCTTGGAGTTTTATCGAGCCACTACCATACCTTGGTAGAAAAGGCTAAAGACCGTATAAAATTACACCTTCTAAGATCCCATTGCTCTGAGCCATGGCAGTTAAAACAGTATCCAACTGCATTCATTATAGTACGAGGGGTCCCCAAACTAAGGCTGGCAGGCCAGATGCATCCCTCCAAGGTAATTTACCTGGCCCTGGCCCTAAACATTAGACTCAGGGCCCTTCCAGAAAGGTCCTATATCCCAGGATCTGATCCTAGGTTTTCTGTTTATCTCAAGTTTTCTGGCAGTGCGGACTCATATAATGCAGTTTAAACCAGATACCCTGGGATCAGATCCTGGGATATAGGACCTGTCTGGAAGGGTCCTTAGGGTCACCCTAAGTCTGAAACGACTCTAACAGCAGCAATCCTAATTAACTTGACTATCTCATCAGCCAAAAGCAGGCTCACACTTCCCATTGAAGTACTAGTAAGTCTAAATTGGTTCAAATTTTTCATGTTTTTTTGTATGGTTCTTTCATGTTTTTTGTTTTTACACTACAAATAAAATACATGCAGTGTGCATAGGAATTCGTTCATGTTTTCCCCCCAAAAAATATAGTCTGGCCCCCCAACATGTCTTCTACACTGCCATATAATCCAGATTATTTAAAAAAAATAATTATGATCTCCTTTGCACTGGATTAAATGAGTTTACACTGTCATATAATCCAGTTCAAAGCAGATAATCTGGATTTTATATAGCAGTGTAGAAGCAGGATGAGGGGCTTGAATGGTACGAAGACCCTTGCATTATGCAGTGGAGATGCTCCCTTAGGCCACTTCCACCCAGCTGTATGAAATCCACATTGAACTGGATTATATGGCAGTGTGGACTCAAATTGCTTAGTTCAAAACAGATGTTGTGGATTATCTGCTTTAATAATGTGGATTATATGGCAGATTATTATTATTATTATTATTATTATTATGTCCCAGTTGAGAGCAGAGATTGTGGGATTCTCTCCCTTGATCTTCTGGGTTGTATGTATGGCTGTGTGGAAGGGCCATGAGAATCCTCACTGCCATATATTCCAGTTGAGAGCAGAGATTGTGGGATTCTCTGCCTTGATCTTCTGGGTTGTATGGCTGTGTGGAAGGGCCCTGAGGGTCCTCCCTACCATATATCCCAGTCAAGAGCAGATATTATGGGATTATCTCTCTTGATCTGAGTTATATGGCTGTGTGGAAGGGCCCTGAGTCCACACTGTCCCAGTCAAGAGCAGATATTGTATGGATGCGTGGAAGGGCCCTGAGAGTCCTCACTGCCATATATCCCAGTTGAGAGCAGATATTGTGGGATTCTCTGCCTTGATCTTCTGGGTTGTATGGATGTGTGGAAGAGCCCTGAGTCCACACTGCCATGTATCCCAGTTGAGAGCAGAGATTGTGGGATTCTCTGCCTTGATCTTCTGGGGTGTATGGCTGTGAGGAAAGGCCCCAAGTCCACACTGCCATATATCCCAGTTGAGAGCAGAAATTATGGGATCATCTACCTTGATCTTCTGAGTTATATGGCTGTGTGGAAGAGCCTGAGAGTCCTCCCTACCATCTATCCCAGTTGAGAGCAGATATTATGGGATTCTCTCTCTTGATCTTCTGAGTTATATGGCTGTGTGGAAGGGCCCTGAGTCCATACTGCCATATATCCCAGTTGAGAGCAGATACTGTGGGATTCTCTGCCTTGATCTTCTAAGTTGTATGGCTGTCTGGAAGGGCTCTGAGAGTCCTCCCTACCATCTATGCCAGTTGAGAGCAGATATTATGGGATTCTCTGCCTTGATCTTCTGGGTCGCATGGCTGTGAGGAAGGGCCCCGAGGCTGCCATCGCAATTCCACTTGGCAGATGCCAAGTGGGTGGCGTCAACCTGGCGCTCCCTGCCTGCCTGCCTGCCTTCCTTCCCGGCCAGGTGCGGCTCTTCCTTGCCCCTTGGCAGTCGAGTCCAGTCCCAAACGGCACACCTGAATAGAGGGGGGGGGGTGTCACCAAAGTGAGCTCCGGGCCGCCCCAAGCTTAAGCTTCAGGCTCCACCGAGGCTGCATCTTCTTCTGAGTCCCCCTGCCTCCCCCAAACGAGTCCAGATTGAGCCTTGATCTCTCTCTGCACTTCAACTCCATTCGTTCGACAAGGCGAGGGATCCAAAGAGTCCCTCGTCCCCAAGCCCTGGGGCTCTCCTCACCTGGTCCGCTGGGCTCTCCTTCAGGCTGGGCTCCTTTCCTCCCGGCGCCTCCTTTGCCCTTCTTTCCCCTCCGCTTCTTCTCGGGAGGAGGAGGAGGAGGAGGAGAAGAGGCGGCCCCTGCTCCTGGCTCTTTCCCTGCGGCTTCCCTCATGTCCAGCGCCCCTTGTATTCCCAGCTTCGGGCGGAGAGAAGAAGAAGAAGAGGAGGAGGAGGAGGAGGAAAAGTTTCGCGGCGCTGCTGCTGCTGCTTCTTTTGCGGAGTCTCGCCGGTGTCCCTCTCGCTCGGCTCACAGCTGCTGCTGCCTCTTCCTCTCGCTCTGTCCTTCTGGCTCCATCTGCTGCAGGCAGCCTTAGAGGGACAGCGCGGGGCAGGGTTGGCCTTCCTCCCCTTTCCTTCCTTCCTTCCCGCCCCCCCTCCACTTTCTCTCTCTCTCTCTCTCCCCGAGGAGGAAGAGAAGGGGGGGTCCCTTCGCACCCACGCCTCGCACACGCGAGCTGGACGGGAGGAGCCTCACACAGACCCCGGGGGCAGAAGAGCAGGAGAAGGAGGAGGAAAAAGAGGCAGAGCAACCACAAGTCGGGATCCAACAGGACTTGGGAAAGCCTTGCCATAGTCGCCTCTTGGAGCTAAACACAACTTTCATTGGGATATCATAAACACCTGATCCAGGCATGGGCAAAGTTTGGACATCCAGGTTTTTTGGACTTCAACTCCCACAATCCCTATCAGCCTACCTGGAGGGACCAAGTTGGCCCAGGCCTGCTTTGTACATCAGTGGTTCCAGGCCCGTAGCCAGGATTTCGTTTCGGGGGGGGGGGGGGGGGCTAAAAAATTTTCAGGGGGGGTTTCGGGGGGGGACTGAGTTTCGGGGGGGGGGGCTGAGTCTGAGTGAAAGAGGGTCTAGCCTAGCAAACCTTTTGTATCATTACCCCAATACCCCCATACATATGGGATATATTGAGAATGGTGATCAAATCATGATATTAATAAACATAACAGTTTAAATAATGCACCAGTAAGGCCTTTTCGCGAACCACCATGAGAATTTCGGGGGGGGCTGAAGCCCCCCGAGCCCCCCCCCCTGGCTACATGCCTGAGTGGTTCTCAACACTCATGTTGTGGTGACCCCCAACCAGAGTCGGCCCTAGGTAATTTTCAACCGTAAGCAAACAGTATTTTGGCGCCCCCCCCCCCCAAACCAATCATTGATATATATTTTCTGTTTGTCGTGGGAGTTCTGTGTGCCATATTTGGTTCAATTCCATCATTGGTGGAGTTCAGAATGCTCTTTGATTGTAGGTGAACTATACATCCCAGTAACTACACTTGCTGCACTTGCTCCCTTGCCTGGCCCACTTTGGGTCCGGAGGCATGTCTGAAGAGCCCAGCGTGTGCACCAAAAGTCACCTCTTCTCCTGACTTTCTCCTCAGCCATTGGAACAGAGAGAGAGAGAGAGAGAGAGAGAGAGAGAGAGGTGGAGATGCCCACCTTTCCTGAAGGTAGGCACAGAAACAAAGGAGGGAGTGGAGGTGGGAGATACCTCCAGCCGGAGGGGCTCTCTCTCTCTCTCTCTCTTGGTCCCAATGGCTGAAGAGAAAGTCAGGAGAAGAGGCGAATTTTGGTGCGCACGCTGGGGTCTTCAGACATGCCTCCGGACCCAAAGTGGGCCAGGCACGGCAGCTCCGTCCCTTGGCCCACTCGCGGATTGGGGAGAGGAGAGGAGGCGGGCGGAGTGCTGGGGGATCGGGAAAGGAAGCCGGTCATGGGGAAGGGATAGAACGCAGAGAACTATTGAGTGCCGGCTCTGCTCACGCACCCGGTGGCCGGGTGGAGCAGGAACGAGAGGGGCTAGGCAAGGCTCAAGGGCCCGGCCCCTTTGGGAAGAGGATTGCCCGGCAGCGAGGCAAGAAAGCCGAGGCTACCCCCGGACTGCTAGGGTTGTTGTGAGCTGAGGGGGCGCTCCTCAAGTGGCAGTCGAGGGGCATTTACAGAGGTGCCTCTGCGCCCCTGGCAAAAAAAAAAGTGTTCTGCGACCGCTTACTTTGCGTAATGGACAAGCCATCCCTGCCCCCAACCATAACCCTAACATTATGAATCAGCATGTAAATAATGATCTGCAGGATGTACTTTCATTCATTGGAGCAAATTTGGCACAAATAGCTGGTATGCCCAAATTTGAATACTGGTGGGGTTGGCGGAGGGATTGATTTTGTCATTTGGGAGTTGTAGTTTCTGGGATTTATACTTTACTTACAATCAAAGAGCATTCTGAGCTCCACCAACAATGGGATTGAACCAAACGTAGCACACAGAACTCCCATGACCAACAGAAAACACTAGAAGGGTTTGTTGGGCATTGACCTTGAGTTTGGGAGTTGTAGTTCGCCTACATGCAGAGAGCACTGTGGGCTCAAACAATAATGGATCTGGACCAAACTTGGCACGGATACTCAATATGCCCAATGTGAAAACTGATGGGGTTTGGGGAAAATAGACTTTGACATTTGGGAGTTGTACTTGCTGGGATTTATAGTTCACCTACAATCAAGGAGCGTACTGAACCCCACCAATGATAGAATTGGGCCAAAGTTCCCACACAGAACCCCCATGACCAACAGAAAATACTTTGAGGACCCCTCTGACACACCTTTGCAACCCCCTAGGGGTCCCGACCCCCAGGTTGAGAAACACTGTTGTACATCAACATCATCACCAAGCAGTCATGGGCAAACTTTGGCCCTCCAGGTGTTTCGGACATCAACTCCCACCATTTAATACCTGGCTGGAGGCAAGGTACAACTAAGGCCCCTCCCACACAGGTGTATAAAATCCACATTTAATAAAAATAATTGAAATAATTAAAATAATAATTAATATTTTGTGTCAGGAGAAACTGCAAGTCACTTCTAGTGTGAGAGAATTGCACATCTGAACAGACGTCGCCCAGGGGATGCCCAGATGTTTTGATGGGAGACTTCTCTCATATCCCCACATGGGGAGCGGGAGCTGACAGAGGGAGCTCATCCACACTCTCCCCGGATTGACAAGCTAGTAAAACTCTTTAAAAATTACACTTAAATATTAAAGCCAAGATTGAATTGGATTATATGTCAGTGTAATTCAAGGACCCGGCTAACACAGTGGCTTAAACTGCCTGCTATAGAAGATCCTGCCGACCTGAAGGCTGGCAGTTCAAGCCTGGTTTGCGGTGAGCTCCCAGCCATCAGCCCAGCTTCTGCTCACCTAGCAGTTCGAAAACAATAGTATCAGTAGATAAATAGGTACCACTTTTCCGGGGAGGTAAAAGGTGACCTGAAAAAACATGCTGGCAAAAATCTGACTAGGAAAGGCATCCCTGGATGACAAGCTCCTCCGCATGGAAAATGAAACAACAGCACCTCCCCATGGCCGAGCCCAGTACAGCCGGATGCCAGAGATGAAAAGAGGGAACCCTTGCCTCTATCTACATACTGTCTATCTCTGTCAATTGTCAATTGTAAAATGGCATTGAATGCTTGCCATATATGTACTCATAATGCACTCTGAGTCCCCTCGGGAAGACAGAGTGGAATATAAATAAAATATATATTATATATTTTATATTATTATTGTGGACTCCAATAATCCAGTTCAAAGCAGATATTGTGGATCATCTGCCTTTATATTCTGGGTTATATGGCTGTATGGGAAGGACGCAAAGTCAAAAACATGAACCGTATAATAATAATAATAGCAATAATAATAATACTTTATTTATAACCCGCCCTATCTTTATTATTATTATTATTATTATTATTATTATTATTATTATTATCTCCCCTGCAGTTTCCAACAAAAAATAACAAAGTGGCAAACATTCAGTGCCAAAAACATTCAATGCCAATGTTTTTAAAAATATTTTTAACATGGTTGAAACTTTGGAACACATCAAGTACAGGAAGTCCCCAAGTTACAAAGCTCCGAGGCCCCTTCCGCAATGCCATATCATCCAGATTATCAAAGCAGATGATCCACATTCATCTGCTTTGAACTGGATTCTACACTGCCATATACTCCTGTTCAAAGCAGATAGTCTGGATTTTATAAGGCAGTATACTAATGCTTTATGTCAAACTGCTTTGAGTCCCTTTTGGAAAGATAAAGAGGGGTATAAATAAATATAATAATAATAATAATAATAATAATAATAATAATAAGTGCAGAAGGGGCCCGACTTACAAACAACTTCTAGTTAAAAACAAGGGTGAGACAACAGGAAGGGAGAGAATTCTACTCATTGGAAGATACTTACTTAGGTGATCCCTCATTGGCCGAGTAGGATAGTCTTCCAGGATCAGAATTCTTGTGAGTCTGTAGGTGGCTGTGGAGCCCTATTCTTGATCTGCATCTTCTCACACAGTGAGGGCATTGGTTTCCAGGTGGAAAGTGATCCCGGTTGGGGTTGGCTTGACGTGCCTTCCTCTTGGCATGTTTCTCTCTTTCACCCTCCATTCGTGCCTGTTCAAATTCTGCAGCACTGCTGGTCACAGCTGACCTCCAGCTGGAGTGCTCAAGGGCCAGGGCTTCCCTGTTCTCAGTGTCTAAAGTTATTACCATGGGAAAAAAGGGTCTCCACTGAAGCTTTAGCACCAACCCTTGTTTCCACAACAGGCCATTTTTTTCAAAATCCAAACATAACAAGGATGTAAAATGAGGGGGAATGTTTTGAACAGAGGCACAGACCACAAAACAAACACCACAGGGGTGTTCATCCTTCCCTACGCTGTGAAAGCATGTGTGTGAGTGTGTGAGAGAGAGCGTGTATGGCTATCAAGATTGCCCCCAAGCGCAGACTCCAAGGAAGAAAGACAAGGCGCAAAATGAACACCCAAGCCCTTCAGGAACCCATCTTCAAACAGCACTCAAGGACCATCTACCCATAGAACACCTGGCTGCCATGTTTGAACTAATTGGAGTTTCTGAACTTGGTACAGAGGTAACCATTGCTTGAAGGTGATTATATATACAGGTTGAATGTCCCTTATCTGAAATGCTTGGGACCAGAAGTGTTTTGGAGATGGGATTTAGATGGGACTCAAGTCTAAACATAACTTAACACACACATCCAACTTTATACTTGTCCCAAGTATCTACAGGTTGAATATTCCATATCTGAAATGCTTGGGACCATAAGTGCCTTGAAGTTATGATTAGTTTTTACAGATTTTGGAATATTTGCACATACCTAATGAGATCTCTTGAAAAATGGGCAGAAGTCTAAAGACGACTTTAATTAGTGTTTCATATACACTTGATATACATAACTTGAAGGCAGGCCCGTAGCCAGGATTTTGATTCGGGGGGGGGGGGGGGGGGCTGAGTTTGAGTGAAAGAGGGTCTACCCTACCAAACCTTTTGTATCGTTACCCCAATACCCCCATGCATATGAGATATGCTGAACATGGTGATCAGATCATGATATGAATAAACGTTACATCTAAATAATGTACCAGCAAGGCCTTTTCGCAGACCACCATGAGAATTTCGGGGGGGGGGGGGGGGGCTGAAGGATTTTTTTTTTTTTTAGTATTTCACATTTTGGAATGCCAGATAAGCAATGTTCAACCTGTATCTTGGAGATATGATCCAGGTCTAAACACAAAATCCATTAAGTTCCATGTATATCTCATACATATACCCTAAAGGTAATTTTATACATTTTTTAAAAAAATATATAACATTGGACAATACTAGATTTTAGAATAGTTTGGGTTTTGGGATTCTGGATAATGGCTGCTTAACCTATGCCTTGGAAATAGGTTCCATGTCTAAAGATGAAATTTATTTAGTTTCAGATACATGTTATATATATAGCCTGAAGGTAATTGTATGCAAAATCATTAAAATAATTGTAGTACACGAGACAAGGTTTGTGTACCTTCAAAAGGCAAAGATGGCACCATTTCAGTTACCCATATGGGCAATCTTGGAATTATAGATCAGGGATGCTCAATTTGTATCTTGGAGAGAGGATCCAAGTGTAAATACAAAATTCAGTAAGTTTTCTGTACATCTTATTTGTGTGCATGAAACTAGGTTTGTGTATATTGAACCATTAAAAGGCAAAAGTGTATCCTCGTAATACAAAGACACAGGTCAAACATGACAAGGACCTCACTTTCCCTGGGATAATCAACCTGAGTGTTGACTCTGCCATATAAAATCCAGATTATCTGTTTTGAACTAGATTATATGGCAGTGTAGACTCATATAATCCAGTTTAAAGCAGATAATGTGGATTATCTGCTTTGATATTCTGGATTATATGGTAGTGTAGAAAGGGCCTAAGGTGAAGTCTCATCCATGCAAAATATACAGATAAATTAAAAAGACATACATAGCTCCCAAGCCTAAAAAATGCACAAAGAGAGAATGCCAACATTATCTATCCATCTATCCATCTATCCATCTACCCATCTACCCATCTACCCATCTACCCATCTACCCATCCATCCATCTATCTATCTCCTACTGGAAAATATATCAAATATATTGCCTAGCTAACATCTTGATATCTGTAACAATGCTACTTGATATGATGGTTCCTGGACAGGTGCCGGGTTGTAAACCATCACATTTCAATCCATTGAGAGTTTCCAGGAAAGAAGGAAAGAATTTCAGACAATGGATCCAAATAGAAAACTGGTCTCCGTCACATTTGGGAGGAAAAAAAATCCGGTCACCCACATCAGAAAGCTTCAAGTCTTTCCTTTGTTTTTCTGTTTAGTCATGTGGTTTTCCATCTGCAGTCTGAAACACACATTTTGCCCAATGGGGACCAAAGTGGATGAGATAATGGCTGCATGATCATATTTCCTATTTCTTTAAATGCTGGTCTGAAGCTTTGGAGTCCATGTTCCCCATTTCCAGAGAAAAGCTGGAGTTGGTCTCATGAGGGGAAACGTGCATACCCATAAGTTTCCCATAATGGAGTAAGTAGGTATTTGTAGAGAAAATGGTGCAAAAGGAAAAGGCTGCCTCTCTCTTCACTTAATCCTAATCCAAATTCCCCCATGTCCCTTAACTGCTATTGACCTAAACGAAAAGAGCCAGGGGATCCTGTCTCCTTTATGAAATCTGGGAAGCATTGCTGGAATGGGTCAGAAGAACTGCACCTGCCCTCTCTTTTCTGTCAGATCAGCAGTATGGATGATTTGATTTAAGGCAAGGATCAATCAATAAACAGAATTAGAGTAACAAGATTAGACTTTCCAGTGTGAATCAGAGAGATAGGCACTGGCAGAGTAACCCTAATGGTTTAGAAAGGGAGCTGTGAAACAGAGAAGACTTATTTCAAATTTTAGTCTTTTGAGTATGCGTTCACTTGGCAACTTGTGGCAAACAACTACATCTTAATTGTAAGAAAGGCATGTGACATAAGTGCTTAGGAAAAAGTCATTCTAGGGTGCATCTAGAATTTTTTTCATGTCAGGATCAACTTGAGAAACTGCAAATCGCTTCTGGCTTGAGAGAATTGGCTGTCTGCAAGGACATTGCCCAGGGGGCGTCCGGATGTTTTGATGTTTTACCATCCTTGTGGGAGTTTCCTCTCATATCCCCACATGGGGAGCTGGAGCTAACAGAGGGAGCTCTTCCCTGATTTGAACCTCCGACCTGTCAGTCTTCAGTCCTGCTGGCACAAGTGTTTAACCCATTGCGCCACCGGGAGCTCCTCCATCTAGAATTGTCATTTGAAACCACTTTCACTGTTATGCTCTGGAATCATGGGGAATATAGTTTAGATAGTATAGTTTAACCTTTTCTGCCAAATAACTCCCACGATTCCATAGCCATGGCTGTTAAAATGATGTCAAACTCCATTAATTTTCAGTGTTGATGTACCCACAGTCCTCAAGTATAAACTGACTTGCAAAGGAGCTTTTCTGACTTGCAGTGCAGATGCATTCTTAGTGAAAGCCAACATGGCGTAGTAGCTTGAATTCTGTAGTTTGAATGTTGGAGGTTTGAATCCTTTGTTCACCCATGGAAACCCACTATGTGGCTGGAGGCACATCACACTTTTTCATCCTAAGAGGAAAACAATGGCAACTTCCCTTGAATACATATTTCCAAGAAAACCCCTGCACAGGGTTGTCATAAATCACACTTGGCTTGAAGATCCTCAAGAAAGACTGTTCCAATTGAAATACACTGTAATCTCCTCCTTATCTTGCATTTGGAAATTTCTGCTTAGTAGAGAAGTTACACTTCACTTCCTCTGGGGCCCCTTCCACACAGCTGAAGAAAATCCCACATTATCTGCTTTGAACTGGGATATATGGCAGTGTGGACTCAGATAACCCAGTTCAAGGCAGATATTGTGGGATTTTCTGCCTTGATATTCTGGGATACAGGGCTGTGTGGAAGGGCCCTGGGTTAAACATCGTGAAAGATTAGAAATATTTTGTTATTTATGCTGTCATTGATATACCAAAATAAATACCCCATATTTTACTCATTTTAGAAGACAAGATTCCCATGTCTCCCATTTTATAGAAGGGGAAAACTGACGACAAGCACTAACCAGTTATCTGAGAGAAAAATAAACTATATTTTTGAGTCCTCTTCGGGGTGAGAAGGGCGGAATATAAATGTTTTAAATAAATAAAAGCAAAATGCTGTGACTGTTGGGCCTTCCTTCCAGAAAATGAATAGATTGTTAAATCAGCAACCTAGCTGCAGTCTCAATCTTTGTCATTTAGGATTAATGTCCAGTTTACACAATTACAGTACTATAGTATCAGTATTTATACAGAAGAAAATCTTATTGTGTTCAGAAGAACCTACCGCACAATGGGCTCATAAATGGAAATATGGTCTTTCAAATAATCTGGGCATGAGTTGTATAGGGCTTCATGGGTCAAAGCAGCACAATTGTAATCTGGAATTGTTTTTCAATAAGCAAGACAACATTATGTTGAACAAGTCAATAACTTAAAACAGTATAATTTAGGACCATATTCTTGCACATTTAAAAGTAAACGATTTATGTATTTATTTACTAACTAACTTTATTTATATACTGCCCCTCTCAGCCGGCATAACTCAAAGGCTTTGATAAAAAGCCATGTTTTTAATATAATTTTTTATTGAGATTTTAATTAGGGAGAAGAAAAAAGGAAACATTGAAAGTGGGGGAACAATGTCCAAATAGGAAAGTTGGAAATTGAGGGAAAAGAGGATCGGTGATAGGAGAAAAAAAGAAGAAAAAAAGAGGGTTGTCTGGCTTTCTTCTATTCTTTGGTATAAAAAGGTGTTGTTCATTTGTGTACATAATAATCTTCCCGCGTAAAACAGACTTTCCCGCGTCTGTTCTACTTTCTTGTAATTTTCTTATTTAGATTATCAAGTCTATCTTCAATTGCTTAAAGTAATTCTTAACCAAGTAAGTCCCAGTTTGTTTGTTTCTTCAAAAGGCCTTGATTTGGAGAGATCCAATAGGTTAGCTTATCCATATTCATTATCTCTAATATTCTTCTTTTGCCAGTCTTCCTTTTTGGGGATTTCTTTCCATCTCCTTAGCGAAAATTATTCTTGCTGCAATCACCAGATTGTTAAATAGAATTTCTTTATCTTTATCCTCTACCACTTCTAGCATTCCTAGTAAAAAGCATTCTGGTTCTTTTTCAATGTTTATATTTAATATTTTTGTATGTCTTTGTAAATGTCAGTCCACATGCTTCTGGACAAGTCCACCAGACATGATAAGAGGTGCCTGTTTGTTGTCCAGATTTCCAACACTTGTCTGAGGTGTTTTTGTAAAATTTTGAGATTTTGTGTGGTGTAATATACCACCTATAAATCATTCAAAAGCCATGTTTGGAATGGGTGTTAGAAAGAAACCAATGTTAATTCCAACTGGACCTCCATGGGATGGTCATCCCACAAATTGGCTGCTAGAGGTTTAATATTCCACTCCCTTGTCCCAAACTGCCTCAACAAGCTTGGCTATCACACAAAGTTTTCTGGTGGGATGAGATTTGTATTGTTACCATAAGAACCAACTGGAGACAGCAAAGCACTGGATATGTTTGGCCTACAGCTACCTGTTCCATTTTGAATCACACTCCACTCAAAGCTAATTTTCTTCTCTTTTTCCTTCTAAAGCTGATTTAAGCACACATCCTTTCCAGCAGACATTATCAGGAATTTTAAAAGCAGAAACAAACCATCTCCTTTTCGATCATGTGGAATGCCAATCAATGCAAGTAAACAGAAAAAAACACAAGCTTATATGGAGCTTCAGTCATGTGACCATCACCACAATAACATTGTTTTTTGCATAAAGTGTCCAAAGCTGTTCTGTCAACTGGAATCTTTAGAATAGCTCAGTCATACAAGTAATTATCAATAAATAATAATAATAATAATAATAATAAATTATTATTATTAATAATTATAATTAATTATCAATGATCGTGCCATTACTGCTCAAGCAGGGAGCTTTGAGACTGTAGAACAGAAGGTCTCCGAAGCTCTAGGTGCTCTTACTGCCTACTATAGGGAAAACCAGCTAATCCCTAACCCATCTAAAACACAGACATGTGCCTTTCATCTCAAGAACAGAGAAGCATCCCGAGCTCTGAAGATCACCTGGGAAGGAATCCCACTGGAGCATTGCAGCGCACACAAATACCTGGGAGTCACTCTGGACCATGCTCTTACCTACAAGAAGCACTGCCTGAACATCAAGCAAAAAGTGGGTGCTAGAAACAATATCATACGAAAGCTGACTGGCACAACCTGGGGATCACAACCAGATACAGTGAAGACATCTGCCCTTGCGCTGTGCTACTCTGCTGCTGAGTATGCATGCCCAGTGTGGAACACATCTCACCATACTAAAACAGTGGATGTGGCTCTTAATGAGACATGCCGCATTATCACAGGGTGTCTGTGCCCTACACCACTGGAGAAATTACACTGCTTAGCCCGTATTGCACCACCTGACATCCGCCGGGAAGTAGCAGCCAATAGTGAAAGGACCAAGGCAGAGACATCTCCAGCTCATCCCCTGTTTGGGTATCAGCCAGCACGCCAACGACTTAAATCTAGACATAGATCTACAGAGATACTTGCTGGAACACCTCAGCAAGCGAGAGACCAAAAGTGGCAGGCTCAAACCCAGCACCTCAACCAATGGCTGATACCAAATGAGAGACTCCCTCCTGGGCACACAGAAGACTGGGCGACTTGGAAGGCATTGAACAGACTGCGCTCTGGCACCACGAGATGCAGAGCCAACCTTCAGATATGGGGCTACAAAGTAGAATCCTCGACATGTGAGTGTGGAGAAGAGCAAACCACTGACCACCTGCTGCAATGCAACCTGAGCCCTGCCACATGCACAATGGAGGACCTTCTTGCAGCAACAGCGGAAGCACTCCAAGTGGCCAGATACTGGTCAAAGGACATTTAACCAGCTACCAAACTCACAAGTTGTGTATTTTTCTGTCTGTTTGCTTTCTTCTGTTAGAAATGTAGTATAATGGACTGGTTGCTCTGACACGACAAATAAATATTATCAATAATAATAATGATTAATAATTATCAATAAGGGGTTTGGGTTGTATAGAGTACAACTAGATTTGAGGTGGGAGATGCATAATCTAATCTGATTTATTAAAACTCTAACTATCCATATATTGGCATCTAAATTAGACTGGGGCTCCTGTACGTTTTTCCTTGTTATTTTCCTACTGGCCTCCAAAGCTTCAGAGCAGTAATAGAATGGGCACCATAGTGGAAGTTTCTCATACCAGATTCACATTTGGAATTAGAGTTAAATATTATTGTTTAGTACACATGTAAATATCTGCAAAGGTATACATTGTATCATGTATAGTTATGCTGTAGATTCTGAACCATTCTTGCAAAGAAACGTGATAGAAACTATATATCTACCTGTCTTTTATCATCTGTATATATTCTAATGGTATGAATTGATTCTGTTAACTGTAATTAAACTAGCCTTCCTAAACATCCCATAAACTACATAGTACAAGCTAAAGCATATGCTTCACCACTCTCCTAAATTTATTATATTGTCTCATTAAAGTACAGCTTCTGTACAGTATAAGTAACAGAAGAATAATAAGGACAACAAGCAATGATGTTTTTAGTCAGTCACAAATACGGATTTGTAAATACAGTATTATTATCTTTTCTGAGGTCATTTTTGGAACCAAAAGAAGCCAGAAGTGGGAACGAAGCAGTTATGCACTTCTATCTAGCAGTTGAAGCCAAAAGGCATTGGCAATTCCAACACTTTTGATAGTCATCTGAACTCACCACCACCATCTTCTTTCAAGAGCCTTTTGCATGCTGAATTCTTTCTCAGCCCAGTTGGGTAAATAAACAGTGAAAGGAAATCACCCTTTTCAATACCATTCTAGCACCTATTATGAAAAGGCCCTGAGCTGAAATCATTTGTAAAAGGGGAAAAATATTTGAAATGCTTTAATGCCTTGATCTTATTGAAAGTCAAAAAGAACTGTTTAGAAACTATATGCAAATATACATATTTTCCTGGACTCTGCGACCAGAGTTAAAAAATGACTGTATCTGTCTCCTCAGCTTTCCCAGCACCTGAGGCCATCCCAAACTAGGAAACTTTACACTAACAAAATTATAGGATGTGGCCTTTACCTGGATGCTGAGTCAGAAGCCCGAATTCATATGTTTTGCTTTCCTTGTGTAGGACATTAAGGGAACAGCAAAGTTGCAACTACTAGCTCACTTTCTACACTAAAGATGATGATGATGATTATTATTTGAAACAAACAAGATAAGTCCACAGCAGACACTCTGTTGGCTGTTGTATTGGATCACACGTCGACATTTCCCAAGTGTCTAGGACTGTGTGATGTATTGGCGAATAATGCGTGCAGATCCCAGTAAGGTGGCCTTCTGCAGCTGTCAGATGGTAATTTTGTCAGCACCGATTGTGTTTAAGTGCAGGCCAAGGTCTTTAGGCACTGCACCCAGTATGGGACCACCTTTACTGGCTTGTGCCAGTCTATGCAGTTCGATCTTTAAATCCTCATATCATGTCAGCTTTTCTAGTTGTTTCTCTGCAATCCTGCTGTCACCTGGGATTGCGACATTGACGATCCATACTTTGTTTTTTAACACGATTGTGAGGTCAGGAGTATTATGCTCCTGTTATTATTATTATTATTATTATTATTATTATTATTATTGGAGCGTAATACTCCTGACCTCACAATGATTTATTATTATTATTATTATTATTATTATTATTTCATGCATTTCTACCCCACCCTTCTCCCCCCGAAGGAGGACTCAGGACAGCCTCACACAAGCATCATATTATGCTATCAGTATATAAACAATCAAAAATTGCATTTAAAACATTAAAAATCATTAAAACACATTATACCATTCATTAAACAATAAATTAAACATGCCAATTAAAACCAAATCCAAGTCAGGGTAAATCCAATGTCGCAGGTATCCTAAGTTTCTTTCTAATTCCCGCTGTCCACTAATTGAACGCCTGGTCCCAAAGCCAAGTCTTCATTTGTCTTCTAAAGGACAGGAGGGAGGTGGCCAACCTGATGTCCTTAAAGAGAGGGTTCCACAGATGGGGGGCCACTACCGAGAAGGCCCTGTCTCTCGTCCCCACCAACCGTGTTTGCCAAACTGGTGGGATCGAGAGCAGGGCCTCTCCTGATGATCTTAAGCTTCGTGATGGTTCGTAAGAGGAGATACGTTTGGACAGGTAATCTGGGCCAGAACTGTTTAGGACTTTAAAGGTTAAAACCAGCACTTTGAATTGTGCTTGGAAGCTGATAGGCAGCCAGTAGAGCTGGCATAACAGAGGAGTTGTACACTCCCTGTTCCTTTAATCAAGCTACAGAAAAATGAGCAGGCATCCCCATTGCTATAAAAACTAATGCTGCTTTTCAGGTTCCTGCTCTTTCTTGCCACCTTGTTATTTTAAGACACCCCGAGGAGATGATGTTTTCTGGGCAATGGTATTCCTTCTACAATTTATCTGTTCCTTTTAGCCACAGTGTTGGTGGGCAATGCAACCAAGTGATGTGAACTTGCTCATAGCAGAAGAACAATCTTAACACTTAATTATTAAATGTCCTTTCCGACCTATAAATCATGCTTTCTCAAATATAATGGTTTCCTGCTCCTGGATATTTTGAAAGCATGTTGTGATCAAACCCATGATAATTAAGAGTATGGTCTTATGCAATGTAATAGCATGGGAATAAGGCTTTGGCGATGGTTAAGAGTAATGATGCAGAGAATTGCTCTGTCAGAGAATCAGTATGCTAAGTCGAAATAATAGAAATTTGAGGCATTTGAACCTATATTAGTGGTCAGATCTTTATTTTAGACCTTTGTTTTTAGTCTTGCAAATAAGCTTCATTCCCCATTTGGATGTTACAGGGGGGAAAAGAAGTTTGACAAACTCCAGAAGTTTTCCATTACATTGAGAGAGCATGGATGTTTGCACAGCACTTGTTGCTCTAATAAACCATGGATCATTCTGTCTGTGTTTATTCAGTGATGATAAAGGAGGAGTAAAAGGGAAACGAAATCAAGCATTAACTGATTTGGTCTCTGTGCCTTATCAGATATAGTCTTCTTGCTAGAGAGTGACACACATGTTTATAACATGCCCCAAACATTTTGAAAATGGAGGGTTGAGAACCACAGGACTAAGTCCACTTTCTTTGGACATAGAGAGGCGCATCTTATGTTCTTAAGAGCATGTTCATATTCTGGATCAGATAAGACAGATTGGTTCTCAAGCTTTAACTCTCACTACATCCTATGTAAATATATACAGTATTCATCTTCAAGAGGACCCGATGGATTCTTGTTTTTAAAACACACATGTCCACAAAGAGATTTCACTTCATGAGATAGAGTAGCAATTCACCGAAAATATATAGGATTATGAGAATGGGATAGCTTTCCATAAAAATGGCTATACAGAACAGAAGGCACAAAGTGGATGAAAAGGAGCAACAGTAAAATACAACAGTGGTTTGGGACCAGAGAATATTATAAAGGGGATTAAATAGTAATAACAAGTGGTGCAATGGGTTATACTCTTGTGTCGGCAGGACTGCTAACAAAAAAGGTTGGTGGTTTGATTCTGGGGAGAGCTCCCATCTGTCAGCTCCAGCTTTCCATGCAGGGACATGAGAGAAGCTTGTCACATCCGTGTGTCCCCTGGGCAACGTCCTTTCAGATGGCCAATTCTCTCACACCAGGAGCAACTTGCAGCTTCTCAAGTTGTTCTTAACACACACACACACACACAAAACCAGCTACAAATATGAGTATTAATGTTACGCTGGTATGTATATAAAAACCTAGGCCCCTCTATGCTGCCCTATATCCCAGGGTCTGATCCCAGATTTTCTGATTTAAACTGGATTATATCAGTCTCTACTGCCAAATAAACTGGGATAAGAAGATAGTATGGGGTCACTTCATCAGATATAGGAGCAATGTGGAAGGGGCCGTAGATAATTGTAGTCCAGAAATGTCATGTGTGTTATAAAGGGAAATATGGTTGTTTACATGTAAGTCAACCCTCCCAGTTTGTGTTGTTTTCATATGTCATTACCTGAGTAAGAAATCAAAGTCAGACTTAGGAAAGTGCCATAGGCAAAAATTGGATCTTGGCTACAAAAGTGAATAGCCAGTTTGTGGAGTAGAAGTTGATATGGATTCTTCCTACAAAACTTTTAAAACAGCAAATTTATTACTTAAGGCAAAAAAAGAAAAAAAAACCCACCAAGTTACACTGGAGACATTTCATGATGTAAGAACACTGTTAAGATTAAAACTGAGTATTATTTCAACCTGAATATTTGTCAACAGTTTTTGAATGACCGAAAAAACTAGCAAACTCTTTCCAAATAAGGAGTTACTCTATCACAAGCTTGGTCATATTACCAATAATATGGTGACATTCATTTACATGGTAATGTATAATCGTGATCTTTTTTGTGGGGGGAAACAACTAGTTTTATATTGCATCAGTCAAACTGGAAGCTGTTCTTTGAATTCAATTCAAATGATATTATTGCAAATGACAAAGAAGAATAAATGACTGTGGTTCACTTCAACAAAAGAAAGAAATTATGACATAAAGGTGCATTTTGCAATCATCTTTTAAAGTGAGGTTTCTTGGTTCATAACCAGCTACAGAAAGGGAAGTCAACTGGAACTTAACAACGGTTTGCAGGAGGTGCTGGAAAGAGGGATTTCCAGTAATGGGATGTAATATCTCTATATTTCCTTAAGAGGTCAGTGCTCAGTAAGCAGCCGACATCCCTTGGCAGATTGCATACTGTTATAAATATAATGTAAAATCAGAAACAACTTGATATTTTTCATAGTTAAAATTTGCCATGAGCCCCATTTTGGATTAGACAATAGAATTAACAAAACAAAGTCTTTCTTTGTTACTTAAAATCAAGAAAAAAATGTGAATCAATGTGAAAGAGCCTGGAAAAGAGCTCTTCTGAACTATAGCTTCCCTAGTATGGTCATTTCATTATTAGTCTCTGACTAGCCATCCCCTGCCACATGTTGTTGTGGCCCAGTCTGTGTATATGAGTTTTATGTGTGTGTATATGCGTGTATATATATTTGTGTGTGTGTGTTGTGTGTGTGTGTGTGTGTATATATATATATATACACACACACACATATAGCACTTCCCCCTCCCTCTTTGAAGGCCTGTCTCCACTATTCCGTCTCCTACTTCTTTTTCATCCCTATCTCATCCTGAGTTTTATCATTTTAACTTGCACATGTGGCCTGCCCTTGGGATTGATTTTACATTGTATTTAGTTCATGGTGTTTTTATTGTATTCTTATGTTTTTATTGATTTAATTGTATTGTGTGTATTGTTGTCTTGGTTTTATTTTACTGTAATGTGCTGTTGGGCTTAGCCTCATGTAAGCCGCCCGGAGTCCTCTTTGGGGAGATGGTGGTGGGGTATAAATAAAGATGATGATGATGATGCTGATTATTATTATTATTATGTCCCAGTTGAGAGCAGAGAATGTGGGATTCTCTCCTTGATCTTCTGGGTTGTATGGCTGTGTGGAAAGGCCCTGAGAGTCCTCCCTACCATATATCCCAGTGAAGAGCAGAAATTATGGGATTCTCTGCCTTGATCTTCTGAGTTGTATGGCTGTGTGGAAGGTTCCAAGTTATTATTATTATTATTATTATTATTATTATTATTATATGTGGTTTTGTGCATGCATTGTAATTTATTTTTTATTTTTGATATTTTTAAATCTTTTCTGCTGTGTTTTTCAGAGTTTTTATGAGTGATGGTCACTCGTTGGCCTGATAGGTGTATTGTGTCTAAATTTGGTGTCAATTCACCAAGTGGTTTTTGAGTTATGTTAATCCCACAAACAAACATTACATTTTTATTTATATAGAAGATGTCAAAGGCTTATTACATTCCCTCACTCCAAGTTTCTTTCAGTGAGTGTTTGGCTAGCCAGAACTAGCATTGGAGGGCAGGTTTTGTTCCCTAGGCAGCAATGTCCCCAACTTCAGAACTATACTTCTCTCATGGCTATGAATGCCAACCATTCATTCATATGGAGTTTCCTGCTATAGCGCCTAGTTGCAGAATGTGTGTGTTCCTTTCTTCAAGTTGCCCGCTGACTTATGGTGATCCCATGGATCTCATAAAGTTTTCTTAGGCAAGGAATCCTTAGAGGTGGTTTTGCCAGTTCCTTTCTCTGAAACATAGCCTAGAGCATCTGGGATTCATTGGCGGTCTCCCAAGTATTAATCAGTGTTGACCTTGCTTAGCTTCCAAGATCAGATGGGATCTGTTGCCTTTAGGTATTTAGGCAGGTAGAACATCTTTCCCTTAAAGGCACAACTAGCACCAATGTTGATGTCATTCTGTCACTGAATATAAATTATTTCTATTTTAAAACCCTAAAGCATTACTAAATTGAAATGGTTTTCCATTGTCATAAATTGTTTCAAGCAGTCTAGTCTAACTGGGCAAGTCATTTAATATTTTAGTCTATCTAAATTACTTTTAAAAACTGTTTTGCATTGTTTCAAATTGGTTGAATTACTTTTATTCTATATTGCCCTGAGATTGTGCGATATAGAGTAGGGGAGAAATACTTTAATTAAAGAAAATGAAAGAAGGAACTAAAAGAGATAAGGGAAAACTGCAATTAGGAATCCCACTAGGGTGAAGGCAAAATCTGCTTCTTGCCTCTATTGATCCAAGATCTTGAAAATTAAGGCTGCTCCTATAAACCCATTTCTATATTCTGTCTCTTTGTAGTACTAAAACATGATGGAATGGTAGGAAATTGCTTTTTTATAAAACATACATAGATAAAAAAAATTAGGGATTCAATCACTTTATTGATCAGGTCAAGCAAAAGATCCCCAGTTAAACAAGAAATAATTGTAATCATCTATCCCTTTGAAGAGCTGGATTTTGCTGGATCATGTTATGGAACTACTTATAAGTTGTCACAGAGTAACTTGGGCCTTTCCACAACCATATAACCTTGAACAGTGGTTCTCAATCTGTGGGTCCCTTGGTGTTTTGGCCTACAACGCCCAGAAATCCTAGCCAGTTTACCAGCTGTTAAGATTTCTGGGAGCTGAAGGCCAAAACATCTGGGAACCCACAGGTTGGGAACTACTGATCTAGAATATCAAGGCAGATCATTCACAATATCTGCTTTGAACTGGGTTATCTGAGTCCACACTGCCCTATACCCCAGTTCAAAGCAGATAATGTGGGATTTCATATGAGCCCTTGGTTAGATGCTGTTTCTTAAGACCTAAAGGCCTTTTGCGATAAACGAGACTGGCCTCTGACTAAACATGCATAGAGCAGCCCAGTTAGACAAGTCTCAACTTGTGCAGTCTTTGATGGAAGACTTCCTTGGATAAGGAGTAAATATTTATAGCACCAACTAAATGGCAATATGCAGACCCATTAACACCATTGTGAAACATTTGATGATTACGATCTCCATTTTGCAGAGGGAAGGAAGAGTAACCACTTCCATGACAGACCGCTTGTTCACACCACAGATGGCTTATGATGGGAATCACAAGAGTTTTGTCATGTTGTGTAACTACATCCATCAATGAAGGAGACTGTGATGTAAGGTCATATCAATAGTTAGCCACAATTTGTGGGTGGTGATGGCAATTATTACTTGTTATAAGTATGTGTTCTTGTGAATATTACCATCTTGTATTTTCACCAAGTAATCCCTCAAAAAAACTCTCCTTTAATTTTCCAAAATATATAGTCTTTAAGTTCTTTGCATTTAGAATTCAACCTAGTAGGATTCATTCTGCCTTTTCATCAGGTTATGGTGTAACTCTGTGTGGCAGAATTCATTACTACATGTGTAAATTTAGCATGATTATATTCATACAAGAGGACTGGATATTTACAGCTGACAATGTGATGGGATAATGATTTCAGTAGGAGACGTTGAGGATATATGTTTTTATTGTCTTAAATATTGTCTTGAATATATATATTTTATATGCTAATGTTATAAAGTGTTTTTATGTTCAATGTATTGTCGAAGACTTTCATGGCTGGAATCACTGGGTTGTTGTAGGTTTTTTCGGGCTATATGACCATGTTCTAGAGGCATTGTCTCCTGATGTTTTGCCTGCATCTATGGCAAGCATCCTCAGAGGTAGTGAGACCTTACTACCTTTGAGGATGCTTGCGATAGATGCAGGCGAAACGTCAGGAGAGAATGCCTCTAAAACATGGCCATATAGCCCAAAAATACCTACAACAACCCACTGTTTTTATGTTGTTGGGGGCATTGAATTGTGCCAAATGTAAACTGCCCTGAGTCACCTTCAGGCTGGTATATAAATATGGTAAATAAATAATATTCTTTAAGCTGGAATGCTAACATACTTTCTCTTCAAAAGCTTTCTGCTTTAGAAGCTGAATGTCATTTTAATAAAGTTCTTTAAATAAGTATCACAATTGCACTGGAGTTTCCCCTATTTTATGTAAAACAACACAAGAACAATGGTGCTCTATGACTATTTTGTAAATGACGTTATTGTTGTTGTTGTTAAATAGCCACCCAAGACAAAGTTTCTTTTAAGCCACATCGTCTGAAATCCACAAGTTTAGACTCAGTAACAAGATCCTAGGAGCAGTTTATCTTTTCTGGCATATGTGGAACTGTTAAATGTATATTAAAGAAATAATGCCCACTCTCCTGGATACATAAACATTCCTTTCATCAACTTGATCACACTCAGACACCTTGGAGGGTATGTAAGGCACTTCTAGAAGAAACATGTGGCTTTCCATTATTGTGTGTCACTTACTGTCGGCTAGGAGTCAAATCAGGATGGGCTTCCCTTGGCACAGTGGCAAGAGAGCCTCAGCTGTAAAAGGGAGATAGATAGATAGATAGATAGATAGATAGATAGATAGATAGATAGATAGATAGATGATAGAGATAGATAGATAGATAGATAGATAGATAGATAGATAGATAGATAGAATGTAATGTTCGTTTGTGGGATAAACAGAACTCAAAAACCACTGAATGAAATGCCGCCAAATTTGGCCACAAGAAACCTACTAACCCAAGGAGTGACCATCACTCAAAAAATTGATTTTGTCATTTGGGAGTTGTAGTTGTTGGGATTTATAGTTCATCTACAATCAAAGAGCATTCTGAACTCCACCAATGATGGAATTGAACCAAACTTGGAAGGCAGGACTCCCATGACCAACAGAAAACACTAGAAGGGTTTGGTGGGCATTGACCTTGAGTCTAGGAGTTGTAGTTCACTTACATCCAGAGAGCACTGTGGACTCAAACAATGATGGATCTGGACCAAACTTGGCAAAAATATTCCATATGCCCAAATATGAACATAGGTGGAGCTTGGTGGAAATAGACCTTGGCATTTGGGAGTTGTAGTTACTGGGATTTATAGTTCACTTGCTATCAAAGAGCACAATGAACCCCACGAAAGACAGAATTGGGGCAAATTTCCCACACAGAACCCCCATGAGCAACAGAAATACTTAAGGCTATCCAGTCCAACTCCCTTCACCAGGGCAAGAAAATGTAATCAAAGCCCTCCTGACATAGAGCTATCCAGACCATATGATTCACACACAGAGGGATATAGTAGCATAGATTTTAAAGGGACCCCTAAAGAAGGACAATCATATGTTGCATGTTCCAGAGTACGCAAACCAGACAATCTCCACATCAACACTGGCAAAGAAACAGCAAGAAATACTGTTTACCCACAAGCATAAAGACATTACATATATTAGAAATCAACACTTTCTCATTACTTTATTTTCCAGATCACCAGACTGGGCCACAGCAATGCGTGGCAAGGGACAGCTAGTGTGTGCGTGCGTGTGTGTATATAGACTTCATCATTCCTTTTATTAATCCACCTTAATGCTAAAAGCACCATCTAATGTTTTGTCAATACCGTTAAAGAAAGATTAGCTTTTTTCCTAACCCTGATACCAACCAAATCAATCTTCCAGCAAAAACAAAAATCTGGAGGGGGATGAATATGTCACCAGTTGATAGTGGACATCTATCTCTCCTGCTATCCTACACTTACAGCTGGCAAATGGGGCCTTGGATAAGTCTGGGATCTATGGTTTTGGCACCATGTACATCTTATAAATGGAGTCTGAAGATAATTTAGTCTGTCTGTCTACAGACACAAACACACAAATTGCCAGGGTGTGCACCTAATATCTGGTGAGGCCCATGTTTTCCAACTTCTCTCTCTCTTTTTAACCTAGAGCAGTGATGGGCAACCTTTTGAGCTTGGTTTGTCAAAATTTGCCAAAAACCTGAGCGTAACTTGGGTGGAGTTTCACTTCAAGAATAAATAATAATAATAATAAAACTTTATTTGTACCCCGCTACCATCTCCCGAAGGGACTCGGTGCGGCTTACATGAGGCCGAGCCCACAATACAACAGTAAAAACAATAACAACAGTAATATAAAACAATAAATAAAACTCATAAGCAGAAAATAAGCAATAAATGTTAACAATAACACAATTACATTTAAAAACCTATGGCAGGACCAAATGTAATAATTAAAATTTTAAAAATAATGCTAAGCATGACAGGTGAAATATAACTAGGATAGAATTTTCGGAGAGGAATGGGGCCTCCAGACAATCCTAGATCACTAATAAGGTGCATTTAGGGACATATTGCTGGGAGTTTCCTTAAAAAAACCCATAATTTTACAATATTTATAGTTTAAATAAGAAAAATGTATAATCCATGCTGAGTTATGGAGTGAACAATGCTCTAATGTCCATATGTTAAATTTGTAGAGCCTTTTACAAATTTAAGGATGGAATTAGATTGGCTCTTATAAGGTGTATTTTTCTGTATGTGGCCACATGTGTCTGCGTGTCATCAAAAATAGCCATGCGTGTCAGTGCTGACACACGTGTCATAGGTTCACCATCACGGACCTAGAGAATATTCCCAGCGGTCTCTGAGGCTGGATCTATACTGCAATATAATCCAGATTATCAAATCAAATAACCCAGATTATTTTATTTGAACTGAATTATATGTCTCTACATTGCCATATTATCCAGTTCAAAGCTGATAATCTGGATTTAATATGGCAGTGTAAATGGGGCCTCAGAATTCCACACTCCTTTGTCTTTTTAAATTTGGGAACTTGAACAATTATTCAGAAAGCTCACTTGTGAACTGCATTACATGGTCAATGTGAAGCCATATAATGTGGTTTAACTGCTTTGAACTGAATTATATGACCATATCATGTAGTTCAATCTGCATGGTGATGGCAATGTACTTTGGACCTGTACTCAATGCTACAGAAGGGTTCCTAGGTCTTTCTGTTTTTCACACCACATTTTAAATCTCAGGAATCTTACCATCAGTACAGAGAACTGTTCTGTTTTCCCATCTTTTAAAAAAATAGGCACTTTGCTAACAATGCTTTCCCCTCCTGTTCTCCTGTCTTTTCCTCATCTCAGAAATCCTAGTAGAATCGTGCCAAAGAATACTCTCCTGTTTTCTAGTCCATAAAATACAATTTCAGTCCTTATTTTCTTCCTTTTAGATAGTTTCTTCTTTGTAATTGTGACTTGAAACCAGATAGTGTAAATTGGGTGACATACAAAAATACTGACCTTTTTGAGATGTTTAGCACAATGCTCTGTTGAGTTACAGTTGTCATAAACACAGAGACAGACATCACAAACTATGACTGCAGTGCAGGTAGCAATGTAACAGGAATGTTAAGGTGCTTCTGAACTGGAATGTGACCATGTGATGTGCCAATATGAAATCAGCATTTGAATAAAAACTACGAAGTAAACAAGCAGCAAGCACAGAAGGAGTGGCTAATCTTTCTCCCACTCATATTTTGCTCCAACACAAGTTCTTACCTTATTTTTATTGTGTATATAAAATGTTATTATTAATACCATTTATTAAAATACTTAATTAAATAGCATTAATAGGGCAAAAAAGGAATGCAATGAAGTTTATTGATTAGTCCACTGACCATATAAACAGTAAAGACAAAATGAAAAAGTACACAAATAGACACTAATCACTATCCTAAGACTCCTGTAATAGTGAACTAACATACATTAGAACCTGATTAAGTTAAAAATTGAAAATAATTAAAAATATCATAATTAAAATGCCAAGGCAAAACTTAATTAAATAGTATTAATAATCATTAACTTGTCCAGAGCATTTACATCACTGTCTGTACAGCAACCTTTGAAAAGGGAACTATGAAAATCCTGGAATTACAGGTGGTTTACATGGAGTTATGAGCCAACATGGATTTAGATAGTTAAAAAAACACATCTGCCACATTTGTGTTGACTTATTGTGCATGAAGGCACTTTTAGTTATTTTTATTTATTTATTGGATTTATACCCCACCTTTCTTCCAGAATGGGATCCACTTTTGTGGTAAAGAAGAAGAAGAAAAAGCACTCATGTACATCTATCTGGTAGGATGCATTTGTCAAGGATTGGCTCTGTGAAGGTGAAGATCAAGCCCAGAAGAAAACTATTGTTTTGCATCCATGACCAATGTTTTATCAGTAGTTAAACATCTGCAGGTTTAATAAAAAATTACACCTACTTAGCTGATTCAGTCCACCAGTTCCTTTTAGACATTTATGAAGTTTCTGATGTTGACTGATATTGAAACATCTAGTGGTCAAGATGGAACATGGAGGAAGGAGGTTCACGAGGGAATCAAACTTGCAAATCTGTGATGCTGCAACAGAAATACTTGTGGCTGTGCATGACGTTTTGTTAGGATATGTTCTCCAGCAGTGGCAGACTTCTGGGCTGTTTGTATATATGCTTTTGTATACAAAGAGCTACACGTAAGATCTAACATCATCTGATTTATCACTGGTTTTATGGCCCTGATCTGCTAAAGTTCAATGAAATGGCACAATGTGGGAAGAAAAGTTTTAACATTTATTATTTCTGCATTCTTGGGGTCTTAAAAATCAGGAACCACGACTTCTGTTAACAAGCAGGAAATTGGTATATCCTAGGGAGAAGCTTTATGGGCATTTCTGGTCATTAAAGGAATTTATGGGAAATGATTTCTTTGTTTTTAAAAGGATAGCTTTATTTGATTATAATATGGTAGGAGAGCTACCCAGAAGATTCAGATAAGCAATTCAGTGAGAATTCTACTCATACATAATAAAATAATATAGACCTATCTGAAGGACTATAAAGAGATAAGATACAACAGAAATGGCTCCAGGCCTTGGCATTGTGGGGCACCTGGTACTTTCTTATCCTGATGATTATTGGTTACAGTAGACCTAGAAAGATGCTAGGTATCCCATCACTTCTGTTTATTGGATAGATTTACTGGAGGTTGCTTGGACACTTTCCCTCAGAAGTCCTATGAACACTTCCCATGAAAGCTATGCTATGGAAAATGCCCCAATTCTGATATGTCCTCATCCACAGAGAAGTCAAACATTAAACTTTTCCAGGTACCTTTGATCCCTCTATAAAGTCAAGCATGTACAAAAGTATTCAAGGAGCCCCTAATCACTGGAACCAAACATTTTTTAACCTTTTTTCAGCCAATCTTAGATCCACAACTATAGTATTTCTTACTCATGCTGTCTGAAACCTTGTAATAGTTTAAGGGCTTAGGCAGTTCTTGTTGATTCATTTTGCCTGGGAATTCCTCACGCGACTGTATGCCCTTAATAGCAATAATTCCGAGTTTTACTATCTTTCCTTTCTATATATCAAAACCATAGTTGCAATTTATTTTTTCTTTACTTAATCTACGAGTTTGCCAGATGTTTAAATAACTTTAATAGTCTTCTTTTAATAAGTTTGTACATTTCTCTAATTAAGCCAAATCCATTAATTATTCCATCCATTCTACAATACTTCAAGTTTTATTACTTTCCAGTATTTTGCATACTGGAAATATAATAACACTTTGGAGTTGAGGAATATTATGTATAAGTTATTATACTGTGGATAGAGAAGAACAGGAAGTAAATTTTAATGAGTGGTGGGGATAGGAACATACCATTTATTGACTATCTTGTGTGGATATTTTTTTATGTTGTCTTTCTATTGTTTCATGTAATTTAAGTATTAAGTGTGGTATTAAAAATACTGAATTTTGACGTGCTTTTATTACATAGCCCAACAAAAAAAATCTTAGTGACTAAGGACTTCATGACATGGAGCGTTTTCCCCATCATAGGACACTTCATCTCCATTTCAAGGATGAAGAGGTATGGAGTCCATCAGATGACGTTTGCTTACTTCTGGCCATCAACCATTGCCTGTTGTCCTTGAACTGGAGATGAAGTGTGCTGAAAAGAGAGAGTACAGAAAATGAGTGAATAATCATGTTCTGAGTCCCTGGTGTGCACCTGAATCATTGCTAATACCGAAAAACACATGTGATGGGTTTTGACAGATTTGCCCGTGTTGAATCGTTTCAGTGACGTACCGAAATGGGCATTCCTCACCACTTTGCTTCAACTGCTTTTACTCCTTAATAGCAATCTAGGCTCAAAGTTGTGCTCTTGCTAGCCCTTTAACATAACAGTGGTGTAATGCAGGGAAGGACAGCCTAGCAGGAGGGGATCATGACAAAACTAAATTAAAATTAAAGTGGTCTAAAGTGGTCTAAAGAAGGGAAGCACAGCTAATGAAGAGAAGGAAGGCATGAGAAAGGCTTATCATGGCAAAGGGGTTTAAAATTCCTCTGCTTCCTCTCCCCTCCAAAATGGGATAAAGTCCATAGTCATATTAGTTTGCCCTGAGGATTCTCTGTGTGACGGTTCGAACATGGGCAACAACAGGGAAAACTGGGGTAAAATTGAAAACCCATGTGATGGGATGATAGAAGTTGAAACGGGATGATTTGGGATGGAAAGATACGATTCCCTTCACTAGACAGATGGTCCCCATGCTTCTCAAGGTCCATATGATGAGGTCATTGGTTTTTAGGCCTGCTCCCAAAGTTATTTGGGGTGCTGAATCAGAAAAGTGAATTGGATAGACTACACCAGCCCTAATTTCTTAGATATCATTATTTTTAATGGGCGAGCAGATGGTGACTGACTCATATATGACGTATGTTCTGTATCTCAAAAACTAAAGCTGGTAGGGAAAAACTGGCAAATATACTCAGAAACAGGACTAATATTTGAGGCACTAAAATGTGTGTTGGCCAGTGTTACACAGTATGAGTCACTCCCGTTCCCTTGGATAATACATGTCAAAGCCCCCCCCCCCCCATACACTGGGGATACCCGAAAACGTGTATAATAGCAAACACCATATTGTGATTATGCTTGGATCAGAAGCATACCATAGAATTGCACTGGAGTAACAAAGAGGTCCACAAAAATTTCCAGGCAGGAATATTTGTAGAGTGTGGATAAGTGAAACCATGCATATCTAATCTTCAGAAAAGTAGTTCATCCTGTACTTTATCTGTATTCTTTCTTAGCACAAGTCTTATTTTTTTTTTCTGGCAACAGATTTTCCAAGAAAGAGTTTTTTTGGTGGTTTCCTATTTACTTTATTCGTTTATCTGATTTATATCCCACTCTCCTCTAATAGGGGACTCAAAGTGACTGAATAGCTAAAACAATGGGTGGCACAAAAGTACAGAATGCATTAAACAATCCAATTAAAACATTATTTAAAACAGTTAAAAGCCCATGAAAACAAGCCACATATTACGAAACATCACATCCAGTGCATGTCCAGTTAAAGGCTGAAGACTCATTTGAATATGAAGAACTTTGTCTGCTGTTCATTTCATATAGAATGAATGAATGAATGCCAAGGGTATCTTTGAAAAGGCAGAGAGCATGGTTTTCTAGTACTAGTAACATCATATTAAGTCTTAGGGCCCTTCCACATGGTCAATAACCCAGAATATCAAGGCAGAGAATCCATAATATCACAATATCTGCTTTGAACTGGATTATCTGAGTCCACACTTCTATACAATCCAGTTCAATGTGGATTTATACAGCTGTGTGGAAGGGGCCTCAGACTTCATATTAAAACAATGCAAAACTGTGCTGAGCATTGTGCTACCTTTCCATCCAACCCATTTGGAGTGAGCTAAGGTCAAATGACTTAAGGTTCAATGATGCCATGGCATTTGTTGCTTGTATTAGATAGCAGAAAAAGGGAGACAAATTCCCATGTTAATGCTGAGTGATCATGAGCAGGATGGGCTAGACATTCTAATGTTATATTTTAAGAAAAATACTGAAAGAGGTAAAATTTTCATGTGTTTTCTCACATTTACTGCCTTATTCAAAGCATGTCTCTCGACAAGTTTTCTTTTTGTCCTTTGTCAACATTTGCAGAGCAACCGACTTACTCCAGTAGTAGATATACAAGTGCAGAGTCCAGAGTTTCCCCCTCATAACGGGAAATATGCTGTATGGGAATATCATATTATTATATGCCGTGAAATGGGGATTACATTGAAAGGTTACCCAGGAAACTACTCATGTGTTAAATTAAAGCCATAAAAGCCTGGTCATGATAAACTTCAATATAGAATTGCCATAAATATAGAAATGTATACAGACATTCTCTTTTTCTCTTGTGCACACACACACATTTCTCATTGCTCAATATATAGCGGGGGCTCATTTAGAGTCTCAGCTCTTAGTAGAGAAACGTAAACTATTTTTTGAAAATCTGAATGAGAAGATATCATACACATATGCACACACCATAAATAAATCATACTCTGCTGCTGATTTTAGCACAGAAGTGACCTGGGGTTATTGAAGGTGACGTTAGCAGAGGCAATATGATGGCAAGTTCTGCCAAAAAGATCAAGTATGGCTTCAAGCAGGCCTGTAGCGAAGGGGGGGGGGGGGTTAGGGGTTCAACCCCCCCCCCCGAAATGTTTCAGATTTTTTTTTAAAAAACCTGGTTTACTCATGAATTTTAACTGGTTAACCAAATCCCCATGCTAAGTCTATGAGATGCAAAAAATTAAGAGTCCCTCCAGAACTGCAAGCACTATCTCAAGCAAATATTGACAATTTATTCACACTGCCGTTACTTGCAGTAATAGCCGATATAGCAAAGCAATCAAGTTGGGGGGTGGGTGGTTGTGTGGGTGTTGAATACTCTCATTAAGGAGGCCAGACTTGGTGAAGGTGGTTGACAGGGGCGGAGCTGCAGGCTATTGAAGGCTGCTCTGCCCCCTGCTGTGCTCTTTGCTTCAGCGTGAGCTAGGAGGCAGGTTTCAACCCTTCCCGAATTTTTTTTCTGGCTACGGCCGTGGCTTCAAGTGTAGCTGACTCTTTGTTCCTGTGGATTGTGCATCTACAAATACAACTAACTTACTTAGATGATCCCTCGTTGTCTGAGTAGGATAGTCTTCCAAGATCAGTGTACTGGCGGTGGGTCCGTAGGTGACTGTGGAGCCCTATTCTTGATCTGCATCTTCTCCCACAGTGAGGGCATTGGTTTCCAGGTGGAAGGCAGTCCCGGTCGGGGTTGGCTTGATGCGCCTCCCACTTGGCACATTTCTCTTTCACCCTCCATTCATGCCTCTTCAATTCTGCAACACTGCTGGTCACAGCTGACCTCCAGCTGGAGCACTCAAGGGCCAGGGCTTCCCAGTTCTCAGTGTCTATGCCAGAATTTTTAAGGTTGGCTTTGAGCCCATCTTTAAATCTCTTTTCCTGCCCACCAACATTCCGTTTTCAGTTCTTGAGTTCGGAATAGAACAACTGCTTGGGAGATTGTGGTCGGGCATCCGGGCAACATGGCTGGTCCAGCGGAGTTGATGGCGGAGGACCATCGCTTCAATGCTGGTGGTCTTTGCTTTTTCCAGCACGCTTGTCTACCCAAGAGATTTGCAGGATTTTCTGGAGGCAGCGCTGATGGAATTGTTCCAGATGTTGCATGTGACATCTGTAGACAGTGCATGTCTCGCAGGCATGTAGCAGGGTTGGGAGGACAATAGCTTTATAAACAAGCACCTTGTTATCCCTATGGACGTCCCGGTCCTCAAACACTCTCTGCTTCATTTGGAAAAAAACTGCACTCGCAGAGCTCAGGTGGTGCAGTTATCCATGGCTTGAAAATATATATAAATCCAAAAGGCAAACCTTGAGTTTGCCATTTTAAAGTGAGCTCACTATGATTGCTAACATTTTACGAAGACAGGCATGTAGCCGGGGGGGGGGGGGGGGGGCTTTGGGGGCTACAGCCCCCCCCCCCCCAAATTCTCATGGTGGTCTGCGAAAAGACCTTACTGGTACATTATTTAAACGGTTATGTTTATTCATATCATGATCTGATCACCATGCTCAATATATCTCATATGCATCGGGGTATTGGGGGTAACGATACAAAAGGTTTGCTAGGGTAGACCCTCTTTCACTCAGAGTCAGCCCCCCCCCCCCCGGCTACGGGCCTGCATGGAGATAGCATTTCTATTTTCACATTCAGTCCAATAGTGGTAGAAATCACCAGAAAAGTTGCAAGAATTTAAATACTTCCCTTCCTGCTTCACATAGTGATTCACACCTCATCATACTTAAGGAGCACCTGGAGCATGAAATTGTAGAAGGCAAACACAAACGTTTTATGATCAGAGGACCCCACATGTCAACAATGAATAAAATCTATTGACTGGATTCCTCGAATGAATTAAATAATATAAAAGATGGAAAATGCTTTCTTCTATAAAGCTAATGAGTGCTGAAAGCATCAATAGCAAAATTATTCTGAGTAGTTTTCAGGAGGATAAAATCATAGTGCCTATGGACTTTATCACACAAAACTGCTATTCTGATATAATCTCATTATTATTGATAGCAGATACATACCATGTTGAGCACCATCAATATCACCCCTCTCTTCATGAGTGTGATTATGCCAATTCCTCAATTTGTGGTCCTGTGATCATAGTTCCGCTCGCCCTTGTAACCCCATCTTCCCACACTTCGGCTGTTCCCAGTTGGTTTATTTGTATCAGAATTGCAAAATTCTAGCATTCAAAACCAAAACATGGAGATAGTGAGGGGGATAAGGAGAAGAGGAGAATCCTGTTCCCTGACATTACGCCAGTACAACAATAGAAGGGTCCCAAAGCACAAAGGGTGATGAAAGAACATTGCAAGATTGGCAGCCATTGGTCAGTTTTAAAAGAAACTCATGGGGGTGGGGGATGGTTTCAAACATGACATTGTGCAATATTGACTGCCACCAAAGGCGATGATCCAACTGCAATGCCAGTTTCCCTATTGAATGTGATAAGATTCTATGTCTTTAAGAAGCCCCCACATTCTCCTGCTGCCAGGACAGGAAGAAAGACCCTGTGTTGCACTGGATGTGGCACACCTAAAAGGTGATGTGGTAGAGTCATTTACCCCCTTAACCAAGCAGGTGAAGGTTAAAGAGTAGCAGCAGTGCCCTTGTGCTGGCTGAGTTGTGGCAATAGCACCCACATACACAGAAGTCGATAAAAAAGAGGATGTGCCAATGCCCCTTCCTGCCTACCCACCTGAAAGGAAGAACATGTCACAATAACTTTCTTGTGAAAATATAGAGGAGTCAATGGGCCTCCAGAAAGGGAAGAGAATGTGACAGCAACAGCTTCCAGAAGACCAAAGTGGAAGGAAAAGCAGCCCATATCTGTAATCTCTGCCTCTCTCACAGGCCTGCTATGAAAAGCTCTGCAGGCCGATTAGAGATGTTGTCTAGAGCAGAGGCTCCAAACCTTTGCTCCTTCAGGTGTTTTGGACTTCAACCCCCAGAAATCCCAGCCATCTTATCAGGAATTGTGGGAGCTGAAGTCCAAAACACCTGCAGGATCAAAGGTTGGGAACCACTGGTCTTGAGCAGTGGAGGTAACAACAGGCTAAGGAGAAGCAGCAAACTTGTCCTTGCAAGCATCCCGACTCCTGCTTGAGGATAATGAGTGGATATTAGTTAAAGTCTATCTGTCATATTTATCAAGTACTTTAAACTGGCTTCTAAAATATTTAAAATGGGGTTCAGATTTTGCTTTGTATATAATGGAAGGGAGTTCCATAGCTGGAGAGCAATCACCGGGAAGGCCCTGTCTCTCGTCCCCACCAATTGCGCCTGTGACAATGGCGGGACAGAAAGCAGGGCCTCTCCAGCGGATCCTAATCTCTGTGATGGTTCATAGGGGAGATGCGTTCAGACAGGTAATTTGGGCCGGGCCGTTGAGGGCTTTATAGGCCAAAGCCAGCACTTTGAATTGTGCCCGGTAGCAAACTGGCAGCCAGTGGAGCTGGCGTAACATGGGAGTTGTAGGCTCCCTGTATGCCGCCCCAGTTATTAACTTGGCTGCCTCTCATTGGACTATTTGAAGCTTACAAGCAGTCTTCAAAGGCAACCCCATATAGAGTGTGTTGCAGTAGTCTATCCTAGATGTAACGAGAGCGTGGACCACTGTGGCCAAATCTGATTTCCCAAGGTCGAAAAAAAATGTACACTTAAAGTATTATATATTAGCCATCCCCTGCCATATGTTGCTATGGCCCAGTCTGTGTATATGTATTTTGTGTGTGTATATATGTGTACATGTGTGTGAATATATTTGTGTATATGTGTATGTGCTCTTCTCTCGCTCCCGCCCACATTACAAGTGCGACTTGCGGGGACGAAAGAGAGAGGGCCTTCTCTGTGGTGGCCCCTCGGCTTTGGAACTCACTCCCCAGAAATATTAGGCAAGCCCCTATGCTGGCAATCTTCAGGAGGAATCTGAAAACCTGGTTATTCTAATGTGCCTTTCATGATTGAACGTAAGATACTCCCTGACCAAAATGTTTTTCACAAAATGACCTCAATAGCACTTTATTTTATGGTTCGTGCAATTAAATCCCTCCTCATCCCGGATCCTCCTCCCGATGTTTGACATTGTCCTATATCCCAGTGTTTTAAAATTTTATCCTGAATTTGGCCCTGCCCAGCGAAATCTTTTTTGTTTTAATGTCTGATTTTATATTGTTGTGTTGCTTATTACATTGTTTTGCATTTTATGTATTTTATTTTTCGGTTTTATTATGTTCTTGTGTTATATTATTGTGTATTGTATTGATGGGCATGGCCTCATGTAAGCCGCACCGAGTCCCTTTGAGAGAGCTGGAGCGGGGTATAAAGTATTATTATTATTATTATTATTATTATATGTGCTTTTGCGCATGTGATGTAATTTTTTTTATATTTTGGCTTTTTAAGTCCCTTCTGTTGTGTTTTTCAATGTTTTTATGAGTGATGGTCACTCGTTGGCCTGATAGGTGTATTGTGTCCAAATTTGGTGTCAATTCGTCCATCCGTTTTTTAGTTATGTTAATCCCACAAATGAACGTGACATTTTTATTTATATAGATTTTCTATGCAAGGCAAAAAACCCACACAAATTATTGTGGGTTGAGATATTTATAAAAAGCAACTTCAACACTAAAAGCTTTTATTGCATTATAGAGACAAAGAAATATAATGCCCTGGTCCACCTGTTAACTTCAGCTAATCTACACCCATTATACAAGAATCAATTCTCAATGTTTTGCCCAGTTGCCACACTGTGCTACCTTTATGTTCCTTCCCTAACTGTATAGTATCTTAGGAATGATAATCTAACTGCATCAAAACAGTGCACAATAACAATACAAGCTTGCATTACCTATTGTTTTCCTGAGCTCACTGCTGGAAAGGGTGAATGGGAATGGAATGGCTAATATCATAAGCTTTGGAAGCAGGTTTTGGCAAACATTGACAAGCTGATGGGAGGAGCAGCTTGGATACTTAGCCAGCCATGACATCATTGCTCCGGCAATTCAGCTGTTTGGCTCAAAAGAGGGAGATTGGCCTCAGGCTTCACAAACCAATGGATGCCCAAAGAGCGATCACTCCAGAGATCTTGATGGTGAAGCAGAGGTCTTGGAGTGACCTCTCATGTCCTGAATGGAGGGTTCTTGGCAGATGAAAAGCAGCATGTAATATGCTTTTGGGAAAGTTTGCACCAGGCTTTGAACTGTTGCCCACTTGGCCAAAAGAGGTTCTAATGTGGGGACGCAGTGAACACAAGGAAAGAATCCATAGGGATGAGAGCCAGGTCATGTAGTGACCATCCTCCAGTCATAATGTCTGAATTTAATTGACATCAGTGGCAAAATTCCCACAGTTTTAGCACATTTGGACTGAAAGCCGAAGCATTAAGAGAGAACACATTCAAATGATGAAGGATGGAATACTGAACAAACTAAATGTAGAAAGCATTGCAACCTTAAAGCAAACAGGGAGATCAAACAAGAAAATATAGAGAAAAACAACAATAAACAGCTGATTTAGAATCATGGAATTATAGAATCATAGAATTGGAAGAGACCTTGTGGGCCACCAAGTCCAACCGTGTGTAATGTATTAATCTATGGCAACAACCAACAAAACAACAATGCAAAACTCTGCCTCAGAGTAGGTTACTTCATGCTGTATTACTATGTCAAAAAGACTTCAAAATTCACAACAGTAAAAATATAATTCTTATATTATAATTCAACTAAGGATATAATATTCACAAAATGGCTGTTTTTATATGCTTTTCTATATGTATGTTACTTCTTTTGTGAATAGTAAAACCTTAGTTGAATTATAATATGAGAATTGTACTTTTACTACTGTAAATTTTGAAGACCTTTCGACAATAATACTGCATGAAGTAACCTACTCTGAGGCAGAGTTTTGTGAGTCATGCATATGCATTGTTGTTTTGTTGGTTGCATACAGTTCAACCCCCTGCCAAGAAGCAGGAAAATCACCTTCAAAGCACTCCCGGCAGATGACCATCCAGCTTCTGTTTAAAAGCCTCCAAAGAAGAGAATTAGCTCTATTCCAAAAGCTTTAAAATATTCTCTCAGAGAATATGGGATTCATTTACTGTTCTCTATACTTTTAATCAGAAAGCCTCTTTCAGTGTGTTCAAGCAATGATAATAATTCTATTCTCTTCTACTTCAAAATAACGAATAGGCCAGAGCTTACAACTTCCCAATTGTTTTCCAAGATTTTAGTAGCAACCTTGTCCACGTTTCGGAAAGAACTAAAGATGTGGATGTTCCACTGTGGCTTTGACTAGATAGTTCCCCCCAAAAATTCTGGTTCCCAATTTGATCCATAACTAGATTTTGCTCATTATCACTGTTCCCTTTCAGAGACATAGTGCTCTCTTCACACTATCCCCCAGGTCCTAATTTTGTCACCTGCCATTAGCACTTTATCAGCCAACTCTATCCTTTGACAAGCAATTTGAACCAGCCACGGCCCGAACTCAGAACCGTGCATTATTCAGACCTTTAAAGGTTGTTAGATGTTATATATTGTATTCTATGGTTGTTTTATATTGTTGAATGTTTTTATGAATTTTGTTGTTATATTTTATTTTAACTAGGTGGAATCTCGGGCTTGTTCTCATGTTAGCCACCCCGAGTCCCCACAGGGAGATGGAGGTGGGGTACAAAAATAAAGTTATTATTATTATTATTATTATTATTGAACTAGGAAGAGGGGAGGAGCTAGTGTGTCATTTTATGTTGAATGTTGGAGAATATCAGATTGAATTCTTCTTCCTCCAAATTATCCATGGGTGCTACAGAGGAAGCTAACTGATTTCAAGTATGATCATTGGCACATCTTGACGCCATAGGGATTCCAGATAAAAGTCTTCCACAGCCCTTTTCGATGAGTTTATGGAGTAAACCTTGGACCTTTACTTGGCAAGTATGTACTATCACCCTTCCTTAGAAAACCTAGGAAAGTAGTAGGAATTTTCAAGTTGAAATAAGAGAGCTGTTTCCCACTTCTGGGATCTCTGTGATGTTTAAGAATTTGAAGGAAGACGACCATGTTTTTGAAGACAGAATCTCAAATGCACTGGTATCAAAGAATAGTGTATTTTCCTAGAAATCTGTTTCTGTTGACCCTTAACTATGAATCTTGAGGACACTTCTTAGTTATTGCGTAGCCTAAGACTCACTACTATAAACTCATTTTTAAATTAATGATATTCCCTAAAGGCACCAGATCCGGTTACTCTTCTGAGGGGTAGCATTACATTCTTATTTGCTAGAGCTCTGCCAAACATATACAATATTGTTCAGGGCAATAAAACTGGTTCTTTCTAAGCTATCCTATTTATACTTGTCATGGAAAATTGTGAGAACCTCTCTTTTTCAGTAAATCTGGATGCGTGACTCAACAGTAATGAAGAAACAAATGAGTCTGTCTTGACCTCTTTCTAAGTGGATTGATGTTTGCAAACAAAGTCGATGTTTTGGAAGAACTAGGGCACAAAATCTAATGTGATCTCCACATGCACTGACATCATGTATAATTTTCCTTGCACCGTTCTATTGAGATTGAAGATGGAAAGTGCTAGTGTGTTCGAATGCTTCTCATGGGAACAAGAAAAAGAGTCCATGCAATTTCAAGAGTCATAGCTAGCCTGCTCTCTAATACACTTCTATAGAGAATTGTATGGACATTCGAATTCTCACCCTGTGGTTGGAATGATAGATTCAAGAAAAGGTTGAGAATGTGTAAATCAACCCTAATTAGAAGCAGTTCTTGTTAAACAAGGGCTGTAAACTTCTTCCAGTTGCCAAATAGGGTACAGTGGTGTGTTTTTAAATCTGACCATATTTAATTAAATATGTTTATGATATTGTGACTATTATACTCCAAGCTTATGGTCCTTGGGACAGACTCCTGGGTCCATAGGAAGCATAGGGTCTTCTTTTTTAAATTTACATATACATCATAGGAATAACAGTTAAAACAGTAAAAGCATTTTAAAACATTGTACAAACGAACCAATAAATTCATTTAACAATAATATTAGCATACCAGTAAAATTTATTATTTATTTATTTCTTGTACTTCTACTCCGCCCTTCTCAACACCTGAGCGGGGACTCAGGGCGGCTTACAAAAGGCACAATTTGATGCCAGCACAACAGCAAGGTAAAAATAAAACATATATAAACAACAATTAAAACAATCCATTATACATCACAGTCCCTAAAAACCAATCTAGTAAAACTGAAAATCAAGCCGGAGAATCCAATATCGCAAACCCAAAGTTCCTTTTCCTATTGTCACTATCATCTAGTCAAACACCAGGTCTTCAGTTGTCTTCTAAAGAACAGGAGGGAAGTGGCCAACCTGATGTCCTTAAGGAGGGAGTTCCACAGATGGGGAGCCACTGCTGAGAAGGCCCTGTCTCTCGTCCCCACCAACCGCATTTGCAAGAGTGGTGGGATCGAGAGCAGGGCCTCTCCTGACGATCTTAAGCTTTGTGATGGTGCTTAGCCAGATATATGTTTGGACAAGTAATCTGGGCCAGAACCGTTCAGAGCTTTAAAGGTTTAAACCAGCACTCGGAAGCTAATTGGCAGCCAGTGGAATTGGCGCAACAAAGGAGTAGTATGCTCCCTATACGCTGCTCCAGTTAACAACCTGGCTGTCAACTGTTGGACTAACTGAATGTTCCGAGAAGTTTTCAAAGGCAGCCCCATGTAGAGAGCGTTGCATAGTTTATTCAAGATGGAACCAGAGCGTGGACCACTGTGGCCAAGTCAGACTTCTGAAGGAATGGGCGCAGCTGCTCACAAGCTTTAATTTTGTAAAAGCTCTCCCGGCCACCGCCAAGACCTGGGATTCCAGGCTCAGCGGTGAGTCCAGGATCACTCCCAAACTTGCTCCTCTGTTGTTTTCCCAGAAGAAACAACAGAATAGGAATAATGACATGTAATACCAGTAATTCCTGCTGTTATCTCCTGTAATTGCAATTTACTCACTATGGGTGATAAATTAAAAGATGTAGAGTATTGGAGGTTTTGGAATCAAAACCTTCTAAGCATCAAACTTTGTCCCTCTGTATCTTATGGGAGACTTAATTCCTGATAGATGTGTGTGTGTGTGTGTGTGCATGCGTGTGTGTGTGTGTGTGGGGGGGGGGGGGGGAGAGACAGCTGTTTTCAACATCTGGAAGAACAGCAAACTTCACTTCTCTTTCACTTCTGCCCTGTTGTTTGACCAGCAAAACACCAGTGGTTGTGCTGGGCACATTGATCTCAATGTCATTGATCGCCCTGCCTTGTTTCAGATTGCTTACACTATAAAAAAGAGAACCAACCACCGGCTGCTTGAAAGAAAAGGAATTCAATGCCATTTCTCTTTTTATTCCCCGTGACAGTAACCAAGAAAGCCTTTAAAAAAACAAATAAGTCTCTCATTAAGTTAAGACCACTGAATGGAAAAATGCTAATCAACTAAAGCTTTTTATTCATTTATCCACCTCTAAACAAAAAAAGTTTACAGCACTAATTCTAATGCATCAGATGCAATTTGAACCTAAATTTGTTGAACTAAAAATGTTCAATTATTTAGCACTGACAGATTTTAAGGGGAAAAAACAATAAATCCTACCTATGCACTTCAAATGCAATGTATGCTCTTTAAGGTGTTTTACTTCACATATAGAAAGTAAAATTGGTTATTTCATTAGTCTGGGCTGTTTAGGACCATTAGCTTCAACACCCCCCCCCCCCCATTTAATGTTGACATAGTGTTAATGGGACCACTCCTAATGAGAAACCATAAACAGCACAAGCAGAGACCTGCAGCTCTCACTTCCAAGGTTTGTGGTGATTTAACAAGCCCCATTCTGCAGAGTCCTTTGGCAGCAGGAGCCTGTCAACTGTGCAGGGTCCCAGGATCAAGGAGGGATTTGCTTTAGAAAGATGGAAGATTGATAGCTACAACTGTTTAGCAACAGATCACACTATGAGGGCATGCTGAAGGATAGATGTTTGCAGAGCTCTTCCATGGCTGCTTGAGGCCATGCAATTGTAGGGCAGCCAAGTACGTGGCACCCAAAGGGAATCAAATTCAAATCAACACATCCTCTTTAACGTTTGGAACATCAGTGTGTAATTAGTAGAGCTGCTGCCATTATGCAACTCAGAGAATACACCACCCTATCTTTCCCTCTGCTCTCTGACAAATCATTATTATTGTGCATCTACACACACACACACACAAAAAAAAATTACAAGTAAAGCAGTAAAAGGAGCCCATACTGTGTCCAGTCAAGCATTATAAGACTTGTCTGACCGATGACGCTTCACTGTTGCAATACACATGAAAATCCAGATAATCACTATATCATAGAATCACTGAATCACAGAATCATAAAATCACAGAGTTTGAAAGGGCCCCATGGTCCATCAAGTCCAGCCCCCGGGTCTATGTGGGTTCTCCAGTGAAAGCATCCTCTGATAGCATCTCAAACTCAGTGTGACTATTTATTCACCCAAATAAACAGAAGACAAAGCCCATAGGCAGATACATGACAGGCTTCATGTTTGATGGATTCAAAATGTCTCAATACATTTCAAACATAAAATGTGCTAACCAAATGTGATCATAACATATTCTCAGTACTTAACTAAAGCTACTCATTTCCTGAGCTTGCAGTTATTCTAATTTTCAATAAAAGGAAAGAGATTGAAATAAAAATTCAATTGATATTCCCAAGTAGAGTAGACACATTGAATCAATGTGATCTACATAACTACTGACTTACCAAATTCTCATTGGTTTAATGGATATGTTCTGGTTTGGACCAGCAACTGTATACATATAAAAGCAATCTACCCAGTATCCTTATATATAAGCCTAACCTCACACAGGATGGTAACACATCCGGGCATCTCCTGGGCAACGTCCTTGCAGATGATCAATTCTCTCTCACCAGAAGCAACTTGAAATATATTCTCAATTTGCTTCTGAAACAGTAAAAAATGTCTAGAAATGTAAATCAAAATATCAACGCCAAACCTTGAGTCAACCTATCCATGGGTCAATGTACTGTAATTTACTTCTTATAAAAACTAACTCTTTTTCCAAGTGGAGTGATAAAAAGCAATGACTTGGTCCATCCCAGGATAACCTAAAAGAAGCACTGACCCATTCTTCTCTCTCTACTGTGTAATTTCTGACCTTTTTGAATGCTTAAGCAGGGAGATAGTGATGAGGCAAGGGACAATTGACCCATTGAGCCATTGGTGCTTTTCCATTGGTGAAATGGCCCTCAACTTTTCCATGTGTTACATCAAAATCCACAATTTTGGTCTCCAAACATGCCTTCAACTTACACATGATTCTTCATCTTCTCTCTTACTGCCTGTGAATGTTTATGCCATGAGTTTCAGACCCAAGTCCTGAGAAGTGGGAAACCTAATGTTGGTACATATGATAGCACTGGCACCACTTAATAACTGCTCCAAACAAATAAGTCTCTTTTAAGGCACGTTGCAGTATAATTCTTTAGTTCGTACAATGCTCTTGGTTAAAAAAGGAAACACCGATGGAAGAATGGAAGTTTCCCTTCTGTGAAGTGTGAAATTAAATTCAGTGTTCTGTACTGCAGTGTCAGATTGTTCAGTGACTACATATAGGTGTAACTTATCTTTTGCTGACATGAGTGACCAAAGGAAGACTTCTATTTAGAGATCAAAATAAATTCTTAGAAGTTATTATGTAAGGACATTTCACAAATTACGGAAGAACAAACCTTTGTTGAGTACTATCTGTAACAGGGAAATTCAGGCACTTACAAATCCCTGAAAACAAGTGCACTTAAATGATTCACATGTTTGTAAAGCCATGTTTGTTGAATGTATCCCATAGAGCAGTGATTCTTAACCTGTGGGTCCCCAGATGTTTTGGCCTACAACACCCAGAAATCCCAGCCAGTTTACTAGCTGTTAGGATTTCTGGGATTTGAAGGCCAAAACATCTGGGGACCCACAGGTTGAAAACCACTGCTGTAGAGAGAGAGAGAGAGAGGGAGGGAGAGAGGGAGGGAGGGAGGGAGGGAGGGAGAGGCGAATATATATGGTTTACATTTTAATGAATTAGAGGAACATGCCTTAGAAATGTTTGATGTGGCCCTCAAGCCAAAGGCACCATCATGCATTATGGAAGAAAATGCCCAAGTAATTTTCTAGAAAGCATCCCTGGGAATTTATATTGACGTAGTGATTGGATATTCTGCACTTGATTTGTGAGGTTCAAAGACAGAAACTGTATTTATCTGTTTATTGCTAAAGTTGCTTCTGAATGTAACTTAAATAAAATTTGTGGTACACTCGTGGCTGATTTTCAAACATTTAAGAATTAGCAGAAATCTCACTGCTTCATCTCATTTCTGCACTCTGTAGATGAAAATCATATCCTAAACTCTAGGCCATATTTGTGATTTAAATCACAACCATCTTCTTTCATCTTTCTTTTCTTTGTACTAAAGAGCTTTAATCTCACAATAATTCATGGTGACTCCCGTGAAGATGCCCTCAGGCTCAGATGAGGTACTGTGTGTGAATAGCTAAAATACTCAAACGGCAGCAGACTCAGTTTTCTCAGAGGTTATGCTGGTGTAGTTCCCTCCGAGCTGGTATTTCCACAAGTAAACAGACTTTAGAGTAGGGAGCTATTTAACCATTATGCACAACTGCTGTATAATTGTACCAGTGTAAATACACTGGTATATATCCATATTATGGGAAAAGGCCCTGGTAGCACAGTGGGTCAAAGCGCTAAGCTGTTGAACTTGCTGACCAAAAGGTTGCAGGTTTGAATCCACTCCAGGGAGTGGCATGAGATCCTGCTGTTAGCCCCAGCTTCTGCCAACCTACCAGTTTAAAAACATGCAAATGTATACACAATAGGTACTGCTCACGCAGGAAGGTAATGGCGCTCCATGCAGTCATGCCAGCCGCATGACCTTGGAGGTGTCTACAGACACTGGCTCTTCAGCTTAGAAATGGAGATGAGCACCCTCCCCACCCCCCAGAATCAGAGATGACTAGGCTTAATGTCAGGGGAAAACCTTTATCTTTACCTATGCAAAAAATGTATGGGATCATAGGTTTTTTTTTTGGTCATGTCAGGAGCGACTTGAGAAACTGCAAGTCGCTTCTGGTGTGAGAGAATTGGCCATCTGCAAGGACATTGCCTAGGGGACGCCCGGATGATTTTGATGTTTTCATCATCCTTGGAGGCTTCTCTCATGTCCCCGCATGAGGAGCTGGAGCTGATAGAGGGAGCTCATCCACCTCTCCCTGGATTCGAACCTGCGACCTGTCAGTCTTCAGTCCTGCTGGCACAGGGGTTTAATCCACTGCGCCACTGGGGGCTCCACTGGGATCATAGTCACAGTTGTACATATTGCTAAAATGCATAGATGGCTTTGTGTGCTTTGTGAGCTTTGAAGATACAAAATGTCAGAATATGAGTTCAACACATTTCTTTTCTATCTCTGCTAAAGAATGATGCATTCTGAATAGACATCCATGACCAAGGCCTACAGATGAAACATAAAAGTACAGTGGGGGTGGCTTTGTTGTTTTTATGGCTTGACTTTACAAACAGTTTAGATAAGACATGATGTAAACACAGGCCCAGCTGTGCCCATGTTTCACTTTCTTGTATCCCCACCTACCCTTTCCTTTATTTTTAAAAGGCATTGCTCCATCACCTGGCTATTTAATATGTCATCATTGCAACAGTGTTTTGCTAACGGAGGGATCATAAAATGTTTAGCTGCCCATAGAAGTGATTGATGTGTAATTGCCTCTGATGGGTAACATGAAACTTGACATCTCTATGAAAGCATCCATACTTGTGATTCTCAGAACAGGAACTGAATATCCCAAAGATAGAATGGATCATTGCTAAGGAAAGTGTGACTGCTCCAGGTACAGTTTCTCAGGCACTGCCTTCCCACACATCAGGAAATTCACCAGTACAAGCCTTCCAGTTAACTTGCATGGGATTTCTTTAGTGTCTCACACATTGGTCATCTTCTGGATATGTTCTTGCTTATTACTTCTGAGTTCTGTGGTAAACTACATCCATTTTGTGGCTGTCTTCATACTGACGGAATCTTGTCTGCACGGAACATGTGGCTACAAACAACCTTAATTTATATAGGGTGGTTTCACTTTGTACAGGAAATGATAAAAAGAGTGTAAGTGAGTCATTCCTGCATCTGTATTCAGGGCTTTCCAAGGTATTATGCAACAGGAAAGCCAGCCTATAGATTGCTCTTTTAGGGAACATACGTTGACTCCAGATAGGTGCACAGATAACAGATAATACGGACTCTCTCTTTGTATGCTATCACAAGTTTTCAAAAAAGCAGATATGTGAGTCTTTAAACATACAGCAATTCATTTCCCATCAAATGAATCATTTTGGGCAATTATCTGGAACACAATCACTGTACATGTTGAATACTTCTATGTGCAACTTGTTCAGATGGTGTCCATTCTTTTTATTTTGAGATGGGATTTTTATCTGCTTCATGTCTTGAATTGGGCCTCCATCCTTCTTCTTTGGGCTCATATTTGATTTTATGCACCTTGGAGAACACTTAGAATACTGTCTCCAATTCTGGGCACCACAATTGAAGAGAGATATTGACAAGCTGGAATGTGTCCAGAGGAGGGTCTGGAGAACAGTCCCTATGAGGAGTGGCTTAAAGAGCTGGGCATGTTTAGCCTGAAGAAGGGAAGGCTGAGAGGAGACATGATAGCCATGTATGTGAGGGGAAGTCATAGGGAGGAGGGAGCAAGCTTGTTTTCTGCTGCCCTGTAGACTAGGATGTGGAACAATGGCTTCAAACTACAAGAAAGGAGATTCTATCTGAAAATTAGGAAGAATTTCCTGACTGTGAGAGCTGTTCAGCAGTGGAACTCTCTGCCTCGGAGTGTGGTGGGGGGGTCCTATATTGGAATATGTGAAGATACACAGCAGCAGGAAAAACAACAGTTAATTTCCAACCACTGTTTCTGGTTTCTATATAACTATGAACTAGGAATATGCTAATATGACACTAATTTATTTCTTTTGCCTGAATATGACAGAGAAATTCAAAGGGGACTACTTGAACTTAGCTCTTTGCATGGACATATTCCTGCTCATGCATGCAAACCTAATGTAGCCTTTGCCTGGTGGTTGTGAGTTGCTCCCATGTCATGGGGAAGTGAATCCTTTCTAGGTTGTGGTACTGGTTGCCTTAAAAGAGTTATCTGCAGTGCTGAACCTATTTAAGTGTTCTGCATCTCTGAGAATGTATTCAAAAACTGATTATACTTGTAGTAGATTCTCCGTTCCATCAACATGGCATCAACCACCCACCTCTGGGTTGGCTATTATATGCAAACTCATCCAACGACCATGTAGCAATAAATTACATCCATCTGTTGCCTAGGGCTTCCTGAAACATTCAGACTTAACCACAACCACTAATAAACCCAATGGCTCTTTATGATGCCATCTTCATAGAAGAATACGACTACTTTTGAACTCTTGTTCAAAAGGGGGGGGGGGATGAGAGAAAATAATATGTCCATAACACTTGTGTTAGGGACAGAGAGGCACCATAAAATGTACCCAATGCTACAATGGGCCAACGTTTAACCATCCCTAATCAAATTCTGGTTAATAACACAAGAAAACCTAGAGATTCACTTGTGATCAGCGTAAACAATTCTACACACACTGAATGGAGAGTAGCAACTTTGTAACATGGCCGCTGGAGTCATCTCACGTCATCTTGCATCGTCGGGGGGCATCGGAAACCTGGCGCCCCATGCCCTGCATGGCTCTGCTGCAGATGCCCTTCATCCCATGGGGAAGTGCATGGGAGTGTCGTCGTCCCCCCCCCCCGATTCTAACAGTAATATGGGAAACATCACATGTTGCTGTGGGAGCAGCATGAACCAGCCCTGCCCTCCTTCACCCACAGAGCCCTGACAACATTGTTTGTTGGAGCTGGTGGGCTCTGTGGGTGACCTGGCCTAAACCAGCACATGCCTCTGATTTTAGCCCCATGTGAGGTTTTTTTGTACGTGTCAGGAGCATCCTTGTGGGAGGCTTCTCTCATGGAGAGCTGGTGCTGACAGAGGGAGCTCATTTGCACTCTCGTCGGATTTGAACCTCCGACCTGTCAGTGTGAAATCATTGGTCCAAGGAGACTAATGAGACTTACATCTAAATGGAAACACATAGTACTTTCCTCACAGTTTACAATGTTGATATACCTCATAAACTAGACATACTTTAATTGTCCAACTGTCATCAATATTATTCTGTCCCAGTACAGCTTACTATATTTCTTTGTGCATGGTTGTACTCAAAACCTAATTTATACACATTCTTCTGAAGGGTTCAGTATTCACTTCTTGACTTATAATTGGTCTGGCATTCTTCTTCTAGATCCATTATGAGAGGAACCATAGACAAAAGAAATGCCGTGTTCTCTGTTCATGGATACCCTGGCATGCAATGTACAAAGGTTCCTGCGTTGCTTTAATTATTTAGAGGGCATTTGATCCAGCCCCAACAAAATCAGTGACAAGAGGAACAAAAGAGAAACGTCTTACTAGTCTGGGTTGGACCCACAGCAGGCAACAGGTTGACGGAAGTTTGAGTTTACTTTGTAAGAGCAGGTCACAGAATTTAAGAGCTGTAATTTACCTAGTTCTATCGTTAGTTAGGATGCTTATTACCACAATTACTGAGTTTGTTCCATATAAACAGGCAATTAGAAGAAAGGTTATTTTGATCCAAAGAAAAAATAGGGTGAATCATTCCATGGAGTTCCTCTCATTTTAGTTTCTCCTCTTGATACTCTTCAGGCCCTTCCACACAGCCAAATAATCCAGAATATCAAAGCAGATAATCCACAATATCTGCTTTGAACTGGGTTATCTGAGTCCACATAATCCAGTTCTATGTAGATTTTATACAGCTGTGTGAAAGAGGCCTTACTTCCTCAATATATGTTCCTCAAATTGTAGAGAAAAAAGGTATAACATATGGAAAGGAGCAGAAGATAACCATATTTGGCTGACTCTGTTGGTCAACCCTAGGTTTATTGAGATCAAGTATCTCTTGCTCAAGAGGCAGTGGCCTCACACTATATCTCTGAGCTGTCATATGAGGTAGACTGTATGATAAAATGGGCTAGAAACTTTGGTCATAGCAGAGCAAAGGAAGGAGATGTGGTCAAAGGGTTTGCAATTCACTTCATACTATAATGTCAAGGAGAATTCTTGTAAAATGGCATTTGTTTGAAATGTAAGAAGCAGGAAGGATCGTTTTATCATATATAGTGGACATGCAAAAAATAAAAACCCGCAAGAAATATTGGAATTAAATAATACTGCAGTTCAAAAGGTTTCGAAGATAAATATTCAACTAAAGTCTGGACTTTTTGTCCTGGGATTGATGGAAGAGCAACAAGAAAGGAATTGTGGAAGAATACTTCAATACCTGTATATAATAATAGCTGCCAAAATACTTTATGTACAGAAATGGGAAATGATTTAGTTCTTATTAAAGACTATGATTACTTAAGCTTAATAACTAGCAAAAATGAATGCACTTTCTATTTCGATCAAAGAAACACGTTACACCACAACTTCACCTTCCTTATTATGATTCTGTATTTGCATATACCCAGGAAACTGTGCTAAAACAAACAGTTCGGCTTCATTAGGACAATGGGATTGGGAGGTAAAATGACCTCTTTTCCTGTTTCCGAAGAAATCCCAGTATGACACCTCTTTTAGCATAGGGAACTGGTGGGAAGGAAGATAGGTTGCTTAACCATAAAATAGCAGTAGGACATGCAAGAGTGGAAGAGCAGTTGCAGCATGAATAGCCAGAGCCACTCTCCTTGTAGCTACAGATGTTGTTTAGTAGCATAAAAACTGCTGTGCTGATCATGGAAGCTGCACTAAAGCAAGTAACAGAGGCCACCCTTTCCCAAAATGTATAATCTCTTACCTAGTTGATTGATTTTACGAAAAATGTAAAATACTCTAGTTTTTAAGAAGCAGCATATTTTGCTATAGTTTTTCAATTACTATCTCATAGATTCTCTACATGTTTAACATAGTTTGTGACAACCACAAAATTTCTGGAATATAACAACTACTTTCAAAGTAAGTACCACACAGTTAAACAGGAAATACATTTTCAAACCAGGAACAGAAAATTTTGCAAATTTTGTTACATAGTGTAGTTAAACATATTAAATTAAATGTTTAATTAATTGATTGATTAATTAATATGAGAAACATGTATGTTGAGGTCCACATTTCACACTACTTATGGGATGGAAACAACTTGAAGGCACATAACAACACAAAGACAAAAGTAGAAGAGAGCATAAGTAATTAGTAAAATTGCCTCTTAATACAAAAGTAAAAATGTAAAACTTTGTTTAACAAACAGCCTGCCTTTCTTCTTGTGTGGGGCCCTTGTAAACAAACAAACAAACTGTCAGGTTTTACAATGTATTGTAATGTAATATAGCTGAGCCATGCACTGCTAATAGGCTTCTATTGGAAATGCTGAGTCATGCATTAACTGTATATAGAATTTAATTTGGGGAATGTGTTCTGGCCTAGTCCAGGTTTTTTTTTTTTTTGTCGTGTCAGGAGCTCTTGTTGTGAGAGAATTGGCCGTCTGCAAGGACATTGCCCAGGGGACGGCAGGATGATTTTTGATGTTTTATCATCCTTGTGGGAGGCTTCTCTCATGTCCCCGCATGAGGAGCTGGAGCTGTTAGAGGGAGCTCATCCGCCTCTCCCCAGATTCAAACCTGCGACCTGTTGGTCTTCAGTCCTGCAGGCACAGGGCTTTAACCCACTGCGCCACAATCACAATCCAGGTGATTGTGAATGATGCAATCCTGGGTCTGAGTTAAGTCAATGAGTTGGGAACCAATCAGAGATTGCTATGTGTAAAGGTACAGAATTGTATATAAGTCATGTACAGTGTATTTTCTCTCCTTGTGCTGTGATGCTGTTCGTCGAAGGCTCTATGTAATTGATTAAAAGAACCTGTCTGCTAAGACAAGGTAGAACCGTGTGCTGTGGTAAATTTGTAGTGTCATCTAGATTGGAGGGAAAGACAATGGTAAAACTGACAATGGCCGGGCATGTGCTCAAGTGTCTGTAAAAGGTTCCAGAGTGACTGCAGGCTGTGGGAGCAGTTGACTGAAAATACTGTGCAGGAAGAAGCTACTGGAAAGCGCTAAAGTTGTGCAACTGATCTGCTGCTGAATTGTGAAATGAATCTCAACACAAACAAACAAACAAACCCAACCAGCAATTGTTTCTTGCTTGGGAAAACCACTTTTGGGGGAAGAGGAATAGGGGTAAAGGAGTCCTTAAACCATTTCCCCTCATTAAACTGAAAATTCCCCTGCAAGTCTGATACTTTTGGGGTCAAAACTCTATGAAAGGAAATTATTCAGGTGAAATGGGTTAAGCAACCCCTCCCATTTGGCACTGATCCCTCGCATGGTTCTTTCCTCTGAACAAACTTTATTTTATTTATTTATTTATGGCGTTTATATGCCGCTCTTCTCACCCCGAAGAGGACTCAGAGTGGCTTACAATACACACACACACACACACACACAATATTAAAATTATTAAAAGAATTATTTAAAAATATTAAAGTTATTAAAAGAAAAAGAAACAATTGCCAGAATTGTGTTCAAAGTGATACTAAAGGCAGAAGTTCTTATGTACAGAGTGACATGGGAAAATGAACAAATGCAGCTTGCTTTATTGGCTGACTAATGCCCACATGCTTTTAATTATAAATCTGGAAGTAAAATGACTAGACATTTTGATTTTTAAAGTTAAACCTGAAATTAAGAGGAGGGCCCTGGTATATCTAGGAGGAGATCATATGATGGGTAACATCCATCAGCCGGGATCACAAGCAGCAATCAGTAACTCATTTAACTGTGTTTTCAAAATATGAATTGACACCAGATTTACAGTCTCTTGGGTCAGGTTTCCAGCACGTGACCCATGCCTGTGTGTGAATTGCATAGTGCTGTTCTCCGGTTTCTCCCCATCAGAAGAGCAGTCACTGAATATTTAACTTAATTGGTTTTCTGCTCCTGTGACCATCAATTGTCCACTGCGTTCACTTTCACGTTTTATGAAGTCCTTGTTTCTCATTTGCTTTGATGCACATCTATTGTATCCTCGCGGTGCCACCCTCTGCAGGTCATCTTACAGAGTTCTGCTCAATAGAGTGTTACTGAAGAACTCTGTATTTCCAAAATAACAAAAGATAAGTTTGCACGCTTCAGTTCCCCAAGAGAGAAGGAAAGAACCATCAATCTATCTGGTTGCTACAGAGGTCAACAGACTGCTTAGTCAGCTGTCCAATCCATTATCTCCTTCAAATAGCTGTAGATTTTTAGAAAGAGATGACTGCATACTATCCTACCTGACATCACTGTAGAGGCTTACAGCCCCTTCAAGGAATTTGTAGGCATCCCAGAACCATTTAAGAGAGCAGCTTGAAAACAAACAGGATTCCTGCTAAATGGTTTTCTTTCCCACCAGGCCACATTTAGGAACAATGTTCAAAAACTGCCATGGATGTAAAATAAAAATAAGGCAGTCCCTGAGTCATTTTGCAAAATATAGCTCACACATTTGCAATTTTAGCCATTCTTTAGCAACCTTCACAGAAGATTAACCAGAGAGTGTATATGCTACGCTGAATTGACCAGAATGTACAGAATTAATAGTTATAATAATAAGAGGGTGCCCTCCTTTGACGTCAGTGTTGTCAAATGACTGGATTAAGTTACACCATTGTAGAATTACAACAAATAGACACGGTCTATTTTCTGGTCTTTGCAGAGTTGCCAACTTCCCTGCAGTAACTCCTATGTTGCAATATATTGTTCAACTTTTGATTACAGGAAATGTTGCCCAGAACCTGTGGCTTTATGTTCACAGAAAGATAGAGAGATCTTTCTCTTTGTGTATTTGGGGAACATAACTATTTGAGAGACAGAACCCTCTCTGTTTGAGAGTTTGTTTTTTTGTGTGTCAGGAGTGACTTGAGAAACTGCAAGTCACTTCTGGTGTGAGAGAATTGGCCGTCTGCAAGGACATTGCCCAGGGGACAACTGGATGTTTTGATGTTTTACCATCCTTATGGGAGGCTTCCTTCATGTCTCCACATGAGGAGCTGGAGCTGAGAGAGGGAGCTCATCCACGCTTTCCCTGTATCTGAACCTCTCACTTGTCTTTCTTCAGTCCTGCAGGCATAAGGATTTAACCCATTGCACCACTGAGAGGTAAAACTTGAAGGAAGTTGAGAAAGAACTTCGACAATACAGAGAAGGAACTATTCAAAGAGAAGTTTCAAGAAGAAATGAACACCTAAGAAAATTCCTAGCCAGAATTATGAAGCATTTTAAAAAACTGAGATGAGGCCTGCAAAATTTCATAATTCCCTAGCACCTCTTCCTCCATGTAATTGTTTATAACGTGGTATGTTAAAATTTCAAGGCATCTTCATCCGTAATTCCTGTATTTCCTAAATAACAGAATTTCTTGGTCTATAACAAAAATGCACATTTCCAGAGGACTCTCATTGCACATAGCTGACTCTTCTGTTATGTAGTTGTTCACTGTCTTAAAACTGAATAAATTTTAGATATTCTTGTACAGACATATTTTGTTTCACCCACTGTTACACCGCATACAGTCGGAGAATCAATTTGGCACATGGGAGTTTTGTTCAGTGGCATTCTACTACATCATAGTGACAAGAATCACATAACACAGGATGTTGAAGCCCTGCATATTTGGGTTGCAGTTAGGACTATTGAATTTCACAACAGCAGCAACAGTGGCAATTGATTGCCCTGAAATGCTTTGAAGCACAGTTGTGTATGACATAAACTGCTCAGTATGGTTCGCAGGGGGAATCCTGCATGGAAAGACTTGTTTCTTTTGAGGGATGGTAGAAATCTGAGGAGATCAAGCAGCATGGGGTAGCGATGATTTTGAGAGACAGAACTTGTAGAAAGTAGAGAAGTCTTTCCAGAAGACACAGTAGAAAAACACAATACCATGCATATATATTCAGAGGCAAGCCCCGCACTCTGATCCAAAGAGGATTACTGCCAGGTAAGTGTGTACATGATTACAGGATCCAAGCCTTCAAAATTATCTTCATTCAACTCACAACATTCATCAGATATGCAACAAGCAAGAGACAGATTGACTCACTGGGGGTCCTAAAACCACATTGAATGAAGAACTTCACAATAATAATTTTTAAAAATCACAATCTATATAAATAAAAATGTAATGTTAGTTTGTGGGATCAACATAACTCAAAAACCACTGGACGAATTGACACCAAATTTGGACACAAGACACCTATCAGGCCAACGAGTGACCATCACTCATGAAAACACTGAAAAATACAGCAGAAGAGACTTTAAAAGCAAAAATACATAAAATACATTACATCGCATGTGCAAAACCACATACACACACAAACACATATAAACAGACTGGGCCACAGCTACGTGTGTTTTAATATGTGTATTTTAAAAATGTTTTTAGATTAGTGCCTTGAGCTGTGAGAAGAGGCAGGCAAATTAAATAATAATAATAATAATAATAATAATAATAATAATAATAATAGAAAAGAAACTGCAAAGACTCTGGCACAAGCCAGTAAAGGTGGTACCAGTGGTGATCTGCACACTGGGTGCAGTGCCTAAAGACCTTGGCCTGCACTTAAACACAATTGGCGCTGACAAAATTACCCTGTGCCAGCTGCAGAACGCTACCTTACTGGGATCTGTACAGATTATTTGCTGATACATCACACAGTCCAATACAACAGCCAGCAGAGTGTCTGCTGTGGACTCATCTTGTTGTGTTTCAAATAATAATAATAATAATAATAATACACTGAGGACCTGGAGGAACATGTACACCACCTTGAACTTACTGGAGGAAATGTAGGATAACAACAACAAAACAGACTATGTATTGTCAAAGGCTTTCATGGCCAGAATTACTGGGGTGTAGTGTGGGTTTTGGGCTATATGCTAGGACCTCTTCTACATATAACATATAATCCAACGCAGTTAATCTGGGTTTTATATGGCAGTGTAAAAGAAGCCTATGGGCCCTTCCACACAGCCTTATATCCCAGAATATCAAGGCAGAATAACCCAATTGGCGTGGGAGTTCTGTGTGCTATATTTGGTTCAATTCCATCAGAATGCTCTTTGATTCAGAATGCTCTTTGATTGTAGGTGAACTATACATCCCAGTAACTACACTTGCCGCACTTGCTCCCTTGCCTGGCCTCCTTTGGGTCCAGAGGCATGCCTGAAGACCCCGGCGTGTGCACCAAAAGTTACCTCTTCTCCTGACTTTCTCCTCAGCCATTGGGACCAAGAGAGAGAGAGAGAGAGAGAGAGAGAGAGAGAGACAGAGATTGAGATGCCCACCTTTCCTGAAGGTAGGCGCAAAAACAAAGGAGGGAGTGGAGGTGGGAGATACCTCCAGTCGGAGGGGCTCTCTCTTTCTCTTGGTCCCAATGGCTGAAGAGAAAGTCAGGAGAAGAGGCGAATTTTGGTGCGCACGCTGGGGTCTTCAGACACGCCTCCGGACCCTAAGCGGGCCAGGCACGGCGGCTCCGCCCCTTGGCCCACCCGTGGATTGGGGAGAGGAGAGGAGGTGGGTGGAACGCCGGGGGATCGGGAAAGGGAGCCGGTCATGGGGAAGGGGTCGAATGCGGAGAACAATGGAGCGCCGGCTCTGGTCGCACACCCGGTGGCCGGGTGGAGCAGGAACGAGAGGGGCAAGGTGAGGCTCAAGGGCCTGGCCCCTTTGGGAAGAGGATCGCCCGGCAGCGAGGCAAGAAAGCCGAGGCTCCCCCCGGACTGCTAGGGCTGTTGTGAGCTGAGGGGGTGCTCCTCAAGTGGCGGTCGAGGTGCATTTACAGAGGCGCCTCTGTGCCTCTGGCAAAAAAAAGTGTTCTGCGACCGCTTACTTCGTGTAATGGACGAGCCGCCCCTGCATATATCCCAGTTAAAAGCAGATAATGTGGGATTTTATTCAGCTGTGTGGAAGAGGCCTAAGTTGCAAGTTGTATGCTTTCATTTGGGTCCTCTATCAGTATCTTCCCTGAACCAGCTCACCTCAGTGATAGATTCATGCCCAAAACTTTCTTCACCAGAACTGAGTGGGAAGGGAAATGGGTGCTCCATCACGGGAATACTATTTTGTTTCATGTGTTTCATAGCTTGCTATCATAGGCATCAGACAGTTCCACAGAATTCAAACGCATAAATACTCCACAGTTCCCAAAAATGTCATAGTGTAAATACTGCAGAGATGTGCAGAACTCTGACGTCTCTTAAAGCTCTTAACAAGCAAATCTTTCCGTCGCCACATACACACTTACGCACTTTGATCTCACAACTTTACTTAACCTCTCACAGCATAACCTCCTGCTTAGTCTTCAGTGAATGCCGACTGCTCAACAGCTGCCAAAACAGAAATGGTTTAATACCATTTCTGGGTTTCTGTCAATCAGAATTTTATATTATGTTTGTTGGTGCCACTGAAATCCAGTGCTCATATTCCAATAATCATGAAAAGGCTTGACAAATGTGTTGAAATTAGCATCTGAAAAGATGAAAAATACAGTATAGTTCCCTAATGTTATATGGCAATTTGAATCCCGCCAAGTTTATTCAACAAGCTGTCATTTCAAAATTTATAAGAGCTGCATGCAAATTGTATTGGGAAATCTCTCTAAAAATGTACCAGGTTAAACTTCCTCTCCCCTTTAAACTTAGACTTAAGGTAATGATTAAATAAAGCATATAGCCACAGAGAAAATGTGTACAGCTATAGAGATAATTAATATGATCACACCCCTTTATGGAGATGGATAGACATTCATATGCAATAAGTTTAATCAGCACCATATTAAACACTCATATAACTCCTCCTTAGAGTGTAGAACTGGATGCTCAGGAGGCAGATTTGTTCACATGCAAGCAGAAAAATGTATGTATCTCTGCACTAAATATCATAGTAGCTGGATTTAGGAAAGGACGGGAGTAGAATATTCTTCCTAATGAAAATGGTTACTGAATAAAATTGTTAGTAATTAACTATATCTACATGCCTTTAGGCAGTACTAAGAATGTCACGTCTTGGGGCAGCATGAAAAATTTGAACAGCCAGGTCTTCAAGACCCTCTGGAAGGAGGACAATGTGGGGGCCTGCCTAATCTCCCTGGGGAGAGTGTTCCAAACCTGAGGGGCCACCACAAAGAAGGCCCTCTCCCTTGTTGCCACCAACTGAACCTGAGAGGAGGGCTTCCCTGACAGATCTTAGAGCCCGTGCTGGGTCATGGGGGACGGGGGATATAGTCACGAAGATGGGCAGGACCCAAACTGTTTATGGATTTATAGGTAATAACCTGCATTTTGAATTGGAACTGGAAACTTATCAACAGTTAATGGGGCTGCTTTAGTAAGGGAATCACGTGCTTCTTGTAGCTAGCTCCGGTTAGTAACCTGGCTACTGATTTTTGCATCAACTGCAGTTTCTGAGCCATCTTCCAAGGCAGCTCCATATAGAGTGCATTGCAATAATCCAATCGAGATGTATCTACGGCATGGACCAGACCGCTATGGACAAGTTAGGCTTTTTGAGGTATGGTTGCAGCTGGCACTCAAACTTTAACTGTACAAAAGTCCTTCTGGCCACCACAACACCTGAACTTCAAGAATCAGTGCTGAGTCAAAGAGGACCCGTGGACTGTGTAACCTCGTTGAGCACAGGTAACCACCCTATACCCCAATAGGCCTCACAACTGGCCAGGAGGACCTCTTCCATGTCTGAATTAAGCTTCAGCATGTTAGCCTTCATCCAGTCCATCACAGCTACCAGGCACTGGTCCAGGATCTAAGGGGCTTCCTTGGATTTTGGTGAAAAGGAGTAGTAGAGTTGTGTGTCACCTGCATAGATTGCTCCAAGCTTCTGAACAAAAGCTGCACAAGAACTGAGAAGGAAACATGGAGTGGAGTGAAGGTTGGCTAGTCTTTTCATTCTTTAGGAAAGACTGAAAAAATTGCAGTAGTTCACAAAGGAGATGTGATGCTACCTGCCAAAATTTTGCAGTTTCTAGTTTTTTAGTGGACTGTGTACAGGTTGAGTATCCCTTATCTGAAATGCTTGGAATTAGGAGTATTTTGTATTTTTTAAAAACTTTTAAAATTTCCAATATCTGTAATTTGAATATACATAATTATGGATATCTTGGAGATGGGAACCAAGTCTAATGGAAACTGATGTATCATCTCACAATTGCAGAATAAACATACTCCCACCCAGCTTGGACCACAAGCCACTGGTGTAAGTTTCTCTTATTATCTCCAAATGTTTTAATAACTTAAGCAAATGGGCCCATGCACACTAGGCAACTACAGTGCTATTAGTCCACTTTAACTGGGTCCATCCTATGAAATGCTGGGGTTTTAGTTTGGTGAGAGCACTCTGTTTAAATACCCTTTTCTAAACTGCATCTCCCAGAGAGGTTAGGCTACATCAGTTGCTCATATGTACTAAAATTATAGTTCTGTCCATTTGAACATGCTTATCAGTATGTTCATAATGAGATGTTGCTCAGTAGTTAAGTCCAATGTGCCTTTGTGCCATTTTCATCTGAAAAGTTACGTGTTTTATAAACTCCTTATGTGAACACATGTATGGACATTGCTGGTTCAGAAATTATTTATTGACATTTCTCATCAAAACCCATTCTGAACTCAAATGATTCAGTGAAAAATAAATACACTTCCTGTGGTTTGTTGAAGGGATTTGTATGTGCAACACACAGGAAATGTGAGTGGCATGCCACATTTCTGTCTGTGCCTGTTCCATATGAGTCACCTATAGTTTTATTTGCATACCCCAACTCTTCAGTTTAAGATATTTGCAATGATGGTTTTTCAGCAGGCTTTAAATACAATCTTATATATGTCTACTCAACAGGTTTTAGTCTCAAGCAAATATGTATAAGGCTGCAGGCTCAGTGTCTTTGCCTTTTCAACTCCTGGCCTTTTTATGTGGCATCTTTCCCTGCAGCAATCCCTATTTTGTGTTGTTTCTCTCTTCTTTCTGGAAGCACTTTGCCAAATCCCTTAGTTCTTGGGTTGTTGTAGGTTTTTCGGGCTATATGGCCATGTTCTAGATGCATTCTCTCCTGATGTTTCGCCTGCATTTATGGCAAGCATCCTCATGGCTTGTGAGGTCTTGCCAATGGTTGAATCATCCAAGATGCTGAGGACAATATATATTAAAACTATCACATCTTATCTTCACATCACCAGTGTATCAAGTGGATAAAGCAAAGAGAAAGGACTGGTCCAGCGAGTCCCAGTCCATGTAATTGCATTGTCTCCTTTTACCCTTAGGACAGGGGTGGAAAATGCTTATGGTCTATAACTCCCTGCAGACTCAACCAATGTAACTAATAGTAAGCTGGGAAGTGCAGTTCTATACATCTGGAGAGCTTCCCCACCCGAATACCTATTCTGTATGAATAGTGACACAGTCTATTATAAATATAAAGAATCACAAGAGAGAGAGAGAGCAGATAATAATAATAATAATAATAATAATAATAATAATACTTTATTTATACCCCACCACCATCTCCCCAAGGGACTTGGTGCAGCTTACATGAGGCCAAGCCCGACAACACATCAATAGAACAGAAAAGCAATAAACAAAAAACAATACAATTAATATAAATCACATATAAACAATAACACACAAGGATTTAAAAACCTATGGCCCGGCCAAATGTAATAGTTTAACATTTAAAAAAAATAAACGCTGGGCATGAACAGAGGTAGGATGTATCTGGTAGGAGGGTTTTAAAAGAAATGAAGGTAGAGCAATACAATGAGTAGTTAAAGTGCTTCTGTGGACATTTTACTGATACCATGGACTATCAGAAAGATTGATAAATTTGTCCTAAAGCAAATCTGAACTTTGCCCAGAAGCCAAGATAGCTGAAGTGAGAGTTGTATTTTGGACATATATTGAGAAAACATGATTCACCGTAAAAGACAACAATGCTTGGTATGGTAGATAGGAAGAGAAAAAGAGGAAGATCACTGTACAATGGATAGTCTCAACTATGGAAACCATTGCACTACACTGCCATATAAAATCTAAATTATCTGGATTATAGGTCAGTGTAAACTCATATAATCCAGTTCAAAACAGATAATCTGAATTATCTATTTTGATCATCCAAATCATATGGCAGTCTAGAAGGGCCCCGAGACTCCATGAACTGAGCAGAGCTATCAATGATTAGGTGCCTTGGAGGCTGTTCATTCATAGGGTTTCTATAAGTTGCTGACTTGATGACAGCTAACAATAACATTTGTGTGGGCCAGGCAGGGGCTTTTGGAAAGGAAAAAAGACAGAGACTACAGGGAACAATGAAGTAGCAAGGCCAAAAATAGAAGCATTGTAACTTGGATAGCAATTTAGTGATGCAAAGAAAAAAGCAATGGAAATCTGAAGATAGTGGCTCCAGCTCTCCTTCCTTGCTCCATTTCACTGTTGGGCAAACCTAATCTTTTGGCTAGTCTGTTGGTAGTAACAACACTTTAGTAAGCTATGTAAAGGCAGTAGGGATTATTTACTGCTCCATAAAATAAGAGTCTATTCTTTGGAATGGATGGGAAAGCAGCAGGAGGATCCACATATATACTGAGGCTAATACTGATCCCATTCTGCCTACAAGTAAAGTGTGAAGAAAAGTTTTGTAGATGATTGAGACACCTCAAAATATGCAATGATATTTCAGTAATTACTTTTCTTTTTTAAATATGTGCAAACTATCGCAGTGGCATTTGCTGGTTAGACTCTACACACACATTTTAAATAAATAGATAAATAAAATAGGTTTGAACATAAAATAAACATAAAATAGGTTCAGACAAGAGTTCTTTGTCCCACCCTGGTCATTCCACAGATATATAAACCCAATTTTCCTAGTTCCAACAGCCCTCACAACCTCTGAGTATGCTTGCCATAGATGCAGGTGAAATGTCAGGAGAAAATGCCTCTAGAACTGTGTTTCTCAACCTAGGGGTCGGGACCCCGGGGGGGGGGGGGTCACAAGGGGGTGTAAGAGGGGTCACCAAAGACCATCAGAAAACACAGTATTTGCTTTTGGTCATGAGGGTTCTGTGTGGGAAGTTTGGCCCAATTGTATCGTTGATGGGGTATAGAATGCTCTTTGGTTGTAGGTGAACTATAAATCCCAATAACTACAATTCCCAAATGTTAAGACCTATTTTCTCCAAACTCCACCAGTGTTCACATTTCGGCATATTGAGTATTTGTGCCAAGTTTGGTCCAGATCCACCATTGCGTGAGTCCACAGTGTTCTCTGGGTGTAGGCAAACTACAACTCCAAAACTCAAGATCAATGCCCACCAAACCCTTCCAGTATTTTCTGTTGGTCATGGGAGTTCTGTGTGCCAAGTTCGGTTCAATTCCATCTTTGGTGGAATTCCTAATGCTCTTTAATTGTAGGTTAACTATAAATCCCTGCAACTATAACTCCCAAATGCCAAATTCAACCCCCCTCAACCCCACCAGTATTCCAATTTGGGTGTATTGGGTATTTGTGCCACATTTGGTCGAGTGAATGAAAATACATCCTGCCTATCAGATATTTACATTACAATTCATAACAGGAGCAAAATTACAGTTATGAAGTCGCAATGAAAATAATGTTATGGTTGGGGGTCACTGCAACATAGGGAACTGTATTAAGGGGTCACGGCATTAGGAAGGTTGAGAAACACTGCTCTAGAACATGGCCACATAGCCCAAAAAAACAACAACCCAAATAAAATAGGTATTTCTGTAATAATTTATCTCAAGGTTTAGAGAGAGAGAGAGAGAGAGAGAGAGAGAGAGAGAGAGAGAGAGAGCACATGCACCTATGCAAAGTCCATTAAAAGAAAGCAAGTGGCCCATATGCCATTGATAATTGCTTTGGCCTTTGTTATGGCTAAAAGGCAAAATCTAATCCCAATGACTGAATCTGTCAATTGATGATTAATTGCCTCTCACTTAGAAATAATTTGCAAAGCTACTCAAGCATCGTTTTTGGTTATAGTTTGAACTGCAACAGCAATTTCCATTCTGATAGTTGCATAATTGGCTCATATTGCTCCACGTATTCTAAAATATGACTCTGAAGAATTTTCTTTAAAGAGACTTATTGTGTTCTTGGAACACAAGAAACATTTAGGACTGTGTGAAAGGGCATGCATGTATATATCTCAAAATTCTCAGAATAAATTTTAATGTGTAGCTCTTAAACATAGTGTCACGGCATGTGGCAATCTTATATATAGGATCTTCAGGTGTGTACTGTTTAATTTTTTGTATCTTTATTTAGCTATTTTTTAATTATTTGTATTTTGCTAAGATATTTATCATGGCTCAGTCTGGTACCAGCAAAAAGCCAGTGCTGGCATCAATCAAGCTTCTAAGACAAGAGGGCATTTCATATTAAAGGCCATACAAAAGGCTTTCTGCTATGTCTTTACTTAGCATATTGCTCCCATTGGTGGAAAAAAAAAAGGAGGCTCCTCCAACAAGCTCTATTTCTTGGGCATGAGTAGATGGGGAGTTGCAAAATGTGGTACAAGAATAATATATGAGAGTTCTATAGCATATAAGAAATCCCCACTTGGTCATGCAAATCCATTGGGTAACCTTGGACAAGTTACATTTTTTCACCTTCAGAGGAAGGCAAGGGCAAATCCCATCTGGACAAACTCCGCTGAGAATATCTCATCACCACAATTCAAAAATGACTGGGAAGACACAAGAGTATGCCTTTTCAGCTGTGGAGCCTTTTTGAAGCAAAAGGTTTTCATGGAACAGCAAAAAATGTTTATATTATATAATATTATATAATATTATATCTATATAAATAAAAATGTAATGTTCATTTGTGATACCATCAGAACACAAAAACCACTGGGGGAATTGACACCAAATTTGGACACAAGACACCCAACACCCCAAGGTATGTCCTCCACTCAAAAAAATTGATTTTGCCATTTGGGAATTGTCGTTGCTGGGATTTATAGTTTACCTACAATCAAAGAGCATTCTGAACACCAATGATGGAATTGGGCCAAACTTGGCACGAATATTCCATATGCCCAAATATGAATACAGATGGAGTTTGGAGAAAATAGACATTTGGGATTTCTAGTAATGTAATCAGAGCCATCCAGTCATAAATATAGATAGATAGATATGATTCTCACACACAGAGACTCTTAAAGAAGGACTATGATATGTTGCATGTTCCAGAGTAGGCAAACCAGACAATCTCCACATCAACACTGGCAATGAAACTGCAAGAAATACTGTTTACCCACAAGCATAAAGACATTACATATATTAGAAACCAACACTTTCTCATTACTTTATTTTCCAGATCACCAGACTGGGCCACAGCAATGTGTGGCAGGGGACAGCTAGTTATATTATATTATATTATATTATATTAATTATATTTTATTATATTATTATATATCAGGCATGGACAAACTTCCTGCCTTTGTAGTAATACTAATAATAATACTAATAACTGCAGAAACCCTAAAGTCCAACCAGTCCAACCACCTTTTTCCATGCAGTAAAATCACTTTCAAAACACCCAGCCTACAGGCATTGAAAAGATAATGAACATGTCTGAAAACATGTCTGAGTCCCCTTTGGGGTGAGAAAAGTGGGGGAGAAATATAGTAAATAAATAAATAGAAACACTGTCACTGATCAGTACTAAAATCTACTAATTGTATACTAAACAATGCATGCTGATGCAGGTCTATGTGGAACTCTTGTTAAGTTCAACAACACGTAAGTCTTGGTTTTCCCCACTTTTGAGCAGACTGGGGCACAGACCCACTACAAAGGTGAGAAAATAATGAATATCTCCGGAGAGGATATGAAGGGCCATCTCAGTCCCTTAGGGAGGCTATCCATCATGGTCCCAGGGGAAGAGGAGAAGGTCTCATGCACCACTTCACTTACTCTACAGGTCTGGGTTCCCTTTTCTCCTCCTGCCTGCCATGTGTATCTTTTTCCTCTGGGCAAAGGAGGGGTGGTAACAGAAGAAATTGGAACATGCAGTATGCCTGCCTCCCAAATAGTTCCTCTGTTCATCTCCCAAGAATGGGGCTACTGTGTGAATGTTTACCCAACAGTCCTAACTTTGGAAGAAGGTGGTGGTAGTGGTACAAGCTCACAAATAATCAAACCCACAAGTGTGAATCCCATGGGAGAGAAAGAATAAATATACATTGTTGTTGTATCCTGTCTCTAATACCAAAAGAACTGCAGAGGCACAGTAGGAATGAAGAAGAGAGGCTATTTCAGAGGGAAGCATGCCCCAATGGCAAGTTTCCAGTGCCAACATTGGTACAAGTTTAAACATTGGAAACTGTTGATGTTCCACATCCAAACTGTAGTTGAAGGCACCTGCTGTGAGGAGAGAAATAGATTCCTTCTCCTTCTCCTTCTCCTTCTCCTTCTCCTTCTCCTTCTCCTTCTCCTTCTCCTTCTCCTTCTCCTTCTCCTTCTCCTTCTCCTTCTCCTTCTCCTTCTCCTTCTCCTTCTCCTTCTCCTTCTCCTTCTCCTTCTCCTTCTCCTCCTCCTCCTCCTCCTCCTCCTCCTCCTCCTCCTCCTCCTCCTAAGTCTTAATGTACACAGTTATTATCATTAACTCATTTTGGTCAATAGTCCTTCTTTCTCTCAAGAAGCACATCTGCAGAAATATCCAAGGAGAGGGGGCTTTAAGAATGAAGAGGAGTGGGATGGAACTTGCTTGGATTCGTTTTCTTCATAGGTATCTGAATATTCTCTTCAAGTCTCTAGCGAAGTAGACTGGGATACACACACACATGGTGAACACACCTTGTAACATTCACAGTTTCCATGGGGATGAAATGGCAGCAGATTATGTCATAACGCTGGGCCTCATCCAAAGATATACAGGGGAACTGACTATGAGGGAACCAAAACAAGGTCTCCAGAGATCCAGCTGACCTCTTATTCCCTTTCCACATCTGTTTTATTTAATCCATTCATATTTTGAGAAGTTTTGAAATGTTTAACTATACATTGCTCCTCCCCCCACCTCTCTTCTGCACGGCCCTACTGTCAAAGATTGCCTGGTGTTTAAAACAGATTTTAAACAGTGGATTTGATGTTTTTCTGAACTGTTTTGAGACCTAAAATATATTTCCTAGAGGGGAGTTATGTTTTATAGCCCAAGGTGATATAGTTAATATGAAAAAAGAATCCACAGTTCCAACATGCTTATTTTACAATAATAAATCCAAGTACATCTCACATGACAAAGGGCTTTTGGACAAATGAAAATCCCTATGGTTTGTGAAGGACACATTGTAGTTAGCACCATCGATTAATTAAAGAATAGACAGATCTGTCGGTTTTACTTACTTCCATATTCATTTTTAAACCCTTAGAGTTCTTTCTATTAAAGTTATAAATCTGGGAATTTTGATGATTTTTTACAAAATGCCTAATTAAAGGATTTCTCAACCATCTCATCTGGCCAAACTATAGATATAGCAGAAACCTGTTTTACTAAATGGACACTATTTTACTATGCAATTATATATAATTGGACATGAGCATCCACAGATTTGTTATTCACAGAATTGCTGAAACCAAACCCTAGCAGATACCACAGATCCACTGTGTAGTCCTTTGCCTTCCAGGTACACAATCTTCATCTGTTACAAGGGAGAATTCTATCAAAAAATCCACAGGCAGACATGGCAACTAGTGATGTAAATCCTCAACTACCGTATTTTAGTCTCTTATGCAAGGATGTTTTTTTTCCTAAATGTGGGAGATAATGAGTGTTCCTCATTGGTATTCTTGCCATATTTCTGAAAACTATGCTTCTGCACAGGAAAACCATTTTTTGTGTGTAGAATATATTTTCCCTTCACTTCCCTCCAATATGCCCCCCCCCCCCACAGAATAATGTCTCTGCGACTCTCCTAGATGTCCAAATACCAGGAAAATATTCACTTGTCTATTATTTTTGCCAGTGGGATCTCCCAATTGTCAGAACCCCCCCTTTTTTTTTTAAAAAAAACTTGTGGTTAGTATTTAGGAATATTTTCTCTCTCCCTAAATACATACCACAATCCTAGCAATGCACAATGGTTCAATGGTTTTAAGTCAAACTTGGAACTATGCCTTCCAAGCCTTGATGCACATATATGTCAGCTTCCCTTTCTCCTACTTTGATTTTTTGAAAGACTGCAAATTCTTTCTGAAAAGAATGCACATTTTGGAAAATACTTTTTTAAAAAAACCAAACATTTTCATCCATGCCAAGGCAAAATTTTCATATTTTATGATAGTGACTACATCTGGAACAATTTCTGCAAATATGGACATCCATTTGAGGATGTGACATCTTCCTTGGCAAAGGGTTGATTAAGTTCTCTTAGGACAGTTCCAGACAGCACTTTAATGTGAGTGCAATCAGGTTTTAAAGACTTTCTGGCAGGGCACACAACAAAACTCGTCAGAAAAGTCTTTAAAAAGGAAAAATAACTTACCCAGCCAGCATTCCCCCTTCACTGGTGGTCTCCTGGTGCATAGATATGATGCATCAGGAGAAAGGGGGGGGGGGTGTTAGGGAGCAATTTTCCTCCTCCCCCCCTTCTCCTGGTGGACCATTTCTACATGCCAGGAGAGAGTCAGAGAAGGGGGAATGGCAGCCAGGTAAGTTATTTTAATTTTTAAAGACTTTTCTGGGGGGGGGGGGGGTTGTTGAAGAGAGCATTAGAGTCTTCTTAGATATTCCGGGCTCATGGAGCCTGGAAAATGTGAGAGGGCTATGCAGACACCCACACAAGTCCCAGGACTTCTGAGGTGACAGTCCAGACACTGCTCAGTGATGTCCAGATTTCTGCAAATATGGACATCAATTCGATGTCCTCATTGTGGCTGTGACATCTTCCTTGGCAAAAGGGGTTGATTAAGTTCTCTTAGGACAGTTACAGACAGCACTTTAATGTGAGTGCATTAAAGTGCTGTGCACTAAAGTGCTGTCTCTCCAGCTGTGAGACCTGGGTCTTTCAAGGCCTGGGTCTTTCCAGTTCTTCTTGGAACTGGAACAAAGCAGGGTTTTCCTGCTTTGTCCTGAAAGCAATTGTTTTTACATGGGGTGTCGTTTGAATGCCCCACATGAAAACGCGGGAGTGTGCACATTTTGGGTGCTGTCTGGATGTGCCTTTAAAAAACAAAGAAGCTCTCTGTCATCATCTGAAATGAAACAAGTCTAACCTAAAAAGAAGTTAGCTTGTCAAAGAGAATGGCCTAACCTAGTGCATAATGTGTGGTCTACCGATGAAAAGCTACCTGGGTGGAATCAGTAAACATTTTTGCATTATTGCTAATAACAAAAGAGCTAGAAATGTAACTTGAGCTATAGACTTGTCTGTTCAAGAACATTTAATGCATCACAATGGTAACAAGATCACCAGCCTTGCAAGTCAACATTATGGTTAATGTAAGCAAAGGTTACATGGATACAACAAAGACGTGGCTCAACTTTCTTTCATAATGCAACCTCATGTGGCTTTGTCCACCTCATTGGAGGGGGCATTCAGAGTGCTTCTCTTCTTATAAACAGTTTGAACTCGTAATGATAAACAGATGGCCCAAAAGCTAAACTTGCATTTGTTACACACTTGTTGATTATTTGCGACAATGCAGAAGTGTTTACTGATTCAGTCAACTAAGTTTACATAGGAAACCCCCGCACACACGTAACTCATGTGCCCTGATGAATGGCCAGTTTACTTTGAGAATGAACATGGTGAGGTATTTTTTCTTCTTCTTCAACCCATGTAATGTTGTGAAAATATCTCTGTGTTAAGCTCTGGCAGTTTATAAGAGAAGACTTTCATGCTTGCGATCAAGCCAATATTCCACTTTTGGGTCAATTTGAACTTCCTGAAGGACAAAAAGCAATATCCGAAAATTGGGCTGCAAGCTCAGGCACACTTCCTTAGGAATAAGCCTGACTAAACTTGGTCAAACCAAACTGACTTCTCACATAGGGAACAGATTAGTTAACATAGATCTGTTTGTCAGCTGTGATATATAATATATAGCAACACTAAAAGTAACTATAAACAGCAGCACTCCATTAACACCTTGCAATTATATACATAAAATACAACAGCCTGAATTTTAAAAGCCTTAGAAGAACAAACAACTGAGCCAGTTGTAAGTAAATGTAAGTAAATGTCAATTAAGGGAGGCTACATCAATTGAAGGGGCTTACTCTATAGAATGGGTGCTATTGTCAAAAGAGCAAGAAACCCTTTGATCGTGCTTTTCCTGCATGGCAGTGGGTTGGACTAGATGGCCCATATGGTCTCTAAATCTTTTATTCTATGATTCTATGAGTCCAAAAAGGAAACACAAAACCCAACATAATGGAAGACACAGGGAACAGGGCTCTCTCATCCCATAAGATGGTGAGATGGGCTGCTTGACAGGACCTGCCACTTAATACATGTTAGATATTTCCCAATTTATTGGGCAATCTATTATGACACATAAATATTGCTATTAAGTACCATAATTAGGAGGAGACAATTATGCTGGGGAACATGGAAGGAAAAAGGAAGAGGGGCCGACCAAGGGCAAGATGGATGGATGGTATCCATGAAGTGACTGGCTTGACCTTGAAGGAGCTGGGGGTGGTGATGGCCAGCAGGGAGCTCTGGTGTGGGCTGGTCCATGAGGTCATGAAGAGTTGGAAGCGACTGAACAAATGAACAACAACAGCATAATTATGTCTTGAATAGTTTGTCTAGCCAGTCAGACCACCACATTTGCTAGATTAACACATTGCTAACAATCTCTAGGTCCTAATTCTAACTCTAGAAGTTTGACATAAAATATGATCAAATATTAATCAAATATAATCAAATTCATAAAAGTTAATCCAGCAGATATATAGGGATGACTGTATATTACATTCTGGAGGATTACAGAAAATTAATAAATTATTGGAGTACTATTTCCAGAGACATGTTAGTATGTTATAGCAAGAAAGGCTGGCATATGTACCCATGTGAATGGTGAAGTTGACTAGCAAAAAGTTGTAAACATACACTCTGTGATGACCCAATTAAGTTATAAATACGCTTGAAGCAAGGACAACGATTACAGAACATAAGTTATAGGTGACAGCAAAACCATCCTGGCAATCTTTAGTTTTTTGTTCTACTCGAATAATAGAACAAAAAAAAAAAAAAACCAAACCCCTATAGTCTTTTCACGACCAAATAAATGAAAATAAACTTTTGAATAAGTTCCCATTTAGTAATTTCATAGTTCAGATTTCTTTAAAAAATCCCGTTGCTGAAGAATGGCAATTTTAATAAATAGAATGGCAACAATGAATTACTCTTAAATCTTAGGAAAATGCATGTTCACAATTGCTAGCATAGTTTAATATGCTGTAGCATGACGTCTATTATAAGCATAAGAAGTACAGTAAGCATGCTTGTCTTCTCATCTCCTCTGCAATTCCCTTACCTCAAATAAAAATCAGAAAAGAAAATGAAGTGTATTTTTATTTGGAAGTTTTATGGAAAATTTATTTGGAAGTTTATTTTACCTTATGTGGAATATAAAATGTACACTTAACCCATGGAAACTAGCAGGATGAGCTGGCACTGGGTCTCCAAGTATTGATTGAAACACCATTATGATCCAATGCCAAACAATGCATTTGTTATTAGAGCGAATGCATCCAAGAAATACTGCTACATATGTATAGTCAGGGATTGAAGATGTAGAGAGCAGTTTAAGCTCTGGAGCAAATCTCAATTATTCTTCACAGCATGCTAGATTAGCAAAGGGCAGGCTAAAGAAAAGTGACTTTCCATTTCCTCCGTCTTACTACTACTCACATTAGTACAGCTGCTAGAATTTTCCATGCCCTCTTGTTTTCAAAAGCATCTCCTTTTCCGGGTCCTCTAACAGAGTGCCTATGCTACTCCTGTATCTTTACTGCCCTTTGGAGCCATTATCACCTCTTTCCAAAATGCCTACCAGGGGAGGGCACTCCCATGTGCTGCATATTTTCCTTTTGTATCACCAAGATTTTCCTACCATTTGAGAAAATATTTTGCTGGTTCAAAAATGTCACAGATAGCAGGGTGGTTCTGCTTTCTCCTATCTTGATTTCAAAGTTACTTGTTGGATATGGTTAACAATTAGTTACTATTTTTAAAAGCAAAGGAAGCTGTCTTGTCTGATTAGAGAAATTCCAAGTCGCATCATGAGATGATACTTTTATTAGCACAAACACAATATCACAAAACCATGAGCCAACTTTTGGGTTTTCCAGGATTCTTCCATGGGGTAGGTGCTAAAAAAAAACACCCCAAACACTAGTGACAGGCTAAGTGATGAAGAGAAAGGTTGATGTCATACAAATCATTTCAGGACAGAATATTGGACGGGATTGCAGACATAATTGGAATGGTCTCAATAAACTGGCATGCAAGTTTCAGGTTGCATTTAGGAGTGCAATCTGAAACTTGTGATTTCTGGTTGCTGATTTAGTTATTTTAAAATATATATTCACTCCAACAATTTTAAGATGAAGCAGAGAGCTGGATTGCTGCAAGAAAATAAGAAAGGAAATGAGAGCAAAGGAAAAAGATTGTGTGGCCTGATAATAAGCACACGTTAGTCACAAATTGAATAGAATGGGTAGTCAATGAAGATAACCTGATAAGGGAGAAAAATGATCACACCTTTGAGCCAAGCTAAATAAGTCCAATAGAATACACAATTGGAAGAAGAGTTAGAAAGTGAGATAGAGAGGAACCAATGGAGAAACAATGTACTATGATCAGATAGTGGTGAATCAATGAGTAAAGAATGAGCCACGTTTCACAGAAGAAGCTGAAGGTGAGACAAACAAGGGCAAGGTTAGAAAAGAGAAGTAGGACCAGGAACAAAATATTGCTGTTTTCTGCCTCTAAGGTGCATCTATTTAGCTAAATTGCTATGCCAAAAATGGGGTGTGCATTACATTTGCATAATACAGTAAAGTGCGAATGTGTGCGCACGCACACACACACACACACACACACAAGAGAGTCAACCAGAGTGCGTACCAGCCTCCCTGCCTGCCCCAAGTTGCCTTTGCCCCCTTCTTCTCTTCTACTCCCAGGGCCCGCTGCCCCAATAGAGCTGGGGCCGCCCTCACCGGCTTCACGCTGGCTTCACCTCCACTCTTCCGGCGCGGCACAGGCAGGGAGGGGATGTCACCCATCAGGGCCCCATGGATGCTGGTGCAAGGAAGGGGGCTTCACCAGCAGCATCAGGAAGTGAAAGGAGCGGGTCCTGGGAGAGGAGATGGAAGTGTCCTCATTTTGGGACAAGCAGAGAGGCTAGTGCGTGCTCCTGCTGCCTTTCCTATGCACGCCCAGATGCCCGCCTCATTTAACCTTTCTTTCTGTTCTTTCCACCTTTCCCTCACTTTCTTTTCTTCCTTTCCTTCTTTCTCTCCCCCTTCCAACCTTCTGTCTCTCTTCCTTCTCTTTCTTCCCTTCTATCCTCTTGTCATCCATCTCTCTCTTCCTTTTTCTTTCCTTCCTATCTCTTTCCTATCCTCTTTCCATCCCTCCTCCTTCTTTCCTTTCTTCCCTTCCTGTCTTCTTTCTATCTCATCATTTTTTCTTTCTCTCATCCTTTTCTTCCTCATTTCTTCCTTTCCTCTTTTCTTCCCTTCACTATTTACCTCTTCCTTCCTCTTCTTTTTTCCTACCCTCCTTTCTTTCCTTCTTCTTTTCTGACCTTTTTTTCTATCCTTCATCCATCTTTCTTCCTTCCCATCCTTTTTCCTTTCTCATTCTTTTCTTCCTTCCTTTTCCTTCCTTCCCTTTCCCTCTTCCTTCATTTTCTTTCTTCCCATCTTTCCTCCCTTTTTCTTTCCTTCCCTCCCTCCTTCCGTTCCTTCCCAACTTACTTTTTCATTTCTTACCTTCTTTCTATCCTCCATCCATCTTCTTCCTTCCCATTCTCCCCCCCCCCCTTTCCTTCTATCTTCCCTCCTTCCAATTTCCCCCTGTCTTCCTTTCCTTCCCATCTTCCTATCAAGAGTTACCTCATTCTCTGGTGTCCCTTTCCATTGATGAAAGATTTAGTGATCTAACACTATTTATTTTAAAGATATTCTAAGTGCACAGTAACTATAATGTACACCTTTTTGGAACAAATGCAAAGAGTGCACTTTTGGTCACTGCATGTTACACTGCACACAGCAAATACTTTTTTTTAGATTACAGGGTTTTGAAAATTGAGGTGCACATTAAATTCGATGGTGCACTGGATTTGAGTAAAAACAGGCATCCAGTTGGTCATTCTCTCCAAAGATGCTCTAAGAGGTCAAGCATTCACAGTGTTTCTGTTTTTCAACCACCAGTCTATATTCTGTGCCTGTTTGATATACTCAGTTAGGAATGTGGAAGAATTTTGTTGTTGCGTGTGTGTGTGTGTTTTTTAAGGCATCTTAACTCATACAGTCTGTACTAGGGCTGGGTAACCAAGGAAAAATTTGTTTCTAAACTCGATTCGTTTTTAGGGGTTTTTTGCGTTTCGTTTTTTAAAAGAATTCCGAAATTTTTCTTTAAAAAAATTTGAAATATACGAAATTTCATCAATTACGATACAATTACGAAACAATTACGAATCGATTCGTTAATTGCGGACGCGATTGTGCAATATGCAAAAAAAAACCTCCAAATGGGACAGGGGGAACTTCTGAAGCTTCCTTCTCCCTCTGTTGTTGACTGTTGGTGTGATAATTTATTTTTTATCACTGATAAAACAAACAACAACCCTAAAACTTGCACCAGACATACGGAAACAATTACGAAACAATTACGAAACAATTACGAAACAATTACAAAATAAATTGAAAAATTTGTTTCAATTTTTAATTGCTCCTGCATGGCTCGATATCGGATCGTAAGCTAATTTAAATACGAATAAATAACGAATTATGAAATTAATGAACGAATGAGGGCAACTCATGACGGTTTACAAAATGGCACAATTTGATGCCTTCAGGAGCAATTGAGTCCACTGCCATGACCATTTCCCCATTCCTGATGTCAGTCAGAACTTCAACAGAATCACCTACCGAGGTGACAGGAAAATGTCCAAGAGCCATCAAGAATTCATCTGGATCCATAATCCTCATGGGGAGGACCATCTTAATCACTCCCTCATTCCTGCAGAGGTTTGAAGTCCCAGCGAGTCTAAGCCTGACCAGATAGTGATCGATCCATGACAATGAAACTGTGACTCTACACCACAATCAATAGGGAGATACATGACCCATTGTCACATGAAGTCAAGTCAGCAATCTACTGACTTCACAGCTTCTATGCAGACTGGCATTTACTTTGAAAAGGTCACTCAGGCCCTAATAAGCTAGTTGCGCTTACACTAAAGAGGCTCCAGCTAATTTAATCTGAATTCATGTTTTACATTTTAGCTTTCAACATGCACCTGCTTTGCTTTTAATCTCATAGCCTCCCATCATCTGCACAGAAACCGATCATATTAGCATGGGTCAGAAATTTATTGTGGCTTTGATCCTAAATAGCTTTTTCGTTCACACCGGAGAAATGCATCTTCCAGTAGCTGCCTTCTCCATTTGTACCCACACCATATCCATGAGGATTTCCAGATACTCTCAGATGAAAGGGGGCAATCTTGCCTAGTTGCTGGGGCTACAGAAGAAAGGAGGAAGTCAGAAAGCCTTCTGACAATCAGTAGGGAATTAATGCTTTTTTACTTTTTTTTTTTAAAAAAAAGATAAATTCTTGGAGAAAAGATGGATAAGTTTCCATGATATATGGAATGTCCACATTTGAAATGAATATAATTGGTAAAAAGATGGGAAACATAGGTTGTATATGTGCATTTATCAGCGGTCATAGACTGTTTCAGACCAGAGGTCCACACGACTCAGTATTTTCTCCTCTACTTGGAGGTGTCTTGTATTCCTTAGTGGTCTTCCAGTAAAATACTGTTCAGGTACAATCGTGCTTAACTTTGTATTGTTGAAGGCTTTCATGGCCAGAATCACTGGGTTGTTGTAGGTTTTTTCGGGCTATATGGCCATGTTCTAGAGGCATTTCTCCTGACGTTTCGCCTGCTTAACTTTGACAATCAAATGATATTAGTGTGCTTATGATAGTATGTCACCAGACTTCCTCATGATCTTCAGAAATGTTGCAGGCTGCATCTAACTTAGTTAGTGGTGGAAACATCATTAGAAACAAGAATTTTGGTATGATCCAGATTTGTAGGGATTTTTAGTTTTAGTCTCCAAAATAACTATCCTAAACCCTAGTATGTATAATAAAAAGGCAAATTCAACAGAACTTCTCGTTTGTCCTCATAAACCTTCTATAAACTCAAGAAACACTGTGACTCTTCCTTTTTTGCTTATTGGCTTATAGTGCCCTTTACAAGTGATCCAAAAAAGGCATTGTCGTTTTCCTAGCACTGAAGGAACCGAGTAGTAGTTAACAGGATACCAATTAGAGATCAATGGCAATAAATTGCATTTACTGAATAATGCTGAGCTTAAAAATATATTGCACTTAGAAATGACTCTGCCATCCATTTCTTGGGCTGCTTCAAAAATCATACGAAGTGAAGCCTCCAGGCATGGCACAAGGCAGTATGAGGAAAGTTAGCGACAGAGTACATGGACGGTAAACATGCTGTAGTAATTTCCTTGCAATAGCTGATGACTGGAAGGAGGGAGCATCTGTCGCTCCAGATGTGAAGCAGCAACAGATGGGCAGTTCTCTATTGTACTGATAATAAAATGTGACCTAACACTCTATTTAGGGAAGTATTGCTCCTACTCCTTGGCTGTTTACAGACTTGGAAATATCATGATAAGCAAACCCATCCAGCTCAAAGCAAAGCACATCAGAGAAAAAAAAGAAAGCAGGGGAAAAAAGAGAAGTAGATAAATAATGACCCAACTTTGTTACAAAACATAGAGCAATCCCGTATTTTTAATATAAACACAGGTGACCTTTCAGTTTGTTCAACTTTTTGTCCTCAGCACAGGAAACCTTAGTGGATCTTTATCAGGGAGGAAAACCTGACAGTCTGCTTCGAGATTACGGACTACACTTAGGCACTTGAAGGAATAATCACTATCTATTCAGAGCACATGTGGACAATACGATGCAAAGCAGTGCAATGCTGAAAAACAGAATTGATAATTTGGGAAGCATGGTAGTGAAGCACGAGGAAGGAAGCCCCAGTGTTGCCTCTCATTCCAACCTTACATTCAAAGAGTATCCTTCAGCAAGTCATTGCTGCCTTAGCTTTCCTCTCTCAACTTGTGCAACACAGAGATAAAAACTCTACCCTATTTTAGAGAACTATTGCAAACAGGGTTGATTTCAGCAGAGCCATAAACATTTGTGGTGTCTACCCAGAATGTGATCTATAGTCTTGGCATTCCATCATATTATGACTTGTACAGTTGTAAACCTTTTCTTAACATTTCAGCCACCTGGGAATGCACCTACACTGTAGAATTAAAGTAGTTTGAGGCCACTTTAACTGCCATGGCTCAACGTTATGGGATCATTGGAGTTGTAATTTTATAAGGCTTTCGGTCTTTTCTGCCAAAGAGTGCTGGTGCATCAGCAAATGACAAACTGTAGGATTCCATAACACTGAGCCATAGCACATAAAGTGGTGTCAAGCTGCATTAATTTAATAATGTAGACACATTGTTGCCCCTCTGCCTCAGAAAAATAATAAAAATAAGTCCCAACCTTTTGTTTATTCATTCATTTATTCCACTGGGCAGGCATGTAGCTGGGGGAGGGGGGCTTGAGGGGCTTTTAAAAAGGGGGAGATATTATTCTAACAAAAAATAGTGTCAAGTTGAACTTTTGTATTTAAATTCATAGTCCCCCAGACTATGAGCCTCTAAGCTGTATCTCGTACATAAATCCCTCACTAGTTATGTTACTAAAATAGTGTAAGTGAACATCCACCTTGTATCAGTAGCCTTGTGGGACTGCTAGTCATGATACAAGTGTTTATGGATCATTGGCAAGGCATCATCAGATGTTTTTCTCTCTAAAAACATAACAACAAAATTACAGAAAGGGGAATAAGCTTTGGCCAATGGCTTGATTTACCAGACTGACCATGGTACAGTAAAAAAAATGCAAATGGAGATGACATTTGGCTGTCAGTCAAGGCACTCCCAGTCTTGCCAAAGGTCAATGGTTAATTCACTGAACATGTGATATTTATGGTAACATATTTTCATAATTATCTGGCTGATGACTTATACTTGAGTTTATAAAACATTCCTAAGACAAGAACTCTCCGTTGAGTATCCCCCTTCACAACAGGATGTGGACAGACGTGAGTTGAAATAAGTTTATTTAATTAGATGCAGGTGTAAACCTTTATGGATTAAAGTCAATATCTGTAGCAAGTAGCATATGAACTCTAAGCAGTGTATTAAATGCAGGCACATCATTTCGGGGGAGGTCAAGATTCAGGAAGGACTCATTTATGTAAGAATTGATGCCCATGTTTATGCCTGTGTTTATCTTGAGAAGAAACCCACACATTTCCTTAAGTCCGTTGCTTATTCTGTTGGATCGGTTTCTGCCCATTATGTAACGAAAAAAAGAAAAAGAAAAGAAAAAAGAAAGAAAGAGAAAAAAGGAAATGAAAAACACACATTGAATTTGATTTAATGATGACCTTACAGAACAGCAGACACAGAATTGGTTCAGATGAAGGAAGAGGGATTTCATTAGGCTAATGTGGGCCTATGGGGTTTTTTTTAACATGGAGAATTCTCTCTGGTGTAATTACTGCTTTTTGGTTTTTTTTTTTTGTTTGCCCAGAAATGCTAAGAGTAGTAAGGATTTCACAGGCAACACAAATTACATTGTCTCAATTTGGTGGAGTGGAACTCCTTTTATGGGAGTGCTCAGTGGGTGCTGGATGTGTGATTAACCCCCTTTCCTTCCATCCTTCATTCACTATAAAAATACAAATACAAGTATTTCAAAATCAAATAAATAAAGTCCAAAATCCCCCCAAAAATCTGGTCTGGTCCCAAGCATTTCAAATAAAGGAGACTCAATCTGTAGCAACAAAATATATTTTATTAGGTTTTAGGAACCCCCTGTCTGGAAGCACTGTTAAGTCAAAGCACCACTGTATACGTATACGGAATTGGGGCCCTTATTTATTTATTTATTTATTTATTTATTTATGGTATTTATATCCCATCTCTTCTCTACCTCAAAAGGGGGACTCAGCATGGCTATTGGGTCTGTGTGGTTTGACTCCTGAGACACATCACATGTCTCCCAAGAGTCAATCCATGCAGTCATCTCACATTTTTGGGCTCCTGGAGCCCAAAGGTACGAGAGGGAGTCCCTCTCCCTCCAAGCCCCAAATGTTCTCCCTAAAACTTACTGAAAAGGGTCCCTGGCAGTCATGGAACCTTTCTCGCATCCTCCTGATGCAGGACATGATGCCTGAGGATATGGAGGTGGGGTGTGTGTGTCTGTGTGTGGAGGGATTTTCCTCCTCACCCCTCCCATCTCCTCAGGCATCATTTGAAGAGTGACCATCCACACCAATTTGCATTGCCCCATATATAATGTTCCCCTATGATGCACTTTCCCCCCATTTTAAACTGAAAGCCAGTCCCCACTGTTTCATTTTCTTAGGCCCCCCTCATTTGCATTTTTTTACTCCTACCTCACCCAGGGTTTTATCATTTTATCTTGTCCATTTGGCCTGCCCATTCTATTTGATTTTATATCGTGTGAATCTGCTTTATTATTATATTTTGTTGTTATAATTTATTTTAATTTTATTTTATCTTGTATTTTGCATTTTACTGTGTTGTATTGTATTTTTAGAAGGGCTTGGCCTCATGTTAGCCGCTCCAAGTCCCCATTGGGGACATGGTGGTGGGGTATAAATAAAGATGATGATGATGATGATGATGATGATTATTATTATTATTATTATTCCTCCATTAGGAGGATGCAAGAAGAGACTCCATGACTGCCAGGGACCCTTTTCAATATGTTTTAGAAGGAGCATTTGGGCTTCCCAGTGTCTTCATGCTATCCCAATTTCAAGTTTGGGTTATGGATTGTGGCTGGGGAATAGAACGTGAGAAGAAGCTTGTTATTTTAACCCATTCTGCTCACGGATTAGTCTAGTGTAGAAAGGCCCTTGAATTCACTCACAATGGGCAAAGATCTGAGCAACTCTCCAGATGCTGCTGAATCTTCTATCACTGAATATGATTGCTAGAACATCTGAAGGGATCCAATTAATGCAACTAAAGTGAAAGTAAGGGCTTTTGTCTCCTGAGGAACTCAATTTAATTTTTTTAAAGGGAGAGGAAGTAAGAAGTAAAAATAAATAATGTCAGTGATTTTCCACTGCTAGTCGTTGAGATGACACTACTTTGATGGCCGAAACCAAGGAGGAGCTGAGGAGCCTTCTAATCAAGGTGAAAGAAGAAAGCGCAAAAGCTGGGTTGCAGTTAAACATCAAAAACCCCAAGTTTATGACAACAAGAATGTTTGACAACTGGGAAATAGAGGGAGAAAACATGGAGGCAGTGACAGACTTTGTATTTCTAGGTGCAAAGATTACTGCAGACGCAGACTGTGGCCAGGAAATCAGAAGACGCTTACTTCTTGGGAGGAGAGCAATGACCAATCTTGATAAAATAGTGAAGAGTAGAGACATCACACTGGCAACAAAGATCCGCATAGTTAAAGCAATGGTATTCCCCATAGTCACCTACGGATGTGAGAGCTGGACCATAGGGAAGGCTGAGCGAAGGAAGATAGATGCTTTTGAACTGTGGTGTTGGAGGAAAGTTCTGAGAGTGCCTTGGACCACCAGAAGATCCAACCTGTTCATACTTCAGGAAATAAAGCCCAACTGCTCATTGGAGAGAAGAATAGTGAGGCAAAGATGAAGTACTTTGGTCACGTAATGAGAAGACAGGAAAGCTTAGAGAAGACAATGATGCTGGGGAAAATGGAAGGAAAAAAGGAAGAGGGCCCGACCAAGGGCAAGATGAATGGATGGTATCCTTGAAGTGACTGGCTTGACCTTGAAGGAGCTAGGGGTGGTGACGACCAACAGGGAGCTCTGGTGTGGGCTGGTCCGTGAGGTCATGAAGAGTCGGAAACGACTGAACGAATGAACAACAACAAGTCTTTGAGCTATTGGCTGCTATTTCCAAGTGAGTTTCCAGGAAAGAAAGAAACAACTGTAGTCACTGGGCAAAAACATGGTGTTGGTCCACGGGAAAAAAAATGCTGGTAAACAGCAGATAGCTTAAGAAATACTGGTTTAAATGACTACAAAGACAAACTTGAATGCATGTGAAGTTTTAAACAGAAGGCAGGGAACATGTGTGGGTCATGAATAGGATTTTCCAGAGCTATGAAGCAGAACTAAAGTACCATTCTCCTTATCTATATCAGGCAAGGACACAATGCGTTTCCTAGAATAAGCAAAATATCTGTCCATTGGATCATTAAGGATTTCTGATCTGCTTCCATTATTGATGGCTTACTGGGAAGCATTCCAGAATAAATGAAGTAATAAAATCTGCATGATGTATATACCTTTTTAAATACTGGCTCTAAACTGTAAGCATATATTTTACAGAGATAAATCATATCAAATAACAACCAAGCCAAATGTACCTTCCCAACCTCTTTCAGAGCATCTTGCAAAAAAGCAACAGAATTTATTTGTGTGTGTGTATGTATGTATATATGTGTGTGTGCAGCTTGAAGTTGCTTGTCAATTTATGGCTGGCCACGTTATTAATTTCACAGGGATTCCTTAGGCAAGGAGAACTGAGAGGTGGTTTTCCCAGTTCCTTCATCTGATGTACAGTTTACAGCACATGGAATTCATTGGCACTCTCACATCCAAGTATAACCCTGGACCGACTTCCAAGATCAGACAGAATCTGGTGTCCTTGGGGTATTTAGGCCCTCAGTAGTTATATGACTGAGCTGAAAAACATTTTATTGGGTGCCTCTATACCCAGAAAAGGAGATGAACTACAACAGAAACAAGGAGAAAAACATTCTCCTTCCCCATATCGTTAAAATCAAGTCTTAAACTAACCAGCAAATAGAAGTGGGGAGACAAGATTCTTCCTGTGAGTTTACTATATTACATTAAGGACTACTGCAAAGTTTAAGCAGTGAATTGTCTTAATTTGGAGGTTTATGGGAGGATTATGACGATTAGCCATTCAATTCCATAAAAGACTTCACTATATATGATTGCTTGTAGTCTGCTAGGGTTATTATTTTAGCTCTGCCTATATACTTTCCTATATATAGTTAAGGCCAGCATAAGCTAATGACTGCAAAATGTGAGAACATAAAAAGTCTTACTGTTACCTTTGTTTTAAAATGAGGTACTGCAATGGGCTGTGTATGGAGGCAGTGCAAGGCTATATGTTGAACTTGTTATAAAATTAACCTTTACAATGGTTAATTTCTACATTTTCCCCTCATATTTTCATTTACTGATTAATCAGGAGAATCAGTCACATATTATTACACTGAAGCAAACAAACAACATATCCTTGGGACCATTAGGGCTTGAGAACCAGACCTAGGAAGGACTGTCCGAATGCATCATCCCTTATGAACCTGTTAGGACTTTAAGATCGTCAAGGGAGATCCTGCTCTTGATCCCACCTCCGTCACAAACACGTTTGGTGGGGACAAGAGACTGGGATTTCTCAATGGTGGCTCCTCGGCTAAGGAACGCCCTTCCTGGGGACATTAGATCGGCCCCTGCTCTCTTAACATTTCAGAAAAGAGTCACGACTTGGTTGTTTGAACAAGCATTTGAAAATGCAAGGTAAATGACATAGGAATTGGAACGACTGGACGACGAGATTGGACAACCTTTTTATTAGGAGATGTAATTGATGTATGTTTTTAATAATATTGTTATGGTTTTACATTACGTGTTCATGCTTTTAAATGTTTTATGGTCTATTGGGCATCAAATCATTGCCACTGTAAACCGCCCTGAATCACCTGAGGGCTGAGAAGGGCGGTATACAAATACAGTAAATAGATAAACAAATTTTAAGAGTAAAAGGACAGTGCGAGTGATAAGAGTTCAAAAACTGGAATTGTGGAGCCAACCTACGTAGGGTATCCATCTCACCTACTTATCCTACCAAACCATTCCAGTGTTACAATTGTTCTCAGCTCCCAGCCAATGGGCGTATCCTGACTTTGCCAAAGGAAAGATCATTGGCGGGATATAAATAAAGTTTTATTATTTTATTATTATCTTTGTGAAAGCTAAACAAAATATCCACCATCAGAGAAAGAGTATCTCGGACCACATGCTAAAGGAAAATAAGTGAACACAACAAGCCTTGTATGTGATCTTTTTGGTTTTCCACTGCTGCAAACAGGCAGCTGGATCAGACAGAGAAAAATTAGTAGTCAAAGACCACACATTGAGTACAAGTCATTACAGGGGCGAAGTACTCACTCCTCTAATCCCACACTTGCTGTGACTTTGTAAAAGGTGAACCGGGGAAATGAAGAAAGAAATGAATTGAGCAAAACAATAAATATTACCTTTCTAAAACTACCACTCCGGATCCAGCTTTAGGAGTTCTGTGTTCTGCATGCTCCAAATCGCTCCGACAACCTCAAATAGTAATGCTCTTTGCTCTTTCACATAAAATATTTTCCCTGATGGATCAACACTCCCTCCCACTGTCCCCTTTAACCACCTTCCCCAGTTGAGTTGCGTCTTCTCACTTTGTTCAGAGCTAAAAGCACACATCACATTAAATGCATCACTTATAACTGTGTGAGTACCAGCCAGATCAGGGCCATGGGACATAACAGATGTTGGACTTTCTTCTTGCACACCATTGCTAGTAAAAATAATCTACTCTGCTGATTGTTTTGCTGGTTGTTGTTGTTGTTGCCTCCAAGTACACGCCTTCCATCTTTTTATGAGGGCAAACATCTGTTTGTAGTAGTTTTATAGATCTGCACAAGGTTCTTCCAAAGACCCTTAATCCATTTTTGGATTTAAACTCAAAAAACCTACTAGTCAACACAAAAATACATGAGTTATGCTAGCTAAGAGATTCTGGAGAAGCACCCCAAAATAACTTTTGCCCATTTTTAGTTTAGTAGACCATTGGTAGCTGCTGGGGTTTGGCTATATGATCCCTTGTGGATATTAAATAACTGGATTGTCAAGTTCAATTATATACAATGTCATAGTAAAATGGTGTCACTTATTTAAAAAAAGTGGGAAATTTAGATTTGACTTTTGGATTTAAAAAAAAAATGGAATATGTTCAAGCTGTTGATAGTTGTACCTGTGGATGCAGATTCTGTCGCTATCAAAGGCCAGCAATATTCCTGGGTATCTTTTAATTATTATGTCACTTTGTTGCAAAACGAAAAGCTGGATATGTTGGAAAGGTGACAGGATGACAAACATGAAAGACAACTCCTCATCTTACATGTCTCTTAACAGCAAAACAAAATCTGAAAATTCAGCAGTTGGAACTTGCACCATTTTTATGATTACTGATTTATTTATAGAGTAAATCTATAAATAAGAAACCTGCCCAAAACCCAACTTTGCAGAATCTCTGTCTGGCAGAGAAAAAATGTGGAAAATCTATGGAAAGGTTAATAAATCAGACTTATTTCATTCAACATAATAAAATTCATTTTATTGTTCAAATGCTATTTCAATTTCTGAGGGTTGCACAATGTTTTTTTTAAAGGGGATTTTTTTTACTCTTTCTTATTTAAAGATATATTAAGAATAATTCTCATTACAGGAACGATTACATCTTAGAAAATGACTTCTTTTCTGTTTTGTTTCAAAACAGCCTCAAATATTATTGAGAATAAGGCAGGGCAAGAAGAAACTCAACTCTGTGAGGATCCTCTTTTTAAATCCTTCTTCATTTGACCTGGTACTTTCTGTTGAACTATGACTCACGTTATCCCTGCCAGGCTGAGGCCAGTATGAGTTGTAGTCAACACATCTGGATAGTACCAGATTGAGTGCTTTCAGATCTTGAAACCATCAAATTTCTGTGTCTGTAGCGAGTGCCTTGACATTTCAAAATGTGTTTAGAGGCTGGTAGAACTCAAAGACAGCATGTTACTCTGGAACATCAGCATGCACAGGGTTATTGTAACACCTTTGAGAAAGAAATTGTTGAGTAAACTTTTGTAGGCCTAGTCTACCTACTTAAGGGACAGATGTTATGCAAGCTGTACCTTAGGCACTGATCCAAAGGTTAAAGATTAAAGTAATGAGACACTAAAGGTATAAACAGCCAAAGTAGCACCACTTCCACTGCCTCCATGTCATAATTTATCTTGAAAGTTTATCATTAAAAGCTTCATCACATGAAAATGATGTAATCAGACAAATGCCACATTTCTCAAGATGAGTTAATTATAAAATAGCATGCCAGTTTTTATTGTTGTTGTTTTAGTTATTTTTTAATTGGGAGTGTGCATCAGATTCAGATGCACCCCGACATAGGCCCCTTTGGATAGCTTCTGGTGTTTTCCAAGGCAATGTGGGCTTCCCTCTCAAAGAATCAGAACTGCGGCTGGGTCTCACACAAGGAATACCCATCCACACAGCACCTTTGTCCCAGGAGCTCCCAGTTCAAAATGGCAAGTGAGCAAACAATGTCCCCTGAAAACATGGGAGGAATCGCTACAAAGTGCTAAAAACACAAGATTTTCAGTTGCAGGAATATCCCAGTTCTGGCTGGAAAATGTGGATATTCGAATCTCTGTATGTCCCTACACACTGAAAATATGATTTTTTAATGTTGGTTTGCTCCTAGGTTATACGTGTTGGTTCATGATTGGTTGTATCATGTTTAATGAAGTTTGTGACACACAAACATATGTTTTGCCATGTAATCAACTTTCCTCTTGTTTTTATGATAAAAGCAATGAGGAACAGACATGTATAACCCAGGAACATCACCCTGTTGTTCCCAGGCACAAGTACACAACCAAACCTGTCTGGACAGATGGCCATGCAGACTCTAAATTATGACAGCAATGATAAAGTTCTGTTACTGGCTTGAAAGTGTCTGTTCCTATTTAATAGAGTAGTCCTGACTTTGAAAGTAGTGGTCTTACTCCACAAACTTTGTTTGTGTGCCATAAACAAAGTTAAACATGTGGAGGATGAAGTTTCTCTTGCCAGGACAAAGTTTTCACCTTCTAGTCAACTTTTGCCATCTTTTCAGGATAAAGAAGAAGAAGAAGAAGAAGAAGAAGAAGAAGAAGAAGAAGAAGAAGAAGAACAACTTTATTTTTCTACCCCACCTCCATCTCCCCGAAGGGACTCGGGGTGGCTTACATGCAGCCCAAGCCCAGGCAGAATACAATTAAAATAAGGCAATGACAATTAAAACAACATAAAACAGCATAAATCAACATAACAAAAATATCTAGCAACAACAATAACAGCAGACTAACTTTGGAAGGGAGAGGAAAACCATAAAAGCAATGAGGAACTGATATGTATGACCCAGGAACAAAACTCGTACAAACAACATGCATATTCACATCTGCGCATTTAAAGATTATTTTCCCCCTAGGACTGAAGCAACTTGAAGGCACACAACAATAACAACAATCCTAATTAACTTGACTATTGCATCAGCCAAAAAAGACCCACGCTTCCCATAATACTGTTAAGTTTATGTTGGTTAAAATTGTTCTTTATTTTAAATATTGTATGTTCTTTCATGTTTTTTTTTTTTTGCACTACAACTGAGATATGTGCAGCATGCATAGGAATTCGTTCATGTTTTTTTCATGCTATAGTCTGCCCTCTACCCCCCAACAGTCTGAGTGACCGTGAATGAGCCCTTTGCATAAAATGTTTGAGGATCCCTAGTTTAAAGATTAAAACAGATTGACATGTTTAGCTCAGTATAGATTATGAGGAATAAGAGCTGCACACAGGTATGCTGTCTTATGCTCTTCCAAGCTTCCCATTCCTTTCAATGGGGACTGTAAAGAAGATTTGTTCAGTGAGCTGCATCCACTCTGCAGTCCTTCTTTTTGACTGCTAGAGGAGTTCTCAGCTGTTCCCATATTAGCAGGACAAGTGTCAAAGTGCATATTTGGGGGCTCTAAATCAACAGCTGCTTCATTCCACCGGGGACACAAAGGTCAACTTTCACAACTGTCCCAAGACAGCATTTGAGGAAGAAAAATGCTTTTGACCCAGTCAGCCCCTTTCCTAACTGCAAATATACTCAGTGCCACTTTGTGGCCAACTTAACTATAAACCCAAAAGAGTTCTGAATGCCCTTGACTGTACTTATTTACTACACTTCTGATTAGAACATCACATTGATTATTTACTGATAACCATTATTGTGAGGATATTAAAATCTGAATTCTTGAATTTGATTTTAGTCCACGACATTGAACACTTTCAAAAATAGAGAGGCATGATAAAAACATAATCATCATCCAAATAAATAAAAATGCAATGTTCCTTTGTGGGATTAACATAACTCAAAAACCACTGGATGAATTGCCACCAAATTTGGCCACAAGACACTTACTAACCCAAGGAATGACCATCACACAAACATTGATTTTGTCATTTGGGAGTTGTAGTTGCTGGGATTTATAGTTCACCTACAATCAAAGAGCAATCTGAACTCCACCAATGATGGAATTGAACCAACCATGGCAGGCAGGACTCCCATGACCAACAGAAAACACTAGAAGGATTTGGTGGGCATTGACCTTGAGTCTGGACGTTGTAGTTCACTTACATCCAGAGAGCACTGTTGACTCAAACCATGATGGATCTGGACTAAACTTGGCACGAATATTCCACATGCCCAACTAGGAACACAGATGGAGCTTGGGGGAAATAGACCTTGACATTTGGGAGTTGTAGTTACTGGGATTTATAGTTCACCTACAATCAAAGAGCATTCTGAACCCCACAAATGATAGAATTGGGGCAAATTTCCCACACAGAACCCCCATGACCAACAGAAAATACTTAAGGCCATCAACTTCAACTCCCTTCACCAGGGCAAGAAAACGTAATCAAATACTGTTTACCCACAAGCATAAAGAAATTACATGTATTAGAAATCAACACTTTCTCATTACTTTATTTTCCAGATCTCCAGACTGGGCCACAGCAACGCATGGAAGGGTGTGGCTAGTTATCAGCACCACACTCCAGAGTGGGACATGACTCGACTTAATGTCAGGGGAAACTTTTACCTTATATCACTCAAATGACCACTCACATAATCATTGTACTAGGAGCCCCCGGTGGCGCAGTGGGTTCAACCCCTGTGCCGGCAGGACTGAAGACCGACAGGTCGCAGGTTCGAATCCGGGGAGAGTGGATGAGCTCCGTCTATCAGCTCCAGCTCCTCATGCGGGGACATGAGAGAAGCCTCCCACAAGGATGATAGAAACATCAAAATCATCTGGACGTCCCCTGGGCAACGTCCTTGCAGACAGCCAATTCTCTCACACCAGAAGCGACTTCTGACGCGACAAAAAAAAAAATCATTGCACTAAACTGCTTCTAACTAGAAGAAAAAATATTAATGTTTTCTTCTTCCAATGGCTCTATTCTTTATGCAACATTCATAGCTACCATGTGTACTTAAACAGTTAGAGGCATATATTTGATTGATCTGCAACTCATTTATTCTCTTTTGAAAGTAGGATACCGTCACAGATTTGCATTTCTTAGAAATGTCATAACATTAAAAAACTTACTTGACTTTTCAGTGAGGTTGTCTGTACACGTTTAAATGTATAAGGCATTTCTAGAAGCTGGAAAAATACTTCTAAAGCTAAGATAAGGCATATTAAAAGAACTCCTGTCTGTAGCAGGGCAATGAGTGCAAATCATACGTAAAACAATCTAAGTCCTTATTTATTTAACCAAGAAAGGAACCCATGCCAGACTAGTCAAGCTGAACAGAATACTCTAGAAATTATTGCCTTAAGTGGCTGTTTCCTGATTTCTCATTGACAAACTGTCCACTGGAGTTATTGCTTGAATGGAATGGAAAGGAAATCCTTCAGAATTCTTCATTTGAAGGCCTCCCTCACTACAAGAGAAATGTGCGTAAGAACAACACTAATTCCAGTGCAAAGTAGATGGAAGGAAGCGGCTATATCAAATCTCAGCTGCCTTTCAATAATTACCCTCCAATATATTATAGATGGAAACAGGGCAAGCAATGTTGCAGTGTGGTTAAGAGTGGGAAAGCTTTTAATGAGAAAGTTAGAGGCGAACCAACAGTAAAAGTGAGAGAAGAAAGTGATGTTGGGATATTTTAAAAGCAATTGAAGAAGTAGAGTGATATAGAATTAATTGGGATTGTCCCAGCCAAACTGTGAAATTAGAAGGGCATGTCAAGATTTTGATCAAAGCAGCACATTTTTATTCCCCCTCCCCCAATGGGTTTAAATTTACATGATTATGAACCATGAAATATAAGTGCTGTACAAATGATCAAAACAAAACAATATTTTTTTTGGAGGGAGGGCATATACATATATGAAGAATCTAATAAAGCTTTAGTATCACTTATCTGAAATGCTTGGGACCAGAAGTCTATTGGATTTAGATTTTTTTTTCAGATTTTATAGTATCTATATTTGCATATATGGACATTAGGAGTCATTTTGAGACTGGGCACAAGTCTAAATAAAATAATAATTATTCCCGTTTCATATATACCTTGAAGAGATGGTCCTCCGCTATCAACTCCGCTGGACTGGCCACATTGTCCGGATGGCTGACCACCGTCTCCCAAAGCAGTTGCTCTATTCCGAACTCAAGAATGGAAAATGGAATGTTGGAGGACAGGAAAAGAGATTTGAAGATGGGCTCAAAGCCAACCTTAAGAACTCTGGCATAGACACTGAGAACTGGGAAGCCCTGACCCTTGAGCGCTCCAGCTGGAGGTCAGCTGTGACCAGCAGTGCTGTAGAATTTGAAGAGGCATGAATGGATGGTGAAAGAGAGAAACGTGCCAAGAGGAAGGGACATCAAGCCAACCCCGATGGGGACCGCCTTCCTCCTGGAAACCAATGCCCTCACTGGGGAAGAACATGCAGTTCAAGAATAGGGCTCCACAGTAATCTACGGACCCACCGCCAGTACACCGATCTTGGAAGACAATCCTACTCGGACAACAAGGGATCGCCTAAGTATCCACTTAGCCTGAAAGTAATTTGATACACAATGTTTTTAATATTTTTATGCATGAAGCTTTCAACCATCAGAAAGCAAATATGTCACTCTCACTGTCAGTCATATGGACAATTTTGGTTCTGAGTACCATATTTCAGAATTCAGAATTCCAGATAAGTGATGCACAACCTATAGCTTTTTCTTTATGCTTCTTTTCTTCAGTGGTTTAATGTGTGTCTTAATTTGTTTCAGGCTGCAAATGATAACATCAGTCCATGTTCAATTATGCTTCTCACTTTCTAAATGCAATCCATTGAATTGCTTTTTGACTTTCTATATTTAGAAAGCACAGGCATGATTTTTTGGCTAGCCTGAGCAAAACATTAGCTTGATTTTTCAACCGCTTAATCTGCTATGCGGATGGTTGCTCTCTGCAATTAAAATCCGAGCAGCACAATTATCCAACCTTTACCAAATATTCAATAAAAAGCTTTGAATTGTACTATAAAAGCACAATGATTGCATAAAAGGCATCTTATTAAAATTAGGCACAATAACTTAAAAGAAAAGGAACAAGTCTAAGATATTTTTAGACATTTTTAGAAAGTAGCCAGTGTTGCATACTAGTTTGAGCACTGATGAGAGTATGAGGTTCATTTCTCTACTGAAAACCTACTAGGTGACCTTGGGCAAGTCATGTACAATTAGCCTCGGAACTCCTGTGATATGTTGCCTTGGGGTTAACATTGGAAACAATTTGGATAACACAACAACAACAACAACAACAACAACAACAACAACAACAGGAAATTGCAAGTCACTTCTGGTGTGAGAGAATTGGCCATCTGCAAGGACATTGCCCAGGGGACGCCCAGATGTTTTGATGTTTTACCATCCTTGTGGGAGGCTTCTTTCATGTCCCTGCATGGGGAGCTGGAGCTGATAGAAGGAACCCATCTGCACTCTCCCTGGATTCAAACCTGCGACCTGTTGGTCTTCAGTCCTGTCGGCACAAGGGTTTAACCCATTGCACCACCGGGGGCTCCGACAACAGGATTATTAGGTTTAAATATACTACAATTTGGAGGAAAGTTCTGAGAGTGCCTTGGACAATGAGAAGATCCAACCAGTCCATACTTCAAGAAATACAGCCTGACTGCTCATTGGAGAGAAGAATAGTAGAGGCAAAGATGAAGTACTTTGGCCACATCATGAGAAGAAAGGAAATTTAGAGAAGACAATTATGCTGGGGAAAATGGAAGGAAAAAGGAAGAGGCGCTGACAAAGGGCAAGATAGATGGATGGCATCCTTGAAGTGACTGGATTGACCTTGAAGGAGCTGGGTGTGGTGATGACCGACGGGGAGCTCTGGCGTGGACTGGTCCATGAAGTCACAAAGAGTCAGAAACGACTGAACGAATGAACAACAACAATACTACAATTATGTAAAAAGGTGTGAAACAAGCTATCAAGTGAGAAACCTTCGGGAGAAAGGGGCCATTCCAAAGAAGGCATTTTGAAATACCACTGGAGTCGAAATCAGAAGTCTGCCATCAAAAACCTAGTCTCTCTTTGATTTCATATAATTGAGCATGTAAATTTTGATCACTGACATTGCTGACCACTTCTTAGGGCCCTTTCCAGAATATCAAGGTAGGAAATCCCACATTAACTGAGTGTAGACTCAAATAACCCAGTTCAAAGCAGGTATTGTGGAATTTTCTGCCTTGATATTCTGGGATATAGGGCTGTGTGGAAGGGCCCTGAGTCTTTATCTGTGTCAGGCCCTTTTCTGTAGTAAAACTAAAGCTATAATAATGCCTCCTCCAAGCCAGGTATTCAGCCTTACCCTATGCAGTAATTTTGCAATAGAAGAAGAAGAAGGAGAAGGAGAAGGAGGAAGAAGAACTACTACTACTACTACTACTACTACTATTACTACTACTACTACTTTATTTTTCTATCCTGCCTCCATCTCCCCATCTCTCTTGGGATGGCTTACATGGGGCCAAGCCCAAAGCAACATACAATTAAAACCAGAAATAACATATTAACATAGCACAAAATAGCACAAGCAACAATAAACAAATAAGCAATAGGTCCTATTGTGTTGCATAACTCACTGACAACTAGGCATAGGCCTGTGGTTTGAAAGATGCCAACCTCAGAATGTTCCTGCTCAGTTCTACTCAAAGTGGAGATCTGTGAGATGGCACAAATCTGTTAGCTGTTGGTATAGTACCAGGAAAGAAATAGTGGTATCCAAGAAGCACAAATGTATCACTAGTCTCTAGAACAGTGGTTCTCAACCTGTGGGTCCCCAGATGTTTTGACCTTCAACCCCCAGAAATCCCAACAGCTGGTAAATTGGTTGGGATTTCTGGGAATTGTAGGCAAAAACACCTGGGGACCCACAGGTTGAGAACCACTGCTCTAGAACAAATGGAAAGGGGAAAGCCACTTTTGATACTGTGAGCAGCGCTGTTCTATTCTGGTTACTCTAGCCATTGCTTTGCCATTAGACAAAGTGCAACACCTTCCTCAAGCAACAGATTTTCAATGTGTTAATAACAACAATTTGTAACACTGGGATATGGAAATGTACTTTTGCCAAAACATTATCTCTTTGGGTAGGATGCATCTCAACTTGAAGATGGTGCATTTGCTGTTCTGCTTCAGGCACCCTTGTTTGCCCCGGCTTTCTTACAAAGACTACAGTGAACTCTGCATGATTCTGTTTACTTAACCCAGAACTTTTTGAACTGTTTATTTGCTTATGAATAGTGATTCCATGTTTCCAATGTGGAAAAGAAGGACAATTGACAAACAACTCTATAGCCCTGATCTTGTTTATTCATGCCATGGTCTGATGCAGTTGGTGACTCACACTGACAACTCCAAATCAATGCAACTGAGACTGAGCTAATCATATTTCTATTTGAGCAGCTCTCTACTTCTCATTGTTCACCTTAATCAACAATAAATAAACAAACACAATTCCTGGCACCTCCTCCAAATAATTGTGTGGCATGAAACTTCATTATTGGTTTTATCATTTACTCATGATGTGTCAAATTTAAGTACTCCTCAACTTCCCCCTTTGCTACTAAAATCAACTCTTTCCTATTTCTTTTCCCAGCATTTTGCACTCTTCTATAAGCAGCTTCGTAAAATGTGCTTCAATACATTCCATGCAATGCCACATAAAAACACACAGTAAAACAATGTGTTGTGTATGAACCTACCAATGTTTTAAACCCTCTGAGTCCCAGGGCCCTATATCCCAGAATATCAAGGCAGAAAATCTCACAATATCTGCTTTGAACTGGGCTATTTGAGTCCACACTTGATATTCTGGGATATATATGACTGTGTGGAAGGGCCCCCACTAATCTCAATGAGAGTGATCATGAAATGTAGTGGAAGAATTGTTCTTAAGTTTGACTATGTGAGTTATAAAACATAATATTCAATTACAATCTGTTGCAGACTATAATATTCAAACTATTACATTATTATTATTATTATTATTATTATTATTATTATTATTATTAACATGATCAAAATGTTTTATAGAAGCACTGTGGGAATATTTAATCAGCCATTAATTATTACATTATTATTATTATTATTATTATTATTATTATTATTAACATGATCAAATTGTTTTTTTAGAAGCACTGTGGGAATATTTAATCAGCCATTAATCTATATAAATAAAAATGTAATGTTCATTTTTGGGATTAACATAACTCAAAAAACCACTGGGTGAATTGACATCAAATTTGGACACAAAACACTTATCAGACCAATGAGTGACCATCATTCATTAAAACACTGAAAAACACAACAGAAGAGATTTAAAAAGTCAAAAAATATAAAATTACATTAAAACACATGCACAAAACCACACCCACACCCACACCCACACACACACATATATATATACACACACAAACACACATATATACACACACAAAACACATATACACAGACTGGGCCACAGCAATGTGTGGAAGGGGATGGCTTGTGAAGTAATAGAAGAAAAGGATGTTTGAGAAGAGCCAGAACTCCACAGGTTTCATTGCTGGATGAGACTCCCATAGTCCCCTGACCAGAGGCGGCAAACAGTATCCCCCCCCCCCCCAACCAATCATTGATATATATTTTCTGTTTGTCGTGGGAGTTCTGTGTGCCATATTTGGTTCAATTCCATCATTGGTGGAGTTCAGAGTGCTCTTTGATTGTAGGTGAACTATACATCCCAGTAACTACAACTCACATATGTCAAGGTCTATTTTCCCCCAAGAGCGCCTCAAGAGCACCCCTGGGCAAAATCAACTATACTGAAAATGCTTACTTTGCGTAATGGGTTGAGCCGCCCCTGCCCCTGACTAACATTATAGGAAGCAGGGAGATTTTAGGAGCTGTATTCCAGAAAGCAACATTTCCAAGCTCTAGAAAGCACACCATGAAATCTAAGTTGAGTTGTAATCATGTATTCAAACTGTGTTTTGCTTCCAAAAGTCCAAGAATCCTTCCATCTACAGGTAAGGAGAAGAAAGAGGGCGCCAGGCTTGTGTATTTCTTGACATGATGAGATATAAAGCAACAATCCACATTCCTGTTTTGCTTACTTTACCTGCCTGCCCATATGTTTCTAGTACTGTCTTTGCTCAACCGGAAGATGTATGGAGAGTCACTGGTGTAGACAGATGGTTCAGCGGTCTCAAGGGAAGCCAATGCTCTCCTGACTTATCTCAGCTTGTACAAGCTATCAACAACAGCCTGAGAAGGAAACCTTCCTTAGCTAGAATGAGGTGTTTTTCAGATGTTTTTTGAAGAAGACTCTTGAGAAATCAAGAAGAGACATAAAAAAAACAAAAACACAATTTTCTGACAATGCAAAGGAAACAGGTTGGCTCCCTGTATGAGCTCATGGCCTGAAGTAAGGTGAAGGAAAATTGATCTTCCTGGAATGCATTTCATACTTTTTGGGATTTCATCCAATATAACTGCAATAAAGTTGACCTTCTGAGCCGCACATAATGGAAGAGAAGGGCTGGATCTTGGGCCAACTCTTGCCCTGGGTTAAATCAACAGAGCTCCAACTAAAGTAATTTCTCCTTTGAAGTGAATGAAGCAAGGCTGATTCACACCCGCTTAAGATCTCCTTCCAATGTTCAGAGAATCCCCATCTGCTTCAGAAATGAAAATCAACATTCAACACCTGTGGTTTCCCAGATGGTAGTCATTAAGCTTTACATAGGTGCTTCCCTTCTTCCTTTATTATTAAAAGCATAACAAACCAAGTACCATCTTCCTTCAGACAAATTTGAATTTTGACACTTTTTGAAGTTTTACAATTATCCAAAGTCTGGCTATTCATGACTCATGTTCATTGGCTTGTTGTGAAGATCAAGTATTTTATCTAAAGTATACTGCTGCCTTCCCCATATCTGGTGACACGCAGATCTAGTTTGAAAGGTGAATATGACACATCAATAGCTTAAATGTGCAGATATAATGAAGTATAATGAATTGCTATGCACATCCATTTATTTATTTAAGGGTTTTCCTCTTAAATACAATATTTCAGTTGGATTCCCAGGGTGATTTCTAAAACAAGGATGCACAGCAATTATATACATAAATACAAAGGCTGATATCATTGTAGGAGTAAAATACTATGAGGAAAGCACTGATGATGTCTGCAGAATAACTTCAGGAATAGCTGGATAAGACAACAATGCTCTGATGAACGCAGTAAACATTAATGTGAAAGGGAGAGCTGCCCCCTTGGCTCAGGATTCACTAGGGTTGGTAGCGATTACTCTTTTTTCATCTTCTCAACCTGGGCACTATACATTACTTGCAAAAAGTATAGCAAATGGGTGTGTATGTGCTTCATAGTGATTCATGGTGATGATGAATTTCATAGGATTTTCTTAGGTAACAAATACTCAAGCATGGTTTTGTCAGTTCTTTCCTATGAAATATAGCCCACCTAGTATTAAAGCACCTAGTATTCAATGTTCCATCAAGAACTAACCAGGACTGATCTTGCTTAGCTTCAGATATCAGTTGGGATCTCATGTTTTAGGGTATTGTAATGGGCCTTAAAGATAATTTGTTGTTTATTCGTTCAGTCGCTTCTGACTCTTCATGACCTCATGGACTAGCCCATGCCAGAGCTCCCTGTCAGCTGTCACCACCCCAGCTCCTTCAAGGTCAAGCCAGTAACTTCAAGGATACAATCCATCCATCTTGCCCTTGGTTAGCCCCTCTTCCTTTTTCCTTCCATTTTCCCCAGCATCATTGTCTTCTCTAAGCTTTCCTTTCTTCTCATGATGTGGCCAAAGTACTTCATCTTGGCCTCTACTATCCTTCCCTCCAATGAGCAGCCGGGCTTTATTTCCTGAAGTATGGACTGGTCTTTAGATCTTCTTGGGGTCCAAGGCACTCTCAGAACTTTCCTCCAACACCACAGTTCAAAAGCCTCTATCTTCCTTCGCTCAGCCTTCCCTATGGTCCAGCTCTCACATCCATAGGTTACTATAGGGAATACCATTGCTTTAACTATGTGGATCTTGGTTGCCAGTGTGATATCTCTACTCTTCACTATTTTAATGGCATCATTGGGGTGCTCAAGCTCCAGCGCCATGACAAGGCAGCAATCCTTTGCTGGAGTTGAAGATAATATCAAAAAGATTCTAGCCACTCATCAAGAAGCAATCATATAAGCAGCATACAGCTTTTTAATAAGGTTAATGTTTCTCTGGAATTAAAAAAAAAATCATTTCTCTTGCACCAAAGGGGGAGAACATTTTATGAGTGCTACCACTAAGAAGCATTGCCACCAAGAAGGTCTACATATAGAACAATCCAGCAATCATACTACTGAGATGTAGCCATACTGGATGTTAATCTCATCTCAGATGGCAGGGCACCTATAAAAGACTTATAATTGGAGTATTCTCCCTCTTCATACTGTTTGGGAATTATGAAGAGGGACAATCCTCCAATTACAGCACTGTCCACAAATGAAGCTAGGAATGCTGTGAAGGAATGTTTTGTGTAAGTAAGTAAAGAAATCCTCTGATAAAACACCATTACTCCAGCAGACTTTAATCAAAATTCCTGAAATGTGTATCTACTAAAACTTTACCTCAAAGGTTCCAGTTTAGGGAAAACATGGTGGCTGTTTAGGGATTTCTGCACTGATATATCCTTTGAAAATTTGGATAGCTTGTACAAACTATTTTTTTTACTTCCCCCAACATTTCATTGTTGTAGTTAAGAATAAACTTTAAACATCACCCCCAGCTCTGATGTGAGTAAAACAAGAATTTAGGAACCTTTTCAGTGACAGGAATGAACATTACAATATATGGCATTTACAATGATTTTATGGCTTAAGTGTCAGCCTGGGGAAATTTAAGGCAGAACAGAGGATTGATATACAACCTTTGAATTAAACAGGATAGTTTAAGTTAGAAATGTGTATAACATACGTTGTTATTCAATTTACCAATTTACTGTCTTGTACTGCGTACTGAAATGATGATATCACTTGTAACATAATATGCTTCAGATCTATAGAAAAGATAAATCTAAATAGATATTTAAAATATACGTAGGATGTTTTTATGCTATTTTTTTTACAAAGTCTGAACTAAATAGACTGTTAGTTTGATGTTGTGTCTCTGGACACAGCATTAGTCCAACCTAGGTGAATAATACCATCCTTTTTTTTGGATCTAGGGCCCCTTCCACATAGTTGTATAAAATCCACATTGAACTGGATTATATGGCAGTGTAGACTCAGATAATTCACTACAAAGCAGATATTGTGGATTATTTGCCTTGATATTCTGGATTATATGTCTGTGTGGAAGGGTCCTAGGTCTTTGCAATAGGTTGGTCCAACAAACCAGTAGGTTGGTCCTCTGTAAAATTATTCCCACATATACTTTAGGAGAAATTAGAACAGCGAGGAGAATCATACTCTGCTCCAAATGCTGATGGACTGTAATTCCCAGTCAACATAACCAATAGTGAAGAATGTTTGAGTTACGGTCCAACAAGATCTGGTGGGTCCCATAGTTCCCACCAAGTTGTGATTTCTGATGTTGGGTTGAATATAAAGCTCGATTCTATTTGTTTCTATCATGGTGAGACACATGAAACAAGTGACTACATGCTATGCAGTAACACTACTGAGATATGGAATCTGGAATTAGATAGCACACTTCTACTTTAATATGACAAAGCAACCATACCAAACATAGACATGTTTCTTTTGTAATCTTTTCTGAACTGAAACTGCCTGTAAATCCAGGTACAAGTTGGATTGGTAGTAAATGATGCAGCAGAGAAAGTATTCCAGTCCTTTAGCTAATGGGGTCTTCTTCACAACTAAACAATTAATTATATCCAGATTATCCCATGACCAACAACACTACCTCTGAGTGGCTGGTTCCTGGAAGATGAACTCCTAAGGATTATTATACATTGCAGAAGTAAACAAAAGAAATAAAGCACATAGCCATGACTCATCTCTCATCCCAATTGCTATGAGAAATATATAAGCCTCACATATATTTGTTTTCAGCTCTGATCCATTCCTAGCCTTGAACATCCAAAATAAGTTAAAATGATACATAGTATGATCCCTGTGTCAGCAGAAGACATGTTCCTATACTTTGTGTGGATAATGGAAACGACACGTAACAGTAAACCCTATTGAAATGATGGAAGTTTGGCCTAAGAACACCAGAGTGTCAAGCTAGAGGATCTAGAAAAGGACTATTTTGTTAGAAGCGGATCAATGAAATCACAGGTATAGACCTTGTAGATACAGAGGATTGTACTATAGTGGGAGTCAGTAAATATAAATTAGGTCTTCTCATAGCACTGGGCAGTTAACACTTGCCCATGATGCTAACAAAGTTTCTAATACCCATTCTCCTGGCAACAAAGACCATTTTATTGCATTATATCTGTAGTTTCTCCTGAATGAACTCTGACTCTTTCAGGAAACCTAATGAACTAGCAGGCAGTGACAATTCCTAAATATCCCTAATGATATGAGTAATGAGAGGTAATGAAAAAGACATCATTTTTAAAGCTGAATGTCTGCAGACATCTAAAGCATGCCGCTGAAGATGAGTCACCTTACTGCTCATAATGTTTAAGCCTGAACAATTAAAATACAATTTAAGGATAATGCAAACATGTACAATCTTCAGAAGTTTGCCCCAGAACAGGCCATGACAGCTTGCTTGTCACTTGCTGGTAAAATGATCCATACTAATACTAGTCATCACAGTGATTGACTCATCTCAGTTGGATCTAAATCCCTTAAGGACAGTAATTTTGGAAAAAGAACAGTCATTTCCTATTCTAAATAGTCATTTTTGTATTTTAATTGTCATGGAATCAGGGGTCAACTGGGGCACAGCCGTGAAAAAAAAAACCTCCCAAACCTTGGAAGTTCTTTTGGCTACCATGGCAAAGAAATGACTAAAAAACTACTAGGATTTTTCTCACTAAACTGATATTTGAATTCCAAGAAGTATGCAATACTTGAAGCCACTGAAATGTAGTATGAAGCATATCCTTTTATGGAGTGAGATTGATCCTTCAGTGGGCATACTTTCCTGATTTGTAGCAGGGAGATGTGTCTGTAGTTGGTGTGTGTGTGAGAGAAAATTTCTCCTAGAGGATGGTATAATATCAACACTGTTGTTGTTGTGTACCTTCAAGTCATTTCTAACTTAAGGCAATCCTTAGGCAACTCTTTCTTGGGGGTTTTCTCTTTCTGGCTGCTAGTTTCCAGGAAGAATACTACGTGTTAGTTAGGTTATTATCTCTGTAGCCTTAAATGGCTTAGGTCCAGGATGCCTACAGCATTGCCTTCTCCCATATAATCCTCCCTGTATATTCAGGTCTTCTGGGAGGTATCTACTTTAGTCAGCGAAAACTAGACTGACAATTTCGTAGGCTGCCCTGAAACTATGGAATGACCTCCCAGAAGAGATATATCAGCTTAAGTTGCTCTCTAGTTTAAAATAAAAATAAAGACCAGCCTCTTCTTGGAGATTATTTCAAACTTATTGTTTTCAAAGTATTTATTGATGTGAAGGGTTGTGTGGTTTCCGGGCAGTATGGCCATGTTCTAGCAGAATTTTCTCCTGAGGTTTCATCTGCATCTGTTGCTGGCATCTTCAGAGGATCTCAGAAACATCAGGAGAAAATGCTGCTAGTACATGGTCATACAGCCTGGAAACCACACAACACTAGTGACTCAGGCTGTGAAAGCTTTCACAATATATTTATTGATGAATTTAAATATGCATTGGTTTTATGTGTTCTTTTAACTAATATTGTGTGTTACATTATTTATTATTTATTATTGTTACTAGCCTTGATCTACCGGGAGAAAAGGGAATAATAATAATAATAATAATAATAATAATAGAAAAACATGGCATTTTCCCTGCGAGTGAGACCTCAAGCGGAGAATGAGAACTTCTCCCTAAAAGCTGTTCATCCTGAATTTAAAAGGCTGTATAACCATAGTTTTTCTAGTTCAATTATGTGTTTAGGGCTTCCAGTAGAAGCTACACCTTCTTCTAGGTAATCTGTTGTTTGTCACAATGAAAATAATAGGGGTTCACTATTATCCACAGTTTCTACACAAAGTCTGTGGCTGCATTCCCCATGGATAGAGAATTTGTGCTGTATTGTCTGCTTGAGAGCAGCAAAAGAGAGTAATCTGAACTGATCTCACTTCTACCACTGCAGTTACAACTGCCACTGTAATATTGTGCTATTAACACGTTCTACCTCTTCTTACATCAGAACTAATGTTCATGTTTTTACTGATTTTGTTATGGTTTTATTATCCAATGATTTTATTGTATTGATATTGTATTTTATGGTCTTGGCACCAACTGTAAACCGTCCCGAGTAGCCTGCGGGCTAACAGAGACAGTATATAAGTATAGCAAACAAACAAACAAACAAACAAACAAACTACTCTGTGCCCATGGCTCAAATGACCATTTCTCATAATGTGTGCTTGCTTCTTTCTCAGAACTTCCCAAATGACAATGAGACCCCTTCTCCACTGCTATATAATTCAGTATCTGATCCCAGGTTATCTGGTTTGAACTGGATTATATGGCAGTGTAGCTCTAGCCTGAATCTTTTCAGATTCACCTGCATTCTCATTCAGATAGTCACGTGCTGGAAACACACTCAATTTGTTGCAGTGTACATCCACACAAGTAGGGCTGTTAAACAACAAGAGTCTGGGAATTTGAAACCATGTGGTAACGCTTCAGCTACAACAAATATAGGGAGTAGATGCAATAGGGAAGGCTGCAGATGGAGCACTAAACATAGGTTAAAAGGCTCTGAAGAGAAATGTCATAGTCTAGGGAATTTTCTCTAACACTGAAGATCATAACCAAATAACGCGAGTTTCTAGTAAAGTTTTAATACTACAGACTTATGACATGGCTTCCGTTTGGCTGTACTTTTAGAGATTAACTTGCACCTTGGGTCATGCATCCTGGACAAAGCTCCATTTGTACACCTGAAGGCTTGGATTCTCACTTTGACATGAGAGGATAATACTCTACCCAGCGGTAATGACTATAAGATTTGTCCTTTGAAAAACAATTTTCCTTTTGGATGAAGAAAACTGGGAGTAACATACCAAGGAACAAACCACTATTGAATGGCTAATGACACTACTGCAAAGGTGAATAACAGGAGGTATGTGACAAGTCTGTTCTGGAGCATGTCCTCTAATAATGGGTTCAATTCTCCTACCCACATGTATATAACATTGAAAGACCCTAGAGCAGCATTTCTCAACCTGGGGGTTGGGACCCTGGGGAGGTTGTGAGGGGGTGTTAGAGGGGTTGCCAAAGGCCATCAGAAAACACAGTATTTTCTGATGGTCATGGGAGTTCTGTGTGTGAAGTTTGGCCCAATTCTATTGTTGGTGGGGTTCAGGATGCTTTTTGACTCTAGGTGGACTATAGGTCCCAGCAACCACAACTCTCAGATGAGAAGGTCTGTTTTCCCCAAACTCCACCAGTGTTCACATTTGGGCATATTGAGTATTCCTGCCAAGTTAGGTCCAGATCCATCATTGTTGGAGTCCACAGTGCTCTTTGGATATAGGTGAACTACAACTCCAAAACTCAAGATCAATGTCTTCCAAACCCTTCCAATACTTTCTGTTGGTCATGGGAGTTCTGTGTGCCAAGTTTGGTTCAATTCCATCCTTGTACACCTAGGTTGCTCTTTGATTGTAGGTGAACTATAAATCCCAAATGACAACATCAATCCCCTCCCCCCCCCCACCCCATCAGTATTCAATTTTTGGCATATTGGGTATTTGTGCCAAATTTGGTCCAGTGAATGAAAATATATCCTGCACATGCCTGTAGTAAAGGGATCACCCAGCTGGATGGGAATTGGAGAAAATAAGGAAAGGAACAGCCCACAGCCCCAATTCTCAGGGTGGTCCATGAGAAGGCCTTATTGGTACATTATTTAAACTGTTATGTTTATTCATATCATGATCTGATCACCATGCTCAATATTTCTTTTTTTTAAAGTCTTTATTTCTTTTCATAAAATACAGATAGTGCAAGAAACTTTTAAGTTTGTAAAAGTTTCTAACTGAGTGGGGGATAGCAAGACGGGAAAAGAGGGGATAGTAATATAGATATAGTAAAGAGTATCTAATTTTGTCCTTAGAGTATTTAATTTTCCTATTGCCCAGTGCCTCGTTGTGGTGAGGGTCACTGGATTCCTATTTTGTGCAAAGCATGAGAAAAGAAATTTAGAAATGTAACAGTGAGGGAGGGGTGTGTGTGTGATTGTTGCAGGTATTGTGTTGACTTCCTGGTATCCTCCGGGAGGTTCTTCTCCTTTTCCTTCTTCCTTCTTTTTTTCTTCTTTCTCCTTCTTTTGTATTCCGCTCCCCCCTATTTCTATGTTCTCTGTCATGTTCCTTTAAGTAATTATTTTCATGTTCTTTTCTTTTATTAGGTATGTTGTAACATGTTTCCATGCTCAATATTTCCCATATGCATGATACAAAAGGTTTGCTAGGGTAGATCCTGAGCCCCCCCCCCCCGAACCAAACTCAGCCCCCCCAAATTAAACTCACCCCCCCCCCCCCCGAATCAAAATCCTGGCTACAGGCCTGATCCTGCATATCAGATATTTGCATTGCCATTCATAACAGTAGCAAAATTACAGTTGTGAAGTAGCAACAAAAATAATGTTATGGTTGGGGGTCACCACAACATGAGGAACTGTATTAAGGATGCATATCGCAGCATGAGGAATTGAGAAACACTGCCCTACAGCCTGGAACTCAGCCAGAGCCCCAGTTCTCAAAGCATTCTCTTGTTGCAAAGCAGGCCTTGCACATCACACATTGATTTCAACAAGCCTTGGGTCAGAATATTTCCTACAGCACTGTGGGAAAGGTATCTCTAATCTCAAGATGTCATGTACATGGGGCCTCTAGATATTCCAGAAGAAGAAATGAAAAGCAAAAGGTTCCAGAGGCATCCTTGTTCACTCTTAGCTCTTGCATTTCAAAATGCTTGAGAGTTGTAGATGTGTCCGGGATCTGGAATATAAAGTGTTGCCCTTAAGAGTGTCTATTACTGCTAAATACCTCTGAGAAAGTTCCTGTTTCTTTCTTTATAATTGCTCTTCCAGGCACAGGCCTTGTTACAAATGCTTCAACTGAAGCACAATCCACTTTCTTAGTCTGTGTGTAAGCAACAGGCAAAATAAGCACCCAAGAGCAACATAAAAATAGTTTTGGCAAATATGTAATGTGCTCAGGAGAAAAATTACACTTATATTTATTGGTGAAAAACAATGTGGGAAACCTGGACATTTACAAAAAGAAAGAAAAGAGGGAAACGAGGTGGTGTTCAGGGATGTCAAGGCAAGAGCACAAAATAAATGGTGTTGTGTTAGCATGGTGTTAAGTAAAATATTCCTGAGTTTAAGATGACATTTCAAATAATAATTTGAAAGATAATCTCACTACATATAATTAAACAGCTCAACACCAACTTGACTGTGAAAGATAGCTATGATTATTATATTACTGTTGCTGCAATTATTCATTTGGACTTTGCCTCTTTTTTTTCTTTTTCTGACATTTTTCCTTGCAAAAATCTGGCGTAACAGGAATTTATTTTCTCCCACAAGCCATCTTGTTTCCCGCACCTATTAAAATTGGTTATGGGTCTTTTGAGTGCTTGCAATGAAATCCAGAGTCAGGTTTTTATTGCTGAATTAGTATTTTTAAAAACCTACGGTGGACAGTCACACTTGACGCGCATGTGTACAATCCTAGTGCAGTGGGTTGCAAGATGTGCATGAATTATTCTTACACAAGTAGTCTACATAAAAATATAGACTGGAAGAGCTGAATATAACATACACATAACTACCACAGAAAATAGCTGTAACATGGCTTTTCTTCTTATACCTTGTCATATATAACAATTCAGAATGTATGCCACATGGGAGCACAGAGTTGAACATAGCCTCCAGGGTCACCTAGTCCAACTTTGTATTTAATGCAGAAAATCTACGAGGGGTATTTTTTTAAGTAAGGTCCATTTTTTGTAGATACTAGTAGTTTGTGTGCATACCGCAACAAGCATGTGCGTCATGTACCGGCATGCCTCGGGAACAACTGTGCTCAGTTTCCGCTCTGTAGCTAACCTGTATGGTTCTGTTCTGTGCTTTAAAAATGTTTAAAACTATCAACTCACCCGCTGCATGTAAGGTTCGCTCAGTGATACGGTTTTTGTCAGCAAGGAACCTGCCTGCTGCAGAAATTCATCGACAGATTTGTGAAGTGTACGGTGATACTGTTATGAGTGAAAGCAAAGTGTGTAAGTGGGTACAACAATTCAAAGATGGCTGTGACAATGTGCACGATGAGGACCGCTCCGGTCGCCCTTCTTTGACTACAGACGATTTGGTGGTTTCAGTTGAAGCGAGGATTCGTGAAGAGGGTATTTTAAAATTGGTTCAGAGGTATGATAAGTGTTTGAACAAACTTGGCAACTATGTCAAAAAATAGAGTGAAGTATGTACTTTCTGAAAATAAATTTACTTTTTTGAAATAAACTTTCGTTGTGTACTTATGTTCCAACGGACCTTACTTAAAAAATACCCCTCGTATATTTAGAGCAGTGGTTCCCAACCTGTGGGTCCCCAGATGTTTTGGACTTCGACTCCTAGAAACCCTAACAAAATCCCTTTTCCTACCCCAGGACTCAAGGCAATTTATACATCAAAGCAAATACAACATTTGCTTTGATGTATAAAAGCAAATTATACATTTGCTTTTATACATCAAATGTATAAAATGTATAAAAGGGGGGGGGGGTGACATGTAATTGTGATGTTTAGTCCTGTTTAGTTGCATTGCAAATCACTATATTCTATTATTAATTACTTATCATTTGTCATCTGAATTTGCTGATTTCTCCGTTACTAACAATTTCCATCCTTATCCCACCTTTATTCAATCCAATGTTGACACCAGACACTGATTTACAACATAAATACATTGTCAACAATGTTCATCACAACATGAATGCACTGCATTTAACACAATGTTTTCATCTATAACTCAGTTGTGGATGCAGTTAGTTGGAGTTTTCTTAGGGAAGCAAAGCGCTATTCCAGGATTATTGAAAAGAGAGTTTTAAAACTATAGAAGAAAGGGACAATCTTGATGAGGATGTCCTGTGAAAGCCAAATCCCTTTTATAAAACATTGCACTTACTTATGCAAAAATGGTGCCGTCTTGCTGTCTGGTGGTTGCCTAAAATAAACAATTTATACTAATAAAACTGTCTTACACATCATTTTAACAATCTGAAAATAAATCCTTCATAGGTAAGCTTAGAGGTTTCTCATAAAGAGAACTAATTCATAACAACAAACGTTGCATTCCCTAAAAATGTCTTCTCTTTTCGTGTCCTGCTGAAAAGATCTCAACAGTTCTCTTCCCTTAATCTTTCTCCAGCCACTCACTGTAATTAATAGTAGAGAAAAGATCCTGGCTATCTAACAGCAATTTCAGCTAATCAGAGTTGTTTAGAGGAATGAGTTTTCTTTCATTGGCACTTCCTTATGTTTATCAAGGGTTAAATCCACCAGCATGATGTAGTGGTTTTGAACACTGCATTACAACTCTGGGAAAAGTGGTTGATTCCTTTTTCACCCACTGAAACCCTCAAGGTGACCCTTACTCGGGTCACACACCCTCCGCTCCAGGAAATCTAGTAATTTGTCCAACGTAAAGTTGCCATAAGTCAGAAATTACTTGAAGGCACAAAACAACAAAAACAACAACAAAAAAGACCAGTTCATATCTTTTTTGGTTTTTGGAGCTGGGCACTGTAGGCTACTGAAGCCATGGTTCTTGTAGAAGCTGAATTCACTCATCAAATTTAAAGCCAAAACAATCAGGACATGAATGGGGATGCTTTGGATGGAGATCTTGTATTGAAAAGAGAGCTACTCAATGGCCCATGAGACCTTTTCCAGTTCCTTGATTGTATGGAAATCATGTGCTTGAACTTATGCCTCCTTTACTCACTGATGCATGAATGTACCTCTGCACTCCCAATCTATCTAAGTAAGTTCTGGAATTTGTCCCTTTATTGAATTACTACTCATGATTCAAGACATTTTCTTAGATATTCTCACGAGTATCCATTTTTTTCACTGAGATTTTTGATAAATGCAAACTTCTCTGCAACATACAATCCTGACATTTGGATTGAAATTGGGAGGGTATTTTCAAGCAGTGGGCAATATTTAATCTATGGATTCAATCATCTATTGCTTGAAAGTATCCCCCAGTCCCAAAAGAAAGATCCAAAAGGCAAAACTTGATTTTGCCATTTTATATATTTCATGGCAACTAAGGACTGACTTGACTGTCCTGACAAAGTAACCATCCTGCCCATACACCAGGACATACATGAATTAAAAAGAGAAAATATTATTTTCTCAGACCTTAGAAAAACTGGTTGAAAATCAAAACAAGTTTGAGACATGATTGCTGATGGCAGTGGTTGTTATTGTTGCTGCTGCTTTTGTTTTATAGCAATTCAAATATGAGTTTAAAACAATTGCACAGTCATCAAAAGCTAAAAACACCCAATGCCAGCAGATTGCATACCAGTTCTTGCAGGATTAAATTGGATTGGAAAAATATATTTATTTTGTTTTAATGTTTTATAGCAAAAGAACAGTACTTTACACCTTTGCAAAAGGGATTTTCTCTGACCTCCCACAGAGACCACAGAAAAGTCCCAGGTTCAATCTCTATATTAATGGTGGCCACAAGGAGCCAGTCATCTGCCTGTGATCTTGGAGAGCTGCTTCTAAAAAGAGTAGATAGCACTGAGCTTGGCAAACCAAGAGATTTTATTCATATGGGTCAGCTTCTAATGATTTGTGCTTGCAGTTAGGTGTCCACTGGAGCTGTCTATAGAAATCCTTCAGTATTACAAATAAAACCTACTAGTCCAAAGAATATATATATTTAGTAGAGATAACACACAACATTTTTTTAATCCAATCTCCTCTCAAGCAGGAGCATTTCAGCTGCATTTCAGTACAAACCTTGTTATCCCAGCTGCATACCCTCTGGCCATGCTGTCTGGAGGTGATGAGAGATGGACTCCTACACAACTAAAGGGCATCAACTTGGAAAATGCTGTCTTAGGGCTTGTTGACATGGGCATTGTGGCCCAGACTCACCTTGAGTTTGGTTTTGCCTGTCCCTAGGATGTTTCTCCACTTTTGGGAATACTGGGGGTTAAATTGGGTTTATCCAGTTTAGCCCTGCATTAGGAAATGTCAACGGATGCCTTGAAGTTTGCCTGAAATTCCAGAGTAACCCTGCTGATTTGGGACAGTGGAGACAGCAGGGCTGGGTCCAATTTGGACTGCTCCACTGGCCACACAGGGTACTGCTAACATACCCCTTTCCATATTCTCATCAGTGCAGATACTGGAAGAATTGTGCCTTTGTCGTAGCTCTAAGCTGGCCCTAGTGTTCAGTCAACCTTCCCTGCCTGGACACCTAAATGTCATAGAAAATGAATGCAGAAACTTACCCATTTGATTTGTACTTTTTAACCATTCCTGATGGCAGAACATCTGTGGTCATATGGTTATGAGCAAATTTTAATAAGCCAGCCATTAAGAAATGCTCTTCAAGTATAATAACATTCACTGCATATTAATGTAGTGTTGATAGGCTATTAAATACATATTTATTAGGAACTAAAACTTAATTTGTTTCCTCTGATTCTCCAGGAATACAAATAAAGGTACATAATACTGTTTTCAAATGATCAGACTTCAAGGGCCCATCTACACAGTACCTAAAGTATGGAAAGTAATGGGTTAAAAGGGGGCATGTGGCTGTGTGACGCTAGCCATAAATCCGCACTGATTTGCTGCAATGGAGAAAAAACACAGGGTAAAAAGATCCCCTTTTATCCTGATTCTGGCCTGAAAATGTGTATATTCACACCATTGTATATCCCTGTACTTGTGAAAAACACATGATTTCCTTCCCTCACCCCTTGGAGACTTTTCCAGCATATGTCTGGTTTTAAAAAACTCAACACAGCTGATCAGATGATTGGGTTGTGAAACAAATGGAGAGCAAGGAAGCATGAACAGAGAACAATTAGAACTCTCTGGAACTCTCTATGTTAAACTTTATAATATTAAACAGAGCTTGAATAAACAATTGGGGGAAAAGATAAATCCGGGTAATTTTTTTTTTAAACCCTCTGTCATGTGCTGAGCTTTATATGTGCACGTAAAAATCTGCTTGTATTTATATTAAGATATTTGCATGTGCCCATATACTGTCCAGCGCATAACAGAGTGATTTTTTTAAATAAAAGACCTTCTGCTGGATGCCCACCATCCACTCTCCACCTTGTTCCAATACAGAGGAAGCCTGTGAGGATGGTGGGGGATCCAATCTTGGAACTGACAGGTCTCTGAGGGGATCCCAAGATTTATTAACCCCTATTTAAAACCCACATTTTTGTTCTGTCTGGAAGTGCCCTAAATGAAAATTTCAATATTCAAGCAATTTGAGTTCAAGATTTGCATCAGCACTGGGGGATCTCCAAATGCTATTAAACTAACTCTCAGAAGTCATTTCCAATACAATAAATGTCAGAAGATGATGGGAAATATAGTTCAACATGTGAACACATATTCCCCACTTTTGGTGACAGGATTTGGTAGATCATCTGCTATGCTTATGTGCTGTGAGATATACCAAAAGCATGGCAGAAAACACTTTATTATTGTCGCAATTTTGTTTGAAAGGGTGGTACAGTCAAAATGGGACAACATGAAAGCAGGGCAGAAAAAGTTTGAAAAAGATAATTTTTCAGTTACAGTTTCCAGTATTCTCTAATCAAGATTCTCTGGCTAGAGAACCTCTGAAACTGGAGCCCAAAAAGGAATGCTCCCAAAATCTGGTACAAAATTTCAACATCAAGCCTATACATAGGCCTAGGCCTGGGACTTTATTGCATGAAGTCATTATAGCAGTCATTGGACCTGTCTTCATTTGCACAATTGTCATACTTCAATAAGCTGTGGTCTGCAATTGTCCTTCCTTATAGCCTTGGAAGTTGACTTTTCTGCACTACTACTGCACTATATATATTATTTTAATTTTTAAAGACCAATTTTATAGTTTGGGCAATGAAAAACAACAAAAAAGTGAATTTAATTGAAAAATATAAAATAATAGCAAACATCCAGCTTGGGAACAACCAAGGGGGAGAGTGAGAAAGAAGGAAAATCCTGCCCACTGACAACACGTTACTGCTGACGTGGAAACAGAAGCAGAGTAGACCCACTGCAGAGGCTTTTTCAGCACACGTCCAGCATACTTTCCTATGCTGGTGTCTAACAGATCACTCCTCAAATGCCAGTTATTTCAACAGAACTTGGAAAAGTTACTTTTTGGACTATAATGCTGAGAATCACCCAGCAAAAAATCTGTAATACATTGGTGATGGATGGGTGTGATTTTTTATTTGTTTTGGATGGAATTCTCCACAATTTCAAATACTTTAGTTTTGATACAAATTCTCCAATTTTCACAAATTCCTTGTGTTTATAGAAATCCTGGGAGAAACCAGAACTAACCAATTCATCCATCCAAGTCCAGGGCTTTGAATGCTTAATTCTTAAAAGTCAGAGTTTGAATCTCAATATGGTCAACCATATCAGTCCTAATTAAAGTTGCCAGGCTCCTGCCCCTTAACATCTATATAACAGGAAGATATAACAGCTTCCTTTCTGTTGTTAAATAGTAAAAAAAAATGTGCTGCACAATTTAATATTTTTCTTTTCTTTTTTTAAAAAAAAATAAAGTTAAGAGAACAACATTACGTAATGAATTTGGATCAGCTCTGGTCACTAATATGTTCATAAGCATCTTGTAAAAACAGCCAAATGACCCCAATAATGATGTCACGGTGACACTGCTGAGTCTAAGATGGTAATTCATTGCTAAAACTAAATAGATCCTTTAAAGTGTTCAGAACACATTTCATGGCCTAGTAAAAACTCAGTTTTATGAGCATTTATAAGGAAGTAGTGACAGACAGCCCTGAAACCTCTCTGACTCAAACAAGTGATTGCAAGTGCAGAACATTCTGCCGTTTTGCTTCGTTCAATCTCTATATTCCCCTCACTTTCTACTGCATGGGGTTCGTTGATTCTGTCTGTAGTAAGACAAAAAGAATTTATAAATTAAATTCTTATTCAAAATAGCTCTAGAAGATGTTTTATGAATTTTTGAAAATTGGCAGTCTACATGTATCTGAGTCATGGGGTTTCACTATCCATTTCAAAAGCAGTAGCACAATAATACAGCTTCTGAATTTTTTACTTTGATTTTTAGATTTTTTGCCTTTTGTTTCCTCTATCAACAACAACAACAACCACCACAAGAACAATAATAACAGTAAACTTTATTTATATGCTGCCACCATCTCCCCCAACGAGGACTCGGGGTGGCTTACATTAGGCCAAGCCCAAACAGCGAATTACAACAAAATAAAAACCAAAAACACAAGCAACAACACAGTAAATACATAAAAACATATGAATACAGTGAACTATATACACATACAATATTCACAATCACAATGACAATGAGTGGGCCACATGTGCAAGATAAAATGTTAAAACTCAGGGTGAGATAAAAAAAGGAGCAGATTATTTGCAAGGGGGAGAAGCTCATAAAGAAATGGGGTTGGAAAAACCAAGCTTTTATTCAAAACTTGGTTTTTACCAAGCTTGTACTCCAGTTACAAAAAGGTTGAGGGGAGCAATAGTGTAAGGTTTTGTGGCTACTCTCCAAAGGCACAACGGAAAAGCCAGGTTTTGAGATTCTTTTTAAAGGTTTCCAAGGTAGAGGCTTTCCTAATCTCTCCGGGCAATGAATTGCAGAGTTGGGGGGCCACAGAGAAGAAAGCTCTCTCCCTTGTACCCACAAGACGAGCCTGTGAAACTGGGAGAGGTGAAAGGAGGGCCTCCCCCGAAGAGAAAAGAGCTCGGGCTGGTTCATGGAGAGAGATACGGTCACGAATATTCACTTAATCTGTAGATATTACAGGAAAAACATACAATTTATATTTTACTAAAACCTAACCATAGCATTGGGAATCTACATTTTCTCAGATGATATAGCTGTTCTACCACCAGTGTGATCTGAGTTAGATCTTCCTATTATTTTAGTAAGGAGTATTATAAACATTATGCATCGCCATGGATGGAGTTTATCTAAATATCATAGCCCCAGGGGGTCATTTTGAAATCCAAATTTGTTGTTTTCATCAAGCACAGATGTTGTCTTTCTTTTGAAAAGAGACTTGAAATTTGTTGCACAATATTTAAATATAACACTAGTTGCCAACATCCATTCTGCCACATCACTCACTATTGTTTAGTCTATGGCTTGGTTAGCAATGAGCCAGCATGATTTCCAAGTATGTACCCACATGTATGCTTGGCTCTATCAGCAATTGGTTGCATACAGTCGTACCCTGGAAATGCCTTCCTTTACCACTTGGAAATGTGCTAAATCCAGACCTTATTCCTCCATCTCTCCCAACTCCACTGTTCTTTAAAATGCCTCTTTGCAGACAGATTCTTCTCCATCTGCTCCTGATCTATGGGGTAAGACACTGTTTTAGGGACTTGCCTAGGAAAAAACCTTAAGAACAGTTCCTTCCTTAGACTGCAGAAGAAGCTGCTGCAACATGTCAGTCGAACCAATCTTCTTTCTTTATAGCAAACTAAACTCTTTGAGCGGTGAGACTGAGTAATCACGATACTAGTATTCATTATTTATTGAGCTCCTTAATGACTAGATGCTGTATAATAGCAAAACTATCTAATCTTTATTTAAAACAACAAATAAAATACATGAAGATGAACAAACAATGAAAGCAGGGAAATTAGTCACAAAAGGAAATTGCCGACTTTGGAAGGAATAACAGTGGGTCAGTTATACAGCAAATACATGAAACAAAATATTAAAAGATGAGCATTTAAGTGCAACTTTAAAACAGGGATAGGACCTCACCATTTTTTTTAAAACCTCCCTTCTGTCCTTTCAGAGGCAAGCTAAATCCTTTCTTTTCTAGCAGGCTTTTAAATAATTTGTTTTTGAAGACTGAGCTAGAGGGTGCTATGTTTTATGTAGTTTCACAGGTTTTTAAAGAGTTTTATTAGTTCTAACTATGTATTTTTAATAAGTTCTGTGTTTAATTCAATTTTAATGTTTGTATGCTTTGGGTTTTAATGTACTATTGTATGATTTTTTTTTTTAGTGTTAGTTACTTTCAATCTCCTTTGGGGGAGAGGAAGCAGGATATGAATACTACTACTACTACTACTACTACTACTACTAGTGATTTGAGCATTGTTGGACTATGTTCCTGGTTCAAATCCCTGCTTTACCAAAGAAATTCATGGAGGGTAGTTCCAGACAGCAGAAAAGTCCATGCCAACCCGAGTTAAAAAAAAAACCCGGGTCGGGGTGGACTGTAGTCCACACACCAACCCGGAAAATTGTGCTTTTGGGGTTGGGTGTCTAGATGTCCTCCTGGAACCTTCTAGGATGATACCGAGACACTCAGACCCCCTCTCCAACCCCCCCCCCCCAAAACCCGTTAAAAATAAAAGAACTTACTCACTCACCATTACAATGCTGCCAGAGCTCTCCTAGAGCTTAGGAATGTGGGTTTGATTTCAATTGTCCATAGATAAGGAGACAAAACCTTTCACAAAAACTTTGTTGGTTTAATTACCAATCCTAAGAAATAATTTCTGAGGACATGCAGAAAGTTCTTATTAAAACTCTCAAAACAGATATAAAAATGAAAACCTTTAAAAGAAACTCAGAAAAGTGGCTGAAGGAGAAATCATTGTATTAGTGATGTGTTAAATGAGTGCGTGTTTGGTGGGTCATAATACAGATGTCACAGGACTGGCAACTGTAATGATATGGTGGGTGGCGGTCATGCAACTCTGCAGGTGCCTATGGGGATCTCTTCATTCAGCTCTTCTCTGCAACTCACCAAATTGAAGATGGCTGTGGGAACCTTAGTGGACGCACATATTGGTTTCCTCCTGTGCCTCATGTTAAGCTGGAATGTTCCTTCTTTCGTGACATGGCTCATTTGAGCCAGCAAATTCCCCACTTCTTACCTGATAAAATCTCTGTTTCCTTTAGTGGCAACTAAGACATAGTTTAGGTGCAGTTTAACTATGAGAGCTGTTTCAGATTTCAGGGAGTGTGAGTTAAAGGATACACATTCATTATTAGGAATTATTTTGTTGTGCAGCTGAGCATATTTCAGTTTTTTTTAACCCTAACCCTTAAAGGATACACATTCATTATTAGGAATTATTTTGTTGTGCAGCTGAGCATATTTCAGTTTTTTTTAACCCTAACCCTTAAAAGTCTTAAAGGAGGTTCTTTCCTATGAAAAGGATGTATACAGTTAAAAATGGCTACAAACACTAAAATGTGCTAGGAGTTGTTTGTTTTTTTGACTCAAGCATAACAAGTAGCGCAACATGTTATAGTTATTCACAAAAATATAAACAATGAAACACCTCCAAAATGGTAACTCTGTGTAATCCCCAAGGTAACATCACTGTAATATGAAGTATTACAAAAATAATGTTTGCCTTGTTTGCCTTAAAATATCAAAAAGCAATGATGTAGCAAGTCATCAATAAATAATAAACAACACCTAATACGGGACGTTACTTCCATGCTCCATATAGCTTCACTAAAATGCATATTTAGAATAAACTTTACAAAAAAAGCAAGTGAACTGAGGTGCCACTAATAGTTGTGAGTTAAAGTCAAGCAATATATCCTTCTTTCTGTTTGCTGATTGACTGCTCTAATATTGACAGCCACAGTTGCTTCTGCAGTGTATATTCTAATTCGCCCAGAAAGACATCCACATTGGCAACTATTAAAGAATTAGGAATGTGAATGGAATATTTGACACCAGAAAGTCCCTTTTCCCAGACTATGACGCCAAAACAATAAGAAGTCATTTCCAACAATCATTCATAAAATATCTCTACAATCAAAGGAGCCACCAACGAGCCCTGTGCCCTTTTCTCTCGCATGTTCAACCTTCATTTATGTGGAGAGTGACTCACACAAAAGTTATGCCGAATGGGCAGCAGTCTCAATGGGCCCACCTATCTTGGCATATGACAATATTGTCTCCAGAAGTCAAACAAGTTCATTGAAGAGGGAGAAAGTGGGCAAGCCCATCAGGAAGTTCAACACGCCTCTCCTTTTCAACTTGTTTGGACAAAGCTAGAACAGTGCTGGCATTTTCTTCTTGTGTTTCTGAAAATCCTCATTGATGTGGAAGTAAGCATTTTTTGTTTGCCACAAGGAGTGTAAATTAGGGGCTTCCCCAACTCCTTGACAATACAATAATGCTCTCTCTCACATTCACGCTACCATTCTGAATACGCAAACACACCAAAAGTGCAGGGATTGTGAATCTTACCAAGCTTTAACAATGACAGTTCAGTTCTCGGTAATAAGCATAAACAGAGCTTGCCTATCAATATTTACATACACATAGTTGCCTTAGGGAACACAGTGCATGTCAATAGGCGTTGACTTGCTAGAAACTTGCTGAAGACGCATTTCCGCAATGTGGGGCTCACCAAGGGAAATGCAACCCACCAGCCTTGTAGGGTAGGCTTACAATACAACATAATATTGTCTGGGACTAAAAACTCCATAAAGCTGTCAAGGATAGTGAGTAGTATTTGATTTGGTAGATCACAGAGGCAGGCAGGCAAATTTAAGAACGTGGTTGTACAAGAAGCTATCCAAAACAGTGTCATAGCAGGTTAAAAACTATCTGCCAAGAACACATTTTGATGGATGTTTTCAGGCTACTCTTATTCCAAATAGATTGGTCAGGTGGGAAAGCAGCAGCTCCCTAAGATCCAAAGTGGAAAGTTTTCCGGTCACTCTATTTAATTTCATTTTCATTAGTTCCAAGTCTCATTTTTTCTCCAATGAACTTAACAAAACATAAACGAGTGCCATGCATATGAAAATAAATTGGATCAGGCAAAGAACAAAAAGATGTGGGAGAAATTTTTAAAATGGCATATTCAGCCATCCAGGCCAAGGGCTCGGAATGTGAAGCCTGTACAAAAAAGAAGAAAGGGTTTAAATCACTGTGTATTCAAGTCTGTTTACAGTGCTGAATTAGCAATACCACCTCTTTTTTTCCTGAGAAGCTTCTTATCTTTGACAAGAGTGTCAGGCAGGTAAAACAACGTCCATTTGTGCCAGGAATAGCTGAATTTACTGACTTTGCCAGTACTTGAGGTGATTTATAAGGCTCTAAGCATCCTAAAGGCACTAGATCCCACTTGATCTTGGAAGCTAAGCAGGGACAGTCCTGGTAAGTACTTTAATAGAAGACCACCATGGAATACCAAGTACCAAGGGAGGAAATGGCAAACCATTTCTGAATATTCCATGCCTAAGAAAACCCTATGAAATTTCCCCAATCCCACCCCTCCCTCTCCCCATTCCCTGCTCTCATTTCCTACTTTCCTATCTCCTTCACACTATTATCCCACTTTCCATGTAATCACACTATATCTCAATAAAAAATATTTTTTAAAAACCCTATGAAATTTATGAGGTCACTATAAGTTGACTTGAAGGTACACTATAAGTTGACTTGAAGGTACAAACATACACAGACCTGTTAATAGCATCTCAGACGAACTCCCACTGCATTTCTCTTTTGGTTGTTAGATTTGGTTTTTGTATTTTTCTATTATCATAATTGAGTTTGAGAGGACAAAAGCTGCCATATAACAAAGATTCTGCAACTTCTATAAATGTTCCCCCGTGTACCTAATGTTTCTTTGGGGTCTGTGAGGTGTGGATCAGACCCAAAATGGTGGTAGTGGTGGTGGGGTTCCTTGGCTGTACTAGACATTTGCAACGAGGCTTTGAGGGTTGAGCTGGCTGCACTCCTGCTTCTCCTTATAGCACCAGACAGCCTGGAGGAAGGGCTTCAGTACTTGTGTGCTTTGTAGTGAGTGATAAAAGATGAAGCAAAGTTAATATGCATTCCACTGTAATGACAAAAGATGTTCACCAAACTTTCCAACATCTGGCAATTTAAGATAGACACACAGGGAAGAACAACAAGCTGAAAAATTGAGCCAGAAGTAGCTGTGGACAGTGCTGGTGTCATCTTGAGAGACACACAACAACAGAAAGAGGAGGGGATATTAAAAATGCCTCCATATCATAAGGGAGAAGAAACAGAATATGTATGATTTTGTATAACAGCAATTCTTATCAGTTAAAACCGCCTTTAAAATCAGTGCTTAGGTTTTCAAAAATTCTATTTTAAGCTCCATTCCCACAGCATGAAATCTCCTCCCTATTAGTTTCTCTTTGAGGTGGGGTAAAGCAGGGGAATGCTAGGAGGCTGCATTAATCCTGCAGGAAACCTTAGAGGAGCGCACCCCTCACCACACCTGTTTCCCATAAAATGCCCCCAAAGACCATCTGGGGAACATGGTAGCATGTTTTGGGAGCTTTCTGGACTCCTACATTTAGTGTCATTTTGAGGCAAACCTTTTAAAAATCACTTTTAAATTTCAAAAGTTTATTTTGAGCGTTGACAGGGGCTTCAAATGTGGTGGAAATGATCTCCACACACCCCTAGGGGTCATTTTTGAAAGACAACCTAATTTTGACATGTTGTTTAGGCCCCTTCTACACTGCCATATAATCCAGATTATCTGATTCAGAGCAAAACAACCTTTTGATTCTTCAGAGATGCATGTGACCCATGGCCCAATTTACCTACCCTAGAAAAAAGGATAGAGAAATAGTGAAGGGAAAAAGTAGGATATAAGAATAGGAAGAGAGTGCAAGGAAGAACCATGTTGGAGTTTAGTTGTTGTTGGACTCCACTCCCCAGTAGCCCTAGTTATGTGCATCAGTGGTGAGGAATGCTAGCAGTTATAGTCTGACAGCATCTGTGATGGACCTGCAAAGTCCAGAAGTGGTGCCATGGTGAAAAGACTAGAAGACATTGGTGCTTCTTTTAGGTTCTCCCAGGATGGACTAAGATATTGCCTTTTACCATTCTACACAGAAAAGTGACTGGTTCCTTTTTTTTAAAAAATAAAATAAATAAGAGTAAGGTACAATACTCACATTGACCCAAGGATAAGTTAACCCACATTTTGGGTTTGAGTTTTGACTAAATTTCTAGACTAATACATGAGTATATAGGGCAATCCATGAATAATCAAATCTATGAAGCATAAACCTGTAAATGTGGAGGGAGAACTATACAGCAAATATAAAATTTCCAGACCAAATGATTCAATGTCTCATTCTGTCAAATGGAAAAAATCTAGGGGTTGAAGGGAAAAAATAATGGAGGGACAAAAATACTTTCATTTCGTCCCACATCACATTCACACCCTGGGTTTGCCTCCTCCTCCTCCTCCTCCTCCTCCTCTTCCTCCTCCTCCTCCTCCTCCTCCTATATTTATTTATATCCACTTTATCTCCCCAAAGAGGACTCAAAACGGCTTGACATAAAAGCGTTGGTATCTAATTTAAAATATATAAAAATACAAACATTAAAAACAGAATTAAACACAACCAATATTTAGAAATTCAGTTAAGATCCATCAAACATATAAAAGAGTTAAAAACCATTGCATCCCCTGACTAGATCTTAAACACCTTCATCTTTACATGCCTGTTTTAATAAAAAGATTTTAGCCTGCCACCAGGACAACAGGGAGAGGGCCATTCTGGCCTTCCTGGGTAGGGAGTTCCAGAGTCGAGGGGTAGCCACCAAGAGGGAAGTTCTGCTCTCTCATTCCCACCAACCAAGCTTGAGATTGAGGTGGGACCAAGAGAAGGACCTCTCCTGAAAATCTCAGAACCTGGGCAGATTCGTACAAGGGGATGTGGTCGGCCAAATTGCCTGGATTTGAACCTGGAGGGCCAAAGTTTTCCCATGTCTGGTATATAGGGTAATCCATGAATAATCAAATATATGAAGCATTTGGTTAAAATAGTCTTGACCAAATGCTTCATATATTTGATTATTCATGGATTACCCTATATACCAGACATGGGCAAACTTTGGCCCTCCAGGTTCAAATCCAGGCAATTTGTCCTTCAGACAGAAGCCATGAAGGAACTGGGAACAAAGGGAATAAAACAAATACAATGAAATTCCTTTTCAATTGCTAGTTACAAAGCTATTTCTGTGAACCTCTATAAAAGACAACATGGCTTATTGATGCTCTGGAAACAAATTATTTTCATGCAATTAATCTATGGATTTAATCCCATTCTTTTAGTCTAGCAATTCAGATTTCTTCAGCAAGGTCATAGTCTATCCATATCATCTATATGTTTCTTTAACTGGGTGAAAGTTCATACATACTGGGACCGGGGCCAGCTTTATCATCTGGGTGAGGTAACTGCCACTTATGACAGATAATGAAGAGTAATACTCCCCCCCCCCCGCCCCAGCCACACCTGACTGCTCTCTTATAGGAGGATACAGCTGTGTGTTCCATCCTTAGGATGAGTGGGCACTGTGGAAGGCCCTAAGCCAATGGAAGAGTTGTAATAAGATTTGATTTCTTGTTTAGAGCACTTCTTTATAGGTGTCATTGTGTTCTGTGCCTTGGACCTAAGTTTATGGATGCACCAATCTGGGTAGAACTCTTTGATTTGAATAACAATATGGAAAACATACAGAAAAGTCTTAAGTGTTTACACTTACTAGCAGTAATGGTATAACAATGGACCTCATCACACTAAGTTGCATAACATGGGTGACAGCAAAGGGGAGGGCAGAATCGCAGTGAATCCATGGAGCAGTGGTGAATCAGTTGCCCTGTGCCCCACTTGGCCCGCAGCGCCGCCTTTCCCATCACACGGGGAGAAGCCTTTTGTGTTCTCGTTATGCTCACACACAATGCTTTCAGCACAGTGCAGGGATGGAGCCCTACCAAAAGTAGCTGTACATCATTTGAACTGAAATATATGGCAATGTAGACTCCTATAATCCAAATCAGGTAATTTGGATTATATGGCAGTGTAGAAGAGGACTAAATTACATGTCAAAATTAGGTTGTCTTTTAATGGAAGGGTTAAATTAATATGGACATCAATTACATTGATGACATCAATAGCATCCTGAGGGCGCATCCAGACAGTACCTTTATTGCGGTATCTTCCACAATAAAGGAGGAGCTGTCCAGACAACATTCTGGACAGTCCCAAATTAAGTTGCTACAAACCAGGAAAACCCTAGTTTGTAGCAAATTAATTAGATAGTGGGTTTATTCTGCGCCTTCTTGAAAGGCGCGGGATAAACCCACTACTTCCAGTGTCTGGAATATAGTCCAGACGCCATTCCCACAGTTTTCTGGGCTAAATAAGCCCAGTAAACTGTGGGAATACCTACAGTCTTCACCCGAAAGCCCCAGACCCCTTAGAAAAGTAATGGAAACTTATCCGGCCTCAATTACAGGCTTCGAGCATCTCTCCTGGCATGTAGAAATGACATGCCAGGAGAGCGGAGGGGGGGGGGGGAAGGCAAATCGCTCCCTTCCGTTCTCCTGGTGCATCATTTTTATGTGCAGAGCAGCTTGAAGCCTGTAATGGAGGCTAGGAAAGTTTTCATTACTTTTCTAAGGGATCTGGGGGCTTCAGGGAAGGAGGGTAGGGCCTCCAGACATTCTCTCGGGCTAGTCCCTGGAGAACGTCTGGACACCCACCCCAGAAATCACGTGCTTTCTGGGGTGTGTGTGAACAGGCCCCCAGGAAAATCCACATTTTAAAATGTGGATTCTCCTGGGATAAAGGCCTGTCTGGATCCGGTATACAGTGGGTCCTCAGTATCTGTTAGAGTTTGGTTCCAGACATCCTGTGAATGTTCAATTTCCAGTATACACAATGATGTGGTAAAATGGTGTCCCTTATATAAATTGGTAGAATCAGATTTTGCTTTTTGGAACTTCTTCTTGGAATATTCTCTAACAGTGGATGGTTAAATCAGTGGATACAGAATCGGTGGATAAACTGTGTGTACTCCCACATACTTAACATACATAATTATTGGATGTACGTGAGTACTCCAAGGGGAGTGGCTGCGACGGGTCTGCTTTCTGGCTTAGCACACAAATGGCACATGCAAATTCCCTGCCTGAGGCAGCACATTCTAGTTGTTCCACTCCTGCTGTTACATAACTGTACCATGATGACTGACAGAAAAGGAGTGGCGCTTTCACTAGCACCTGGTTTGGCTGGGCCAGGCTGGGCAAGGCAAGGCAAAGCAAGCTATTAACGTCATGAATCTGACTCTTCCACACAGGCTGGAGTACTCATAAGGATAGTATGTTCACTGTTTGGAACTTCAACAGTGGTATACTGGGGCTGAAGAAGAGAAAATACAGGGCTGTGAGTTACTTTTTTGCATGACAGCTTCTGGAAGTTATATACTAAAAAGTAAAGTTCCCATGCTGTTCTAATCAAGGAATTAGGCAGATGCAGTTCTGAGGAGTTCAAACAATGTTTCTCTGCCATTTTATTTCAGTACTTTCTTTCTTACTGGGGGAGTTAACTTGATTCATTAAGAAGTCAAATTAGTTGTTAAGGAGAAAAAAAAAAGCTTTTCCAGTGATAAACCTGTTTATCCTCCCACCATAGTATTTCTTCAGAAATGCATGCCTTGGCAATCAGAATTACAAATTCAGTCCATATTTATCTCCAAATGATTAATCAAGTAATAAAGCATGCTCAGTGCAAAATATGTGAGAAAAATTGCACACAATGACGGACACCTCCCACTATTGAGGGAACACCTCTTCTAAAGCATGTTAGATGCACCATCTGTTTTGATCTCAATAACCAAACCTACAATTGCTATTTACAAATTATTACTGAAGCACAATAAACTGGGTGCTTAAATGTTTAGGGAAGAGTGCAATAGTCTTTGTAAGTAACCCAAAATAAGACATCTTCATCTTAAGTCAAATGAGAAAGCAAAACATAAACCTTGAGCAAACAGCTATTCCACCATAGCCTCCTTTAGAGCAGCATAATGACTTCTCTCCAACCTCCTCCTCCTCAAAGCAGAGCCTTTGAACATAGATCTCCTCAAAGAAAAAAACTCTCCAGAATTGTATTCTAAAAACCCATACAGTTATACCATATCAGGTGTGGTCCAAGATTGCTCGTTGACCTACATTACCAGCTACACATAATAATAACTATCATAAGGTTTTTCTTCAACACATACACACACTTAGTCCTGCTACAACTTACTGTAATACTCCCCCTAAAGCAGGAAGGCCTGCAGAGGAAACCACCTCTACAGTTACCAAGAGGCTCACTGCAGCAATGAATACCCTGCTCCCAACTGAAATCTATCTAGTTAGAGATGTCTGTCACCCAGTGACCAAATTATTCTGCTGCTTTCTGTAGGCGGATATTGATTAACTAAAATTAATTCATTTAATTTGAAAAGAAAATTGATTTAAAGTGAATACCCTTAGGGACTCCTACATATGCATGCTAAGTTTCTGGGATCTAGGTTTCACAGTCTTGAAGCTATGGATGACACTCACACACATGCACAAAGAATCCCCTTGAGTCATAGAGCTGGAAGAAACCACTTGGGCCACCCACTTCAACCCCCTGCCATATGGGAATAGACAAGCATTCTTAACAGATGACCATTTGGCCTCTGTTTGAAAACCTCCAGGGAAGGAGACTCGCCACACTCTGAGGACCCTTCTAAACTGCCATATAAAATCCAGATTACCCATTTTGAATTGGATTATATAGCACTGAAGACTCATATAATCCAGGTCAAACAGATAATCTGGATTATCTGCTTTAATAATCTGTATTATATGGCAGGGTAGAAGGGCCCTGTGGTGGCATATTTTACTGCTGAATAAACTGGCTCTGTATCTAGTTTGAATTCCTCACTGTATAAGTTTCTCAGAGTAGCTTCTTTTTTTCTTCTTCTTTTGCTTAATATCAGTTTTCATTTTTCTTATGACAGTATTAAATGTTACCAATGTTACCAGTATTAAATGTTACCAATGTGCACCGAAGAACAGTGATCACAGCTATTCTTTAATAACTCAGGTTATACTCTCATGGATCAGGTCAGCAATAGATGCATTTGGCTTGACTTCTTTGGCTACCAATTGTTAGAATGCTAGTTCATCAAAAATTGTTGTGAATTCAAGTAGATCATAAAGGAGATAGGGTTTACTGAGGGCCCTTCTATACTGCACCAAAGTCTGCAACCCATCACAGGTTAATCTGAGGTATCCAAATGACACCTCAGGTTAACCTGGATTAATCTGGAGGAAACTAGGATTTCCCTGTAAACAGGGAAATTCCGGTTTACTCCAGATAAATTTGACACCTGCAAAGACCCATACATTAAGGTAAAGTCCGGATCTTTGCAGGTGCTGGGCCTGTGGGGATTGGCTTATAGGACTGCTTGAATCCCCACAGCAATTCCGGTTTTTGGGGCTCCTGGAGCCTGAAAGAGCAGGATGAAACCCACCTCAGGCCCCAATTTCTCCATTCAAAACTTACCCAAGAGGCCTGCTGTCAACACAGTCCTCTTTGAAGAGTACTTCTGATGCACAAAAATGGGGTCCTCCCCATTTCCTGACGCATCATTTTTGTGCATCTGGAGTACTCTTTGGAGTGATCTGGGCTGCTGGCAGGCCACTTGGGTAAGTTTTGGAGGGGAAAATGGGGGGCTGGAGGGGGGTTGGATGCTATCCTGGGTCAACTTCTGGTTGATTTGTGAAAGCATCTAACCACTCCTTGAGGGAAAGTCTGGGATTGTGGAAAGGTGTGGGGAGTAGAGTGGTGAAAGGCAAGAGCTTGGTCAATTCTGGGATAACCTAAAAGGAGCATTAATCCTCTTCTTTTAAAATATTTGCATGGGAAAATGGCAGCAAGTGTTGGTGCTTTCCCCTTTCCACTGAATGACCCTACCCTTTTTCTGAATTAAACCACACAGAACTCATAACCCCTTATTTTCCTCTTTGTTAAAAAGCATGGTTACTGAAATAATTTTGCTGTTGGTAGAAGTGCCTTACATAATGCAAATATACCAACTCTGTCTAATCTTGGTAACAAAGTAGGGTCAGCCCTATGTAGTATTTGGATGGAAGACCACAAATGAATTCAATGGCTGTAGGCTGTATTTCAGAGAAAGGAATTGGAAAGATACCTATATTACTTGCCTAAGAAAACCCCACGAAATTCAGGGCATATGTGGTGGGGAGGAGGCAATATGATTATTTGGAATGTAATTACAAAATTAATGCCATGTAGCCTTATATAGTACCAAAAGGTCTATATGTGTTCTGCTGGATTCAACAGATTTGAGTCCCCTTCTGCACTGCTTTATATCCCAGGATGTGATCCCAGATTATCTGCTTTAAATTGGACTATATGAGTTTCCACTGCCAGATAACCTGGGATAAGAAAATCATCTGGGATCAACTCCTGAGATATAGGGACAGTGTGGAAGTGGCCTGAGTTAATTAAGTTCAACCGCAACCTAAATATGGTTAACTTGTTCTGAATTGGAGCAGCCTGGCTCTATTTGGACTTGATTCTTTGTCAGGTTGTTCTATCATCCACACTCTTCAGGAAAAAGACTGAAAACTATGATCCCAGAACTCCCAATTTGTTCAGGAAATGTTACCACGCAGTTCCAGTGGCTCTCAACCAGGAAGTTCCAGTGAAACTCAAACAGTAAAACTGGACGGATTTTGTTTTGTGATCAGAAATATAATTTTGGGGATAGTATTACAAAACCTTGGCCACAGCTTCCATGGGTCCTTTCTTTCTTTTTTCGCCTACAAACTTTTTCTTTTCTTTTCACTGTCTTGTATCCTTTGTCCCAAATTTGTATGGAAACTTCCACAGGCGACAAAGCATCTCTCGGTAGAAAAAAAATTATGTTCCACATGGGTATGCCAGTCTAATGTTGTTTCCCTCTGCTTGTGGTGGATGTTCTGCTCATTACTTTTTGAAATTATCAGTTGACATCCAGAAGTAATTGTGTTTATTTTAAGTTTTGAAAATATAAGGCACCTTTCCGAGTGCCTCAGCTGAATATCCAAGGTAATTAGTCACTTTTGATAAGAATCTTTATAATTAAGCATGATGATAGAGCCCTAGAATCATAACAGCTCAAAGGGACCTGTTTCATACATGAGAAATTAACTGAAGCAAGATCCTCATCCCCAAACTTATCTAACAGATGTGTAGTGCAACAACTCTAAGCATGCTCATTCAGAGAAAAAAATGTTGAGTGCAAATGGATTTCCTTCCCGGTATGCTTTAAGTAGAGAAGTACAAAGCCACAACCTTCCTAGTTTGTAGTACCAAGCCATGGTTCCCAAACTTTTGTTTTCCAGGTGTTTTGGATTTCAGCCTCCAAAACTCCTGACCATTGGATGAGCTGGCTAGGGCTTCTGGGGGCCCCTCTACACTACACTAAAACCCAAGAGGAAGCATGTTTCCTCTTGAATTTCAGTCCCCACCACACACCCAAACCCTGGGCTTTCCTGGGAGGAGTGGCTAGATAGCATCCTAGGGCAACTAAAGGTTTACCTGGGATGCTATCCAGCCCCCTCCAGCCCCCCCATTTTACCCCCAAAACTTACCAGAGAGGCCTGCAGATGCTGCAGGCCTCTCTCTATAATCCTCCTTGTGCAAGAAAACGACATGTCAGGATGGGGGAGCAGGGATGGGCACCACCCTCTCCAGTAACTTTTGGGCCTGAAATGGGGAGGCTGGAGGTGAGGGGGTGGTCATCATCCCACTCCTCTGGACAGCAGAAGGCCAAGGAATCAGGATGGCTGTGGAGACTGACCCCCAGGGTTGCAGAACATGGTCCCAGAAGTCAGTCTCCACAGACTCATCACCTCAACAAACCTGAGCTTTTCAGTAAGACGCAGATCTGTTGAGGTGTTTAATTAATCAAAAGTGAATGGGGAAAATCCAGTTTTCTTTGGATTAATCCATTACCTATCACGGGTTTGGGGCCTGTGTGGAAGGGCCCTGGGAGTTAAAGTCCAAAGCAACTGAAGGGCCAACATTCAGGATTCACTGTACGAAAGCAGGGCTTCTTAAACTTTTTCCACTTGTAACTCCTTTTCACCTGAGGAATTTGTATGCAAGGAATATAACATAGGTAAATAAATCGAGCATTTACTGATAAGATATTTCTTAAAGACAAAAGACAATTTGCATACTAAAGAGATGGGTGTGTATATTTATTTTTACACAAGGAATTCAATCTTGGCTGAGTATTTGATGCTGCAGGACGTAGAGCATCCTCAACATTTTTTTCATGCTATGCTGGTATGCTTGATTTGCAGCCTCAAGTGGCAGAATAGACTCTGTTTGCTGTTTGACAAAGTAACCAAAAGTTGAGCTAGTCGGGCTCAAATATGATGTAGAGGAAAGCAACTCCTCAAGAAAGGGCAAATGCTGGGGCACAACAAGGGCAGTCATATGGTTGTTCCTCCTGAGCTTCTTGGCAATTCTCCTCCACTGGAAGAAACAGAAGTCTTGTCCCCTAAATTGGCCATTCTGCCCTTAGTGGAGGATTTTATCTCCAAGATAGCTTTGAAGTACAATTCATTCTGCACATTTTAAGTACATAATAAATAAATGACACATCAATTAGCCAACATTTTTCAGGCCAACCATCTTGTTCAGTTGTAATGTTTACTGAGTGCTGTTGGGCTAATTTTCAGCCAAATTTACCATTAAAGAAGCATATATGAGAATAACACAAGTTGATTGACATCTATGATGCTTTGAGCATTTTGGAAGAAGTAGGGGAGACTCAAGTGAATGTAATAATAATTTTAAGAGCATCTTGTTTCTGTGATTGCTGCTAGCTCTTCCTTAACCTCGGGGAAAGGAGAATTTCCCTTATACTCAATGTCTTGTGTTCCTTGGAAAATGGGTGGGAAAGAAGTAGTAAAATACCCAGATGTAGCTCACAACCGTGTTTGCTATATCATATTTCAACACGATTTTGTATAAGCTCAAAAATAAATACAGTCTTTTCCTGGAAGATTATCTCCCATATAAACTTCTGTCAGTTTGCCAAATTTTGGAGTGTGAGTAGCTACTTTTTTGGACTGCAACTCCCAGAATCCCAGGAGTTGTCAACCAAAAGGAAGCTCTGATCAATCTAGCTTTGTGACTATTACTTCTATTTGGAGTTTTGCTGATTGGGTGGTTTCCACTTATTGCCCTCCAACATTGAAGGTATATTTTCTTTCTCATTCTCCTTCTTGCTGCCCTTCAACCGGACCGAGTTACAGTGAACAAATTACATTTTTTTAAAAAAATATTCTGTCTCAAATGAATGTGCTGGCTTTCTGCCACCGAAATATCAAGTGAATTACTCTGCTTCTTATACTGCTATTTGAACCCTTTATACTTAGCTTCACAGCATAGTTTAGTACAGCCAAACACCACATCCCTAATAAAATATCTATACTAAAAAGGGGGACAAAAGTTGCTGCTTAACTCAGCCCGAGCTTTCCCTGACAAGAGCACTTAAGTAATTTAATCAAGAATTATATTGCCCTTTCTGCCAAAACACATCTAGGCCGTGATCCAGTAAGTGTATTGAAGCGTTGGAGTTTCGTTTGGTTCGTGTTTCATCCCTCCCTTTTTAGTTTTGATATAGCCCTAAACTTTTCTTCTTTTGTTGTATTTATTTGTCCTGGCAGGTAGACATTAAATATGGCAAATGACAGCAGGCTTCTATTTGGGCCAAAAATATGTATGTATCAGGTTAGCATTTCTATTCAGAGGCAGGAATTATTAATCTTCAAAATGACTAAGCAGAATCAAATTGCAGATTCTGAGATATTACTACCCCATCATGCATTCACATGTAATTCTTAGCATGGGGATATGTTAGAGGCAGTATGCCATGGGAACAATTGCTCCTCTGCAGGAGATAGATAGATTTTCCTTTCCATTCTTCTTCCATCTCCCTTGATTAATATCAGCATAACTTTTATCCCTGGTGTGATAAAGAGGTGGCACAGCATGGGACAGGGAGGTTTCTGAGAAGTGACTCTGAGGTTGGATTTACACTGCCATATAACAGGGTTTCAGAATGCAGATTAACTGCATTTGTCTTACATGGCAGCGTAGATTAACATAATCCAATGCAGATAATCTGCAATGTGAAACAACATTATATGGCAGTATAGATCCAGCCTGAGAGCTAGGATGAATGACAGATATGAAGATCCAGGGGAAGCCATAAAGATTAGTATATTGTGGAAACATCATATACCTGAGGATGTGGACCAATACCTAAAGCAGTAGGTTTTGAAAGCACTCTAAAGTCCACCACATTCAACATCACTTTAACTGGGCCAAAAGATGGCAAGGAAGGAGTAAGACAGATTCATCTTGCCATTTTGCAAACTGATATTTCTGCATGTATGGTAAGGATGAAGAGAATGGGATGGCATCTGAGACAAGGGAAGGGATATATGGTTTCTTTCCTTGTGATTACAGAGAGCAACATCCAGGGATTGAACATCCTGTATCCTATTGTGAGAATAGTCTTTGAAAAAATGAGTATTTCAACCTGAGTCAGCCTCCGTTGAACTCCCAGACTCAGGTTCCTTCTACACTGCCCTATATCCCAGGATATGATCCCAGATTATCTGTTTTAAACTGGATTATATGAGTCTCCACTGCCCGATAATCTGGGATAAGAAGATAATTGGGATCAGATCCTGGGATATAGGAGCAGCATGGAAGAAGCTTCACTATTTTGAACTTGCCCTGTTGCTCTTATGGGACAAACATTACCAAACTATCTCTGAACAAGTAATAAACTTTAACTGGGAATATTCATGCCCTCATTTGTCCTCACTGAGCAACACTAGTGATGTAGAAGCAAGTGGTAGGGAGCTTCTAAACCCTTGCTTTGAACCCCAAAAGTAACATTTTCAAACTTCAAATAACAGAGTTAATTTTTGCCCAACATCTGAGAAAGGAGTGAAAGAAAGAGCAAAGTAACCCGTAAAGGTTTTTCAAAAACAGTCCCCTGGCATATCCTCCAACATTTCACAGATGAAGAATGTGACACATATCACTAACTAACATCACAAGAAGGCAAAAGTTACTAATGAGAAAGAACATGGAAGATTCTACACAGTGTTACCCTGACAATTAAAACAGAGTGATGCAACTGCAAATTGGGTGGAAGGGGTCCAAATGTTGTTGCCCTCCAACTTTCAACATCCAGAGCCAACATTGCCAATGGGGAGGAATGGTAATATGAGAGGTATACAGCGGTTCCATGATGCCTGCTGGGTAACTTATTTTTCTTTAGATTACAACTCCTTGAATCCCCCAGCCAATATGACCATTGGTCATACTGACTAATGGATTCTGGAAGTTTGTACAAAAAACCCCCAAGAATTGTAAACTCTAGGGCCCCTTCCACACAGCTGTACAAAATCCCAACAGGATCATATGGCTGTGTGGATTTAGGCCCCTTCCACACAGCTGTTTAAAATCTGTATTGAACTGGATTATATGTCAGTGTGGACTCAGATAATCCAGTTCAAAGGGAATATTGTGGATTATCTGCCTTTATATTCTGGGTTATACGGCTGTGTATAACCCAGGCATAATGCAAGCACAGCGTTTGGTTCCAGAAAGTGGAGTAAAGTTTCTTCATCCTGAGCAACTGTTCATGTTTCATAAAAAAATATGATGAAGCATTTGTTAAAAGTAAAATTTTGAATAATGCAAGCTTAAAATAGCCTTGAAGAATTTTTCATTCTAAAGAACTTGAGAAAGTTATTTATTTGAGTATACTTCACAGAATGCCACTGCAATTGCTACACCCTGGCTATATTTCTCATGGTTTTTCAGTAACCTAAAGCAATTTTTCTTTTAATCTTAGTTATTTTAATTTCCATTAAGTGCTCCATTGTTTTGGCTACAACTGGAGGCACTTAAACAAAATTTAAATAATACAATGGGATAATACCATCATATATTTTATAAAAGCTATGTTTAACTGATATGCACTGCTTAATTCTGTTTCTTTGAAGCATGGTGTCTATTGTTAATAGCTCTTTGCAGCTGAATGTATTCTTCTGGCAACTCTTTCTCTTTTTGAAACGCAAATCATTGTTCTTCAGATGAGTTAATTTAGGTTGTATCTATCAACTCCCATTCATAGTAACAACTCCAAACCCCCTGCTATAGCATGTTCTCAAAGGAAAACACCCATATTATCTTTCCTTATGTTCTGTGAGTTACATACAATTAACTGTATGTTGAATGTATGCAATTATTTTAGGGGGAGGGGAAACTGATGCAGTCTGCCTCATTTCCACATTACCTCACCTTTCTTTCCTTCTGACTATGAAAATATCCCAAGTTCTCATGAAGGGCCCGAAGGATGGATGACAGGTAATTATTTATAATAGCATTTTGCTTCATTTGAGATTTTCCACTTTTGCACAGTGACATCTTGTGGGCTCTAAAGGGATCTTTCTGAAAATAGGGACTGCCGAAAAAGTAGCATTTGACACCACAGTACTCCCAACTCAAAACACCAAGGTCTCATTTCTTTACACTAGGAAAGGAGAAATTTTCCCCATCCATATGCTGTCAGGTTCCAAAAACATAATATTTTATTTTGTATCAAAAGCATGGCATAAATAAATATAACACTGATAAAAATAGAAGGCGCACATGTGGCTAAATATTTTTGTTGACAAAAAATGGGCAACAGCGACCACATTGTCTGTAGCTCTAAACAATTCTTCCTCTATACATGAGGTAGGACATTGTGGACAAGTATACAGATTCAGAGTTGTTTGATCTGCTCTACAGTTGTACCAGGTAGAGGATTCTTTTAGGTGGTGCCATTTTGCCACGTTGTCTTTGATCTGCCCACTCCACTTCTGAGTCTGTTCAGGGACTTCCAAGTTGCCCATTCTTGGTTTGCCCCTGGAGGAAGACCCTCATGGGGAGCTATCCAATTGGGATTTTCTGGTTTAGCTGCCCAGAGGGATACTCTTGCTGTTGCTGGAGGAACACTAAGAGGAGTGGTGGTTCTCGTGAAGCTTTTCCTTGATTTGAGTCTACTGGGAGGAGGCTGGTAACCATGCAGTGGGTGGCTTTCACAGTGTTCAACCTTATTTTTCTCATAGTTAGCAGTAACTTCCTGTCATACCAAATTCATTCACACCTTACTATGCTGGCCAGGACACATGGGAGTTGGAGTCTAAGATTGGAAGGGACATGGTTTCCAACTATGTGTGTACATCATCTTTTCTAAACATCCCTGTGGATTGCTTCCAGGTAGACACATAGGATTGCACTGTAATAGTATATTTACTTGTTATTACATCTATCTATCTATCTATCTATCTATCTATCTATCTATCTATCTATTAGGCCTGTTTGATCAAGAAAAAATTTGTAATTGGGGTGTTTTTTTGTTTCGATATTTAAAATATTTACAAAACTTTCCAAAAAAATGTTTTGTTATTTACGAAATTTCGTTAATATTTACAAAACATTTTGTAAGTGTGAATGTTGCAGTAATGGTCACCTTGATTAGCATTGAATGGCTTTCATTTCTCCCACCCTGGACATTCCATAGATATTAGATAACTCCATTTGCCTAGTTTCCAACAGACCTCTGAGGATGCCTGCCATAGATGTGGGCAAAATGTCAGGAGAGAATGCTTCTGGAACATGGTCATACATACAGCCCTGAAAACTCACACAACCGGCCTCCGCGCGCCATCCAATCGGCTCGGGCTCCTGCGCCCTCCTCCTCCTCCTCCTCCTCCTAGCACTTCCTGCAACACAGCTGGGAGGAGGAGGAGGTGGAGGAGGGCGCAGGAGCCGATTGGATGGCGCGCGCGCGCGCTCACCCTTACAACCGGCCTCCGCGCGCCATCCGGCTCGGGCTCCTGCGCCCTCCTCCTCCTCCTCCTCCTCCTGACACTTCCTGCAACACAGCTGGGAGGAGGAGGAGGAGGAGGAGGGCGCAGGAGCCGGAGCCGGATGGCGCGCGGAGGCCGGTTGTAAGGGTGAGCGCACGCGCGCCATCCAATCGGCTCCTGCGCCCTCCTCCTCCTCCTCCTCCTCCTCCTCCCAGCTGTGTTGCAGGAAGTGCTAGGAGGAGGAGGAGGGCGCAGGAGCCCGAGCCGATTGGATGGCGCGCGCGCTGCGCGCGCTCCGCTCACCCTTACAACCGGCCTCCGCGCGCCATCCGGCTCCGGCTCCTGCGCCCTCCTCCTCCTCCTCCTCCTCCTGACACTTCCTGCAACACAGCTGGGAGGAGGAGGAGGGCGCAGGAGCCGGAGCCGGATGGCGCGCGGAGGCCGGTTGTAAGGGTGAGCGGAGCGTGCGCGCGCCATCCAATCGGCTTCTGCGCCCTCCTCCTCTTCCTCCCAGCTGTGTTGCAGGAAGTGCTAGGAGGAGGAGGAGGAGGGCGCAGGAGCCCGAGCCGATTGGATGGCACGCGCGCGCTCCGCTCACCCTGCACTCACTGCTGGGGTGCTTGGGAGCGCCGGATTGGCTCCCAGGCACCAGCAGCACTCAGCAGCCTCCATCCCATTAACGACACGAGCTGAAGCTCGTAAAATATATGGGGCTGCTGTTTCGATATTTTTAAACCCTTCCGGGTTTGAAAATGTGTTTTGAAATCGCTTCGGATATGGTAAAAATAACAATTTAATTACGAAATAACGAATTAACGAACGAAACCGCACAGGCCTACTATCTATCTATCTATCTATCTATCTATCTATTATGATCATCTGGTTCTGCACAGATGCTGTTGAATTACGGTTCCTAGAATTCCCCATTATTTATCATGCTGGCTAGGGATCCTGGGAGCAGAAGTCCAAATTATCCGAAGGGCCACATAATGGCTATCCTGATGCACCAGTACATTTACCTGAAAAACTGGCTGAAGTTTGTGTTCTCAGTGGCAAATCTGGATTTACTGTTAAATAGTTGTGATGATAGCAGAATAATTAGACTAGGAAGGGGAGTGAAGACAAACCCTTCAGCTGTCATGATTTGGTAGGGACACTCCTGATGAATCCTCCATCATCCCACTTTTTGAGTTTATTTTAAGATGTTCCACACTCTCTTCCTCCTTCTTTTCCCCTTTATCCACACATATTTCAATTGTTAAGTTCAAAGTGCAAAAGTAGTTTGCATTCAGTTAATTCAGCAGTTGGGAGAGGAGCAGAACTTATCAGATAGGAAAAATTGCCTGTCCCACAACACTTCAACTTCACTTGAGACATGGAGCTCACCGGCTCCTATTACATGACATCAGTTTACTTCCAGCAGGGATCTGTGCCTCAAGTGAAGTCGAAGTGTTGCAGGAGGCAGTGGCAGCAACATGGGGGAAGCCAGGCAATGACACTTCCTCCCCTTGAGATGAGGTGAGGGAAAAGGCAGGCAATGCAGAACATGGGGCAACTAGTTCCCTCTGCTGAGCCATGTCACCACATGATGAATCCCAACCTTAATGTGATCAGGTCCCTTGTCACATATGGCCAGGTTTCATCTATGAAATATTGAAGGCTATGGAAAATGTACATCTTGGTAGACTTCCTGTTTTTCGAGATTAACAATTCTACTTCAGCTTCTCTCTCTTTTCCTCCCCCTCCTTTTTCTCTATCCCTGACCCTTTCCACTCTTTGGGACACACTTTCTACAGGACTCAACTTGAAATGTGGCCTCACAGAGCCAAATTCCAAGGACATTTATCTTCTCTACAATAAAAAGCTTTCACAGCTGCAGCAAGAACAAGGAAATAATAGAGTCATGAATGTGATTATTGCACTTAAATGAATTCAGAGGAAAGAGGAAAGAAGCAAACACATAATTAAGCTCCACTATTAGGGTGCTGATCTTCCAAAATTGCTCTGAACGAAAGCATTATTATTATGCCTGACCTGTAATGGGAATTTTGTTAACAACATCTAGTAGGCTCATGCAAGTTCTACATAATTTTTGTAGATTATTACTTATATCTGGGAAGAAAGCACAATGCGGTTTTAATTATTTTGCAGTCTGCTCTAGCCCTTGGGTTCAGTGCTGAAAATAACAGTTTCTTATCAGTACCCCAGATGCATCTGGAACAGTATATCCTCATAAACTGCATACCTTCAAGGGTCCCAAAAATACCCCTATTTTAAAAATCAGTTGGGCAAAATGTGGGTTGGAAAGGAATTTCCTCATGTTCCTCTCTTGCCCCTCATTTTTGAGGCCTGGACAGCTTATTCTTTTAAATAAGTAGTTTATTCTCTTTGACTTATAAAATGGCCCAGGAATAGTTTAAGACCTGCTGAAATTATCCTCTAAATCCTCTAGACTGTAGAGCAGTGGTTCTCAACCTGGGGTCCCCAGATGTTTTTGGCCTACAACTCCCAGAAATCCCAGCCAGTTTAGCAGCTGTTAGGATTCTGGGAGTTGGAGGCCAAAAACATCTGGGGACCCCAGGTTGAGAACCACTGCTGTAGAGAGTATGGGTGTCCATTAAAATATTTAAATAATAGGAGTGAGGCTATCTAACCCAAGGAGTCAGTGTCCTCTAAGCTCTGCAAGTTGCCCACCAATGCTCTAGTTGATTTTATGACCTTTTGAGAACTAAGAGGGGCAGAACCAAAGAGTGTGGATACAAGTCCATGTTAAGTTGTAGTCATAACATAAGGAGCAAAAAAGTAAAGCTCTTCTCTGTTAGAGCCATAAATGAGACCCAGAATAGAGTACAATAATTCATTGTAAATGCCTAGCTATCAACCTGGAGATTTATGACAGTTCACCCTCACTTCAGGCATAGAGCCCCACTGGAAGTAGATTGACATAGTGTGATGGGATTCAGTGGGCTCAGTGTTTGAAGTGAGGGCGAACGGTCATAGGATAGGCAATTTTGCCCATTAGATGAGGTCCTATGAACCCAGGAAGCTGTCTCAAACTGAGCTGAATGGTTGGCATGTTCACATCAGTGACTGGCAGGGGTTACCAGGGATTCAGTTCTCCATCGTCCAATCTCCATTATAGAGTTAATGTAGTTTGTCATCACTTTAGCTAAAAGCTACCATGGTACAATGCTAAGTAATAATGGGAGTTGTAGTTTGATGAGGTACCACACTACTTGGCAGAGAAGGTTACATACCTTGTAAAACAAAAACTCCTATGATTCCATAGCATTGCACCACAGCAGTTAAAGTGGTCTCAATCTGCGTTAATTCTATGCACTCTAGGAAATTTTGGAATCTGAATTTGGAACCTTGTGCCTGCAGAGTATATTTGCTACCACTCAGCTACAACCTGTTATGAAACACACGAAATGAAATAATTTTATTGATCAGCCAATTGGCCTTATCAAGGAAACACACAACTGATACAATGATGTCACTAACAGACATAAGAACCTACTTAAAAAGAATACAATAATGATTAGAACATTGTTTAAAAGTAACCAGTTAAAGTCATTCTTATATGTGGATAGGGATATTATAGCATAATATACTTTCTTAGAAATATCTAAACTTTTACAAATCATTTCAATGATCAATCTAAGCCAGTGGTTTGTGCTATGAAGCACTTTCATTCTGTCCAGCTCATTGTTGCCCATGACACTTGAATCTGATATTGATCTTTGAAGATATACATAGCACAAAATATCAGAATAAAGTGTGTGTTTTGTGTAAATAATAAGCAGTTCTCAAAACATCTGGTGAGTCAATTGGTTCTTTACTACCTAGGGGGGCTTACTGATTAAACTATTTCATTTACTAATGATTACATGTAAATACTGTTGCATGTTACCTAAAAATGGTGGCTTTTGGGCATGCTGAAGGAATTTTAGATAAAGTGAAGTGTTTAAATAAATGTTATCAGTCAGCATTAAAAAGCAATGAAAATGTTGGGTTTTTTTTTTAGCTTTTGTGAAACAAACCAGAAAATTGCCCCAAAGAAATGAATGGCCTTTCTTTCCTTGTGAGAATTCAAGTTAATTTTATTCAGTATTTGTTTCCTTACAGCCTGATCACTAACGATCTAACTGATTTTAAATGTGATATGTTTCAGGAGCTGGAGCATGTTCAGGGGGGCCTTCCTTTCTATAGAGCATATCTTACCTTTTCAAATTTGCCATCAATCCACTCCTTTGGGCTTCACACAAATCTACTCTTTGCCAAAATATACAATCCTGTGCTTTTCTTTTCCATTTCTGGCCTAATAGCTGAACCCCCATCGGGGACAAGGTCTGCCCAAGGGCTACTTGTGGTCTCTTGGTATCCAGTTCATTAGTTGACATGCCCATTGGCAGAGGCTGCCCTAGGTAATTTTCAACGGTAAGCAAACAGTATTTTGCCCCACCCCCCAACCACTCACTGATATATATTTTCTGTTCATCGTGGGAGTTCTGTGTGCCATATTTGGTTCAATTCCATTGGTGGAGTTCAGAATGCTCTTTGATTGTAGGTGAACTATACATCTCAGTAACTACAACTCGCATTAGGTCTATTTTCCCCTAAGAGCGCCTCAAGAGCGCCCCTGAGCAAAATCAACTATACTGAAAATGCTTACTTTGCATAATGGGTTGAGCTGCCCCTGCCCATCGGTAATCTACTGTTCGTGCTATATGCCCTGCCCATCTTCTTTTCACCTCATAGATTTCATTGACCAACCACGTCATCTACCCCGGTTCTTTGACATAGCTCTTTATTACTGACTTTATCTCTTATCTCCTTCTTTCCATTGCTTTCTGGGTCATTGCCATTTTTTCCTTCTCTAGCTTTGTTGTTGCCCATGTTTCAGATGCATATAACATTGCCGGTAAGACTTTCATTGCTTTGACTTTCATTGGCAACTTATCATCTGTTATTACTGTTCAGTTTCTTACAAATCAGAGGTCCCAAAACTAAGGTCTCTGACCCACCCCCACCCTAAACTTTAGACTTAGGATTACCTTTTGAAATGACCTGAAGGCACACAACAACAGTCCTAATTAACTTGACTATCTCATCAGCCAAAAGAAGACCCACACTTCCTATTGAACTACTGGTAAGTTTATGTTGGTTCAAATTGTTCTTGAATGTTTATTTATTTATTTATTTACGACATTTATATGCTGCCCTTCTCACCCTGAAGGGGACTCAGAGCAGCTTACAAGTCATAAGTACTAGGGCTGGGTGGTTTCGTTTCATTAATTCGTAATTCGTTAATAATTTGTTGTTTTTTTCAATTACAAAACGATAACGAACCATTCTGGAGCAATTATTGAAAAAAACGAATTTTCAAAAACGTTTTGTAAATGCTTTGTATTTCGATATTGTATTCGTTTCATTATTGTTTTGAGGTCGTTTCGTTATTATTTCCGCATGTCTGGGCCAGTTTTATGGTTTAATTAGTGAAAAAAAATTATAATATCACACCAACAGTCAACAACAGAGGGAGAGGGAAGCTTCAGAAGGTTTTGGAGGTTTTTTAGCGTATTTCGCGGTCGCGTCCGCCATTAACGAATCGATTCGTTATTGTTTCGGAAATCGATTCATTAATTTTTTACCATTTACGAAATTTCGTAAATATCGAACTTTTTAAAAGGAAAATTTTGTAATTATTTTAAATATCGAAACAAAAAAACCCCCCAAATACAAATCAATTTTAGAAACAAATTTTTCCGTTGTTACCCAGGCCTAATAAGTACATACAACATACAACATACTACATAATACATAACTAGCATAGTACTATTACATCATTCATAACACTAGTACTACATAATATTACATTATTGCTAGGGGAGGGGCGCTGATGTCACAGGGGACAAGATGGCAATGTCCTCCCGGCTCCCCTTCTTTATTCTGGCACCAGTGTTCTTATTGTATGGGGGAGGGGGGTTGCACTACAAATAAGATATTTCCAATGTGCATAGGAATTTGTTCATTTTCCTCCCAAAACTATAGTCTGGCTCCCCAACAGTCTGAAGGACCATGAACTGACCCTTGGCTGTAAAAGTTTGAGGACCAGTAATAGACCTTTTGGGTGCTGTCCAGCACTTCTTTCTCCATAGTTCTTACCTAAGCCAAATGGTAGAAACTATATCTATTTGCAGGTGGAAAATGACAGTAGGATTTGGCAAAAGAAATGTGTAAATCATTGGGAAATATTATTAAGATAATTGTTTGAAAAATGACATTTGAGTGCTGTAGTGTAAATGCTTCTGAGAAGCAGTCTATACATGTGTCAACATGTTTCCTACCTGCTCAACCCCTATGTTTATAAAAAAGTGCATATAAACATATTACAAAAGCTCTGTGCATTTTCTATTTTGTCTCCATGCAGAGAACGTGATTCTGTGAAGCAAATCTTGGCGCTTCATCCTGCTTGGGGAAAGTGGGAGCATGAAACAGAAATATATACTTGCCTTTAGCTCAGCAAACAAGTTTTCTTTCCACTTATTTCCCTACTGTCAGATAAAATATTCTCAACTTGGATGTTCCCTGCTGACATGCTGATAAATAGCCTGTGTCACTGACAGTGTTCTGAGTCCATACGGAAGAAAAATAATGTCCCTGGACACTCTGTAAGGGTAAAACGTTGTATATGATAAAGCATAATTAAGACGTAAGACATAAACTGCCTACGCATGCATAAATATATATATATATATATATATAGAGAGAGAGAGAGAGAGAGAGAGAGAGAGAGGAGAGAGACATATGGGCCATCTGGTCAAATCCCCTGCCAGGAAATCACAATTAAAGTATCCCTGACAGATGGCCCTCCAGCCTCTGTTTAAAAGCCTCCAAAGAAGGAGTTTCCACCAGAATCTGAGGCAGAGAATTCCACTGTTGAACAGTTCTTATGGTCAGGAAGTTCTTGTTAATGTTCCGATGGAATCTCCTTTCCTTTAATTTGAACCCGCTGATCCCAGTCCAGGTCTCCAGGGCAGGAGAAAACAAGTCTTCTCCCTCTTCCTTATGATATCCTTTCAAATATTTATTTATTTATTTACCACACTTTTATCTCGCCCTTTTCAGCCCGAAGGTGACTGAAAAGGGCCATCATGTCTCCTCTCAACCTTCTCTTCTGCAGGCCAAGCATTCCCAGCTCTTTAAGCTGCTCCTCATAGGGTATAACCTTCAGACTGTTGATCATTTTAGTCACCCTCCTCTGGACACATATAACTTTGTAGGCAGTTTATGTGTTATTTCTTGATTATGCTTTATCATTTACAAAGAAGGGAAAAATGAGACAATAATATTAAGGAGATCTTTGCCCACTCTTTCTTGAGGAAAGCAGATCTGACCACTGAGGTTCATGTCTAAGGCTAGTTCTACACTGCTCTATATTCCTATTTTCTTATCCCAAATTATCTGGCAGTGTAGGCTAGATCTACACTGCTCTATATTCCTGTTTCAAAGCAGATAATCTGGGATCAGATGATGGGATATAGGGCAGTGTAGATCCAACCTTCGTTACCTCCTGATTAGACTAATGTAATGCTTTCTACATTGTGCTGCCCTTAAAAGCATGTTTGGGAGCCAGAGCTATTGAAAAATGTTCCTGCTGATTATTGCAAAAAAAGAAGTGTATTTTAGATACCTTATAACACCAGACTTGCATGAAATGAATCAGCTTTCAATTTGCTTCTGAGATCCCTTCTACACTACCATATAATCCAGATTATCACATGATCTGCTTTGAACTCGATTATATGGGTCTACACAACCATATGATGCAGTTCAAAGCAGATAATCAGGATTTCATATGGCAGTGTAGAAGGGACCAGAACTCAATTCAAAGTGTTGGAATTGACCTACAAAGTTTCAAATGATGTGCAGGCAAGATATCGTAAAGACTGCCTCCTTCTATATGAATCTGCCAGAAATTTGAGAACTTCAAATGAGGCCATGTTGTATGTTCTAACAACTTATGAAGTTAGATTGGTGGGTGCATGTAACAGGGTTCTGTACTAGCCCCTCAAGTATGACAGGAAGGAAGTTAGCCTTGACCCAATGCTTTCAAGATTTCAGCTTTTGCAAGGCTGTCCATATTTGAAATTACTGTTTTAAAACTGAATTCTAGGATTGTTTTTGGATTGTTTTTAGGAGTTTTAAAGCAGTATTTAAATATGTAATGTTTTAAATGGATGAATGTTTTTGCTCATTTTTTTGGAGCCCTTGTAGGTTGGGAGACAGTACAGAAATACTACAAATAAATAAATACACCCCCCCTTCAATCAGACTAGTTCAGTTGGCTTGTGAAATGAAGTTTAGCATATGCATAAATAAAATCCATAGCTTGAAAAAAATTACCTACAGCTTGCGTAAAACTATGCAGGATTTACACACTAAGGCCTAAAGAGCAAGTGAAACAGCAGTTTCTAGAGATCCCACTAGACTTTCAAAAAAGTGCATACTTTGACAGACACAGTTGCGGGGCCTGCTGAAAAATCCCCACACAACATAATTTTTATGGAGGAGGTAACAGTAGCTTTATAATAGATTTGTCCTTGCCTGCTACAACAGCTAGTACAATATAACCTGTGTCTCCCACATGGGAATTTTCTTTTTTCTTCTTCAAATGGTTGCAATGAACAGAAAGTGATCAGTGCTGTACTTGCCATAGACCAGTGGTTCCCAATCTTTGGTCCTCCAGGTGTTTTGGACTTCAACTCCCAGAAATCCCAGCCAACATACCAGCTGTGAAATTGTGGGAACTGAAGTCCAAAACATTTGGGGGACCACTGTAGACCTATCTCTTCTGTTAGTAGTCTCATATTCTTTCACCATGCAGTTCTGCCATGTGAAATGTCTAATTCTGTCCCACATGTTTTACGCATGAGAACAGGTTACTTAAAATACTTCTGGCTATTATTTTTGTTTAAATAATAGCTTGGAAATGTTACTTATTAAGATTGTAACTCCTAGAATCTTCCAACCAACATAGCCAGTGGCCATGCTTTGCAGCACCTTGAGTCCCCACAGGGAGAAAGGCAGGATATAAATATAGTAAATAATAATATTAAATTGCTGGCTGGTGGATTCTGAGAGTTGTAGTTCAAAAAGTTAACATTTTTCCAGGCTTTTTTAAAAATAAGCATAATATAATCTGGCAGGAGCATAACTTGATCAAGGGTTGGGAGTTTTTTCCAAGAGATACAGAGGCCAAATGCATTAAGCCCCAATATTATATTTCATCGATAAAATGAATCACACTCCCACCATTGGGGATTTTGAAAGTGAAGAAGTCTTGGTTTTTAATTTGATTCTCTATGGATTTCCTGCCAAGGTAAGCCAGCCTAGTTCTCTTTTTGATGTCGTTCCATCAGTAGACAAAGACATTCCTATTTAGACAGGCTTTTGGCCTCTGAGCTGACTAGTAAGTTGCAGAAATAGGTTTCTACTGATAGAAGCTTTAAAAATATTACTGTATTAATTTGTTTTAATTGTTAACTTAAAATGAGCATTATATTTGTACTTTTAAAAAGCTATTTAGCAGCTTTGTTTAGGTAAACAGGACAGGTGTTTTTTTTTAAAAAAAATTAAATGAATGAAAAAATAGTGGAATCTGTACTGTTTGGAGTGGGAGGATCCTTTTTTCACTCCTGTATTCTCCATATATGATGACTAACTGACCACAATTACTTTCTCTGCAGCAATGATCACATTATATTTTATTATAAAAAGTGTTGAGATTAACTTCACAATTCAGCAGCAGATCAGTTGCACTTCAGTGCTTTCCAGTAGCTTCTTCCTGCACAGTATTTTCAGTCAACTGCTCCCACAGCCTGCAATCACTCTGGAACATTTTACAGACAATTGAGCACATGCCCAGCCATTGTCAGTTTTACCATTGTCTTTTCCCCAGTCTAGATGATATTACAAACTTACCACAGCATACAGTTATATCTTGTCTTAATAGACAGGTTCTTTAATTACATATTGCCTTCGACGAACAACATCACAGCACAAGGAGAAATATACACTGTACACGACTTCCTTATATACAAATTTATACAATTACACATAGCAATCTCTGATTGGTTCCCAACTCATTAACTTAACTCAGACCCAGGATTACATCATTCACAATCACCTGGACTAGGCCAGAACACATTCCCCAAATGAAGTTCTATATACAGTTAATGCTTGACTCAGCATTTCCAATAGAAGCTCATTAGCAGTGCATGACTCAGCTATATTAGATTACAATACATTGTAAAACCTGACAGAAAGGTTTGTTCCTGTAAGCTATTTTTAAAATACTGTGAAGAATATTTGTTTATTTATCATGTCAGACGTGAAATGAGGGTACAGTCATAATGTATTTCTTAAAAGAACACAAATAAAGTTAAAAACTTGGCATTATACTAGATTTTCTTTGACCAGAAGCTAGTCACTTGGAGTGCCTCTGGTGTCGCTGTGAGAATGTCCTCAACTGTGAATGTGGCAAGGCTCAGACTGCATTATAGTAAGTGGTCTGTGGTTTGCTCTCCTCCACACTTTAATGTCATAGACTCCACTTCTGAAGAATATGATAGAAACACAAACATACATACAAGAAATTTCATATCACAGGAAAATCTTAAATTAAGTGCATCTTACATTAACTTTCATAGACATCAACCCCCCCCCCCCAAAAAAAAAACTGTTCTGCTTGAAATGGGGGAATCCTTTTTCTTACTTCTATAGTCTACACATGTGCAGAGTCAATTGAAGTTTGATAGAGGCTGACATAACAAGTCCTCTTCATTCAAGGGATATATTCCTGTTGGGACTAATATAAGCTTGGCTACAGTTACAATTACACATATAGTTACCAGGTCTATAATAAGGCACAGAGCTTCTGTACTTTTGATGATAGTGTAGAAGAGAAAATTTTAGTAGGTTGTATGACATATCTGCTGAAATTCCCTCTTCTAGTAGGGACAAGAGTTTCTTATTGCAGCCATGTGCCTTCAAGTAGTTGATTTATGGTGTTCCTAAGATCTAAATGGGGTTTTCTGGACTTGAGCATATGTAACTGGCCTAGGTCACTCAACAGGTTTCCATAGCTGAGTGGGGAATCAAACTCTGTTTTTGAGAGTCATAGCTCAACACTCAAACCACTAAATCTCACTGGCTCTATTTCATCTGGCAATCTTAATTACACAATTGTTGGAATGTTCACCAGATTTTTTAATACATATGATTATCTTTAAATATGGTAATTTCCATATAACAGCAGAGCCTGGAGGAATAGGTGAGCTAGCAGCAATGAAAACACCAGTGCATGCTTGTAGCATACGCAGGTTTAAACTGTAATTGTAACTGGATAATAATAATGACAGCTCTGACTGGAGTTCATACACATTAAAAAGTTCAAAAAGTACATTGGCATTATTTTAGCCTTAGAGGTATATTAATACAGGATGCGTAAGCATGAGAAATGTTTTTGTGGTTATATTTAACTACATATATCTGGAGTAAAATTTTGTCTATAAAACATAGTGTTTCAACATAAGTGTGTATAAACCTGTGTAAGAATTTTATAGATAGTCAGGGGGGTCTCACTCCCTCTGATGATGTGACTCAGTTTGGTCTACACTCTCTGTACTACTCAGTGAGTGCCATTGTGAGAAATCTACTGTATTAATTGGGGTAGTCCCCAATTAAAGCAATAGATTTCTCACAATGGCATCCTTTCCAATGCTGAGTTGCTACTCTGAGTTGTTCAGAGAACCCAGGAGTCACTCTTGTTCACTGTTAAGATCATGTTTCTAAGTTTCCTGGGGTGTGTCCAATGAAAATAGAAATAGTGGCCAACGTGGTACCAAGAAGTCAGTCTGTCTACTGTTATTGTATATACTCGAGTATAAGCCAACCCGAATATAAGCTGAGGCACCTAATTTTATCACAAAAAACTGAGATAACGTATTGACGCGAGTATAAACCAAGGGTGGGAAATGCATCCACTATGGGTCAATTTCAAAATAAAAATAGATACCAATAAAATTACATTAATTGAGGCATCAATAGGCTAAATATTTCTGAATATTTACATAAAACTGTAATGTAAGATAAGACTGTCCAACTCCTATTAAACCATTATTCTAACCTCCTTCAATGTAAATTATTATTAAAATAATTAAATAATTAAAATAATAGAGTAAAATAATGAAAATGCAATAAAAACAGCAATAATAGAGTAAAATAATAAATAGGGTAAAATACTGTAAATGTAATAATAATAGTAGTAATAATAATAAGATTAAAATAATAAATGTAATAATAATAGGGTAAAATAATGTAAACGTAATAATAATAATAATAATAATAATAATAATAATAACAATAGAGCAAAATAATAAATAGAATAATAATAGAGCAAAATAATGTAAATATAATAATAATAGAGTAAAATAATAAATGTAATAAAGTAATACTAATAACAGAGTAAAAGAATAAATAACCTTGACTCGAATATAAGCTGAGGGGAGCTTTTTTAACCTAAGAAAGGGGCTGAAAAACTAGGCTTATACTCGAGTATATACAGTACTTCACTTTTTGTGTCATGATGACAAAACTACAAGAGTCACACATCCCATTTGCAAAGGAAGACAGTTGTGAGTGTCAAAATCTTCTGTCCTGTGGAGGAATCTGGTTGCTCATTTAATCAAATCAAAAACATTTATTTCGGTCATTGACCAGCACAGGAAATAGTGTCACGTTTCCTTACAAACCTGGCATGTTTGGTACATTAAAAATATAAATACAACTACTAAAAACACAATATGGGTGAGGGAGCAGAAGGGGAAACAGGGTAAAAACATACAATGTCCAGATCCATCACCAAATTGTAGATTCAGGGAAGACGATTACTGGACACACAGTTGACTTTTGGAACTAGTCATTCCCTGGCGGATTTTGTATGCTGCTGCACAAAACTTTGCGACATTGTAGGTTGTAGCTGAATTAGTATCCGCAAGTAGCAGGGAGGTATAAAATTGTCCTGAATGGCCTGGGTGCTTGTCTATCAGGGGTAAGATAAGCCTGGCACGGGTATCCCTGTAGAACGGACACTGAAGGAGCACATGTTCTATTGTTTCCACATGACCCGAGTCACAGGGGCAGAGTCTCTCTGGGAAAGGGATCTTCCGGTAGCGGCCTTCGAGTACAGCTGATGGGAGAGCGTGGCATCGGGCCAGGGTGAAAGCCCTCCGATGAATAGGAACCTCTAAGTATGTTAAATATGCCATAGGGGAGGCAAGGTATCTGCTGTCTTCACTGACAAGAAAGGTTGGAGCCGAGGCCAGATCTAGTTGGCGCTCTGTGTCTGTGATACGTTGTTTAATAAGTGCTTTGGCTTGATTGTAATCCATAGCTAATAGTAGACCTGGAGAAAATCCCAACGAGGAGATTTTGGATGCTACCGCCTGCTTCCATGTGGATTGGAAGTCATCCTCCATGGTTAGTGGGGCAAGGCCAAGGGGTGCACGGGACAGTCTGAGCCAGAGGTTAAGTATGGCCACCCACACCCTGGCCTCCACTCTCATAAAACCCGTCTCTAGTCGCAGGGTGGCATTAGAAACACATTTAGGTACCTGCAAGGCCGATCTCAGAAACTTGGACTGAACCATCTCTAATGGGGCAAAACTGGGGAAGGGGCCCAGCTGAGCCCCATACAAGAGTTGGGCTAATGACTTGGCTTCAAACAGCTTGAGCGCTGCCGGTGTGAAGTGACCCCCTCTTGTCCTGAGATATTTAAGAATGGCAATTGAGCTCCCCTGCGCGGTGTTGGATACTTGATCCCCATGAGCTCTTCTGCTACCATTAGATTGGAAAACTACACCTAGATATTTGAAGGATGTAACTTGTTCAATTTTATGACCATCTATGCTCCAAGAGTAAGTCCTGGGCCTATTAGCGAAAGCCATGATTTTGGTTTTATTGTAATTGAGTTGGAGCTGATCTGTGTTGCAATGTTGTATTAATGCTCTCAAAGCTCTTTTGAGCCCAATGGGTGTTCTAGAGAGTACAGCAGCATCATCTGCATAGAGCAGGATGGAGATGTGTCTTCCAGCCAGCTTTGGGGGGTGGAAGTCCATGTTTTGAAGCTGGGCCACTATGGAGTTTATATAGAAGTTGAACAGCAAAGGGGCCAGAATGCAGCCTTGCTTGACACCCTTGCATGTTTCAACAGCCTCAGTGAGGTGGCCCTGTGGGTTGCATCTTACTTTGAGTGTGGTCTTTTCATGAAGTTGGCGTATTAGATATAATAGACGGCGATCAATTGTAGAACTCTCCAGTTTTTCCCAAAGTTTAACTCGCGAGATGGAATCAAATGCTGCTTTAAAGTCAATAAAAGCAGCATATAGTGAGGTTATGTTTTGAGAGGAATATTTTTCCACAAGGTGTTGCAGCACTAGGCACTGATCTATGGTGGATCGACCTTCCCTGAATCCAGCTTGCTCCTCAGCTAATATGCTTTCTTGTTCCAACCAATCTTGGAGTTTCCATTGTAGATGTCTAGCATATAGCTTGCTGATAGTGTTAAGGAGGCTGATTGGTCAATAGTTCGCAGGATCATCCTTTTTCCCTTTCTTTTTATAGATGGGAACAATGATTGCAAGCCCCCAATCCTTGGGGATTTGGCCATGGTTGTCAATACATGTAAAAAGTGAGGCTAGGATGGGGGTCCAGAAATCCAGGTTGTTCTTGATGGCCTCTGCTGGGATAAGATCTTCTCCTGGAGCCTTGCCTGATCGTAGTTGGGCAACCAGGTTCTTAATTTCTGTAGCTGATACAGGTGGCCATGGTGGAAGGTTCTCTGTATCAAAGTTGGGACAGTCCCTTCCAGTAGAGGTGTCCATATAGAGATCCTGGAAATATGCCTCCCAAATCCCCGGAGGGATGTGGGAATCCACAATAGGTTGATCAGATGTTTGGGCATTTGATGTAATATGCCAGAAAGTGGCTGAGTCTTTCTCTTTGACAGCTTTGATAAGCTGAGCCCAGTTGTTTTTCATAGCTTCCTTTTTCTTATATGCGAGCATCTGCTTGTAATGCCTCTTTTGTTGAAGAAGGTCTTGCGCTGCTGATGGTGAGGTATTGGATATGAAGGCCTGATAAGTGGCAACAAGAGCATTTTTAGCATTGACGCAATCTTTATCAAACCAGGGCTTGGAGTATTGCTGTTGCTGCTTCCTTGATGTAGAATTGTTAAACCTTAGGTGCTTCTGTATTTCTTGAGTGATGTTCATATAGTTGTCAAGTAGTATGTTGGGGGATGCTGATGATGTCAAGGCAGTCTGTAGCCCCATTAGTCGATCAGAGGCCATGAGCTCAGATAGTCTTTGGTTCAGACAGGGAGTCCATTTGGCCCTGACATGGATTCCTCCTGGAGGTGATAGGGAGGGTTGGAAGCATTCCACTGTGTGGGTATTTTGGGTGAAAGAATTTAGGTGCAGCAGGACAGGAAAATGATCACTGTCAAACTTGGGCTTAACTTCCAAGGTTTTGGCATACGGAAGAAGGTCCCTTGAGATGGCTATATAGTCAATGGCGCTCATTTTAGAGCCAGAAAGATATGTAAATTCTGCTGGGTGATCACCTTCCAGAGCACCATTTAAGATGTGGAGATTCAGTCGTGATGTTGATTGAGCCAAACACAACCCTGCAAAGTTTGTTTTTTGATCTTTGGAACGACGAGTTAGAAGTGGAACCTCATATTCAGTGGCAGGAGGAAGGCCTTTGTAACATTTAAAGAGTGTGGCATCATCAGGTCCCATTCTTGCATTGAAATCCCCTCCCATAATTACAGAGGCATTTGGGTTCTGCACCATGAGGTCTGCAGCATAATTTTCCAATTCTGACCATAAAGCTCTAGTTTGGGCTTTCTTCCTCGTTGGAGGCAGATAGACATTTATTATCATCAAGGTATGATACTTAAGTTGAATTAGCACTGCCATTGCAGTTGTTTTTAATGAGGGAAGGGGCCTTGTTATGGCACGTAAAGTGGTAGAGACTAAAATCCCTAATCCACCTTTTGCTCTTCCATGTGTAGCTCCTGGCTCTGCCCCTACACAATACGAGTGGAATCCATTAGCTATCAGATCACCTACTGCCCAAGATTCCTGGATCAGAATAATATCATAGTGGGAAAGAAAGTCTATAAAACAAGGGTCTCTAATGGATGCGAGCCACCCAGCCACATTCCAAGTCAATAGGCTGACCCCGTGCTGGCCCTGTAGCTGTCATAGTCCCAAGGGATCTATGGCCTGGTCACGATCCTTCTGTATCAGGTCTGGGTCATTGTTTGGTGAGTAAGAAACTTGGCCTTCTGATGAAGGGGCTGGATGGACCAATGCCACATGAGTAATGAAATGTGGGTCATTGGCAAGTAGAGAGCCAAACTCATTTGCTGTCTGCAAGCCCTCACCTATGACCGGTGGAGAGGCAAGCTCCATCTGGGGTTGAGGAGAGTCCATAGTGTGTGGAATGGTTAAAGCAGCACCTGCAGGAGTGTCTTTGATCTGCTTTTCTGTTACTTGAGTCATTACTGGAATCACAGATGGATCTCTGTCATTGTTGTTTTCTTTTGTAACAGTCTTAGAGGGGGGGGCTTGACTTGGGAGGAGCCGTGGAAGAATCTGTATTAGGGTCTGATTTAAGTTCCAAATCAATGTAAGCAACTGCTGGGTGACAATTCCTGACTTGGAGCTGTGTTAACTGTGTTGGGTTTCTTTCTTGTACCCGTGTATCCAATGTACTTCGAGGAATGAGATGATTGACTGTCTGATCCTTAAATACCCTACTGATAGTTATTCCATGCCTGTTCCATAAGATGTCTTTCATTTGAGCTAGGCGGTCTGACATCTCAAGGGAGTTGAAGGTAAGGAGGATTCGTTTTACACCATTCTGTGTTGGAAGAAAATGGTGATCCTTTAAGTCAATAAGTTTGGGCTGGATTCTGAGCAAGTAAGCCAGTGATTTTACAATTTGTTGTTTATGGTTCCAGCCCAAAGCATTTTGATTGAGCTGCAGAACTATCTGGGCTTTTTGCAGAGTGAGGCATGCTTTAGTTTCAACTGTTGGTTTATTACTGTGATTAACAGCAGCTGTGGTCAGAGGAGCATCCTCAGCATGTGAGCACCTGGGCGTCTCTGCAGGCTTGACTCCCTGAAAACACTGTGTGGAATGCATGTCAAGTAGCCTTTGAATTTGTTGTGAAATTTGACCTAGTCTGTTCAAAATCAGCATCATTGATTCCACTGACAGCAAACATATCTCCCGATATTTCTGCATATCATGGTCTAGGGAGGGGCTGCACCCCGGAGAGTTCAAATGACCATTATCTCCATTACCCTCTGGCATTTGTCCTGGGCTTGTCTCCTGGTCAGAGAGGGGGGAACCCACATTCAGTGAGTTTATCGAAGGTGTTATCAGTGCTTCGCTACTCACAGTTTGTGATGTTGCTATATCTGGGGAGTTTGGAAGGTAAGCATCGATTCTCATCTGTTTCCGTGCTTTTGGTGATTTATGGGACCCTGTTCCATTGCTGGGGCTGGTCCGGGACCTTTTCTTGCCCTTGGATGTCATTTTGGGTTATAAATCCTGGGGGAGTTGTGGAAAAACAGCTATTTCCAGGAGCAAATTCCGGAGCTTATCTTAGAAGCTGCTCGTTCGTCGCCATCTTAACTCTCCATCTCTACAGCATTAAAACTCCATTACAGAGTCACACATCCCATTTGCAAAGGAAGACAGTTGTGAGTGTCAAAATCTTCTGTCCTGTGGAGGAATCTGGTTGCTCATTTAGACAACTAGCTCTTCTTAGGACTTCAACCACATTGAAAGGTGGTAATGATAGAAAATTATCTTTATGACTTGATGACAAACATCAATGGAAAAATATGCCCTTTCCCTGCTTTGTGTTGAAATAAACATATGCCTTTCTATGTGAACTATGGAATTTTATAATACTTTATTGGGCCTGGACAGAAATAAGAGGTTGATATCCTTGTTTTATTTCTATGAAATAATCTTCCATGGGTAAATGAAGACTATAATAACAAAATACAAACATCTGATATTTCTGTAATTTGTCACACTTACTGATTCCATCAAGTACAACTGAAAGGAAGGGAAGTGGTGTTACTGTATTATCACTGCAGTACAAATGAAACAGTCACTATATAGCTACCTCAGATGTGTATCAAGAATTATGACTTGGAGGCAAACAGGTGAATGAGGCTGGCAGTCCCAGAATGAACGAGATGTTGTTACAGACAATCTAAACCAAGAGAAGCTTGTGGTATTTGCTGCTCTAGTTCTCATTTTTTGTTTTGTTTTTTAAAAAACAGCTAAATGCCATTTCTATTTTCCTGGATTAATTGCTGGGAATTGCTGACACCCGTTGCAATATTTTATACCAACCCTCAAGTAGGTTTCTTTCTAACTCTGAGACAAATTGGAAGAGCACACTTACTTCTCTTTTCCTCTTTTTAAGCATTATAGTATTATCATGATGCATGGCATTTCTTCAATATAACTCTAGAGAACATTTGCCTTTCAAGCACAAGCATCTAAAGTATTTTTTTTAAAAAACATATCCTGAATATTTTTAATGCAGACAAGAAATTTCTATAGACAGCCTACCAGAAAGAATGAAATAAAATGAGGAATCTCTGGCAAACCACAAGGATCACTGTGTTGACAATTTGTGTTTCTTTAGATCAACCTGGAAAAGCCCTCAGCAGCTTTATAGGACTGAAACTGAATACTATGAAGCCCTTTGTGTCACCAGACTTAAACTGAGCTGACATCTGCTCCAACCTTATAAATGGGACTTTCGCGTAGCCTGAAGGTAATTTTATTTGTCATATTTTATAGGGATGTGCACTAAAAATGATGAATGGGGAGCCTCTTAAGTTCCCCATTGCTGTCAATGGGCCAGATCTTCACAGATCTTTCGGTTGAAAAAATTAAAAAAAATGTTTTGTTTCTTAACTTGATTTGGGAGGCTCCTGAAAAATGGAACTGAGGGGCCACTGAAATCCAGATACCAAAAACAGAACGGGGTTTAACCAAATTGCAGACTTATATAATTCTATGCACAAGACAAAGTTTGTGTACACTGAACTATCAGAAAGTAGGTGTCATTATCTTAGCCTTTTGGATAATTTTGGATTTTGAAGTATTTTAGATTTCAAAATTTTGGAAAAGAGGATACTCACCCTTTACTTAAGAAGGAAAATGATTTTTTAAAAATAAAAACCTGATATATAGCAATACGGGGAGCCCCTGGTTGTGCAGTGGGTTAAGCACTGCGCTGCTGAGCTTGTTGATCGAAAGGTCGCAGGTTCGATTCCAGGGAGCGGCGTGAGCTTCTGCTGTCAGCCCTAGCTTCTGCCAACCTAGCAGTTCGAAAGCATGCAAATGTGAGTAGATCAATAGGTACCACTCCGACGGGAAGGTAACGGCGCTCCATGCAGTCATGCTGGCCACATGACCTTGGAAGTGTCTACGAACAATGCCGGCTCTCCGGCTTAGAAATGGAGATGAGCACCACAACCCAGAGTCAGACATGACTGGACTTAATGTCAGGGGACAACCTTTATCTTTAACCTATATAGCAATACAAATTAAAAATAATGTTCATATATCTAATATATAAAGAGGATAAATGTATAGTCCTTCTTCTGATGTCATCATTTAATGGCTAAACATCTGACTAAATTTAAAAATGTTTTTAGTGGTGAACAGAGTTAACTATGGTGAGGAAGAGTGCAAAATAGAGGTGGTCAATGTGGCCTTCCACATATTGTTGAACTGCACCTTCTTTATCCCTCATGATTGATTGCATGACTAACTGGGAGAGTAGATTTGACCTGTAGCTCAACATCATCCACAACCCTACATACTATCTGTTCCACATCCTTTGAGTAAAGCATCCAAATCTTGTGCTGGAGTCCCTAGTTCAATATTCCTGGCCCACTGAATTAAGTTTCTAAATGTTGCTAAATGCTAACCATCCTTTTATTGCTACCATTGCCATGGTGATTTCACGTGTTTCATCCTATCTGATCTTACCTGTGCTTTCCCTACCTCCACCTTCTTCAATGAAGACAGTAAGTAACCCAAAGGCAGGGATTTAATATATGATCTCATTCACAAGAGTTTAATCTAACATGAATATACTTAAGCCACTAGTGAAAGCAAAGTCAGGCAGAGAGTCATACCCTTTGTCTTTTAACACCTCTTTGCATATCACCTATCACACACAGCAAAATTACCTCAATTTTCATATGTGATAAGAATGTGGTGGATGGTTAAAAGTGGCTGTCATTTTAATAGCTTTCATCTATGATATAATCGTCTGTCTTGAGATGGATATCTGATATTAGCATTTAGTCATGAGATATATAGCCTGGTTCCTGCTACCTCCCAATGTGGTTTGCTTTTCCATGTTTCACTGGTATGCTCCCTATCTTCCTTCCCGTCTTGTTCATCTGCCACTCCCTATATGGGGGTGGGGTGGGGAGAGAGAAAGCCCTGCTCACAGAGGTGGTACTGAAATTGTAACAACACTGACTTCCCCAGAGCAAGTTCAGGCAGTTGTAGGAGACACACCTTGGTAGGGATACTCAGGCCAGGACAATGAAACTCCACCATCACTCATCTCATCAAGTCAGGGCAGAGAGCTGGAAAGGGAGCCCATCACATTGTTTGAACTTGCTTTGCTGTCAGCAAGTCTTCTAAAGTTCAGGAAGTAGCAGGACCAGGAAAAGAGAAAGGCATGAACATATTGCGTGATGGAAGATTATACCCAGACATAACAGCGATACACACTTTGCATAGATTTCTCTGAACTGAAGGATCTTTATTCTTAAGATTTGCAGGGTTATCTTCCAGCAAACATATATGACTTAAGCATGTCCCCATGTCTCACAAATGCTTCAAAGCATATTGATGCTCAATATTTTCCAGAGACATTGAATATTCACAGAATATTAGGCAGTCCACACTCAACATCATTTGTGAAGGCGGATATAGCAACACTACCAGTTTGAGATACTACGCCATACAATGGTGTGAAAAAATGATTTTGGTTTGTTTTTCATAAGAATTTACCCAAATTTGTAAACATCTTCATATTCAGTATAGAATGTGAGATTTAATAAACATGAATTCACGTGAAATCAACTAGGACTAGGGCTTTGCATGATTACATCTGTAATATCTGGATTTTAATTCTGATGTATAAAACCTTGCTGAATTCAAGTTATTGTTGTGTAAACAGCTTTGAGTCGTCTAAGGGCTGAGAAAAGCGGTATAGAAATAAAGTAAGTAAATAAATAAATAAATAATATTATCTCTTCTGCCTCTGCCAGTTGAAAAATGACTCATGCTTAATACATATATGACAGGATAGAAAAACACATTTTTGTAACAATGACTATCATTTGGTCAGTAAAAATGGGGGAGAATTTTGTTTCAGTCCATTTCTGAATTGACCAAAATTTGCACAATGTTTCCTATTTAAAAGGGAAAGAATCTGAAATTTAAAAAATGTATGAATGTAGAATAAAGTCAAATTGTCAGGTGTACTATTCTAACACTCAGCATTTATCTCACCAAGATTCTGTAAGAACTAGTACTGGACATTTTTTTTCATACAGCAGACAGTACTTGAACCTATTTGGAAGTTAGCATACAGTGGCAGTCAGGATTTGATGCAGTATTTGGAAGCTCAGAAGCAATAAATGTCAACATTTGACAGTATCAGACATGCAGCTATCAGCATTTGATATTATCAGACAGCTGACATTCACTAGAATCCGATAATTGGCAGGATTGATTTGCAGCATCTTTTAGTATGTATCTTCCTTCATAAGAATGATGACCATCTGCTAAAGAGATCAGCACATCTACTGGGGCTTTTACAATGTTTATCAATGCAAATCTCTGTTATCTCATGAGTCTGATAAAGATGTTCAATCCTATTATTCAAAATCATCCAAAATTAAAGTTATGAAACTAAATTTAATTTTGATATTAAACTAATTTTAATATTTGCCGTTCCATATTGCAAAAATCCATGGCAGACAACACACTATTAAAAGCTTACTTTAAATGAAGTATGATGATAATAATAAAAATAAATTATATTATTAATATAAATAATAAATAATAAATAAAGTCACAGGTTTGATTCCGGGGAGCGGCGTGAACTTCCGTTGACAGCTCCAGCTTCTGCCAACCTAGCAGTTGGAAAGCATGCAAATGTGAGTAGATCAATAGGTACTGCTCCAGAGGGAAGATAACGGCATTCCATGCAGTCATGCCAGCCACATGACCTTGGAGGTGTCCACAGACAATGCTGGCTCTTCGGCTTAGAAATGGAGGTGAGCACCACACCACAGAGTCGGACACGACTGGACTTCATGTCAGGGGAAAACCTTTACCTTTACCTTAATATAAATAAGCAACAGCTAAACCATCTAATGGCTGAGCAGGTTACAACTTTGATCTTAAGGTACTACGCAGTAGTTACTACAAACAACAAACAAGTGTTTACCTACTCTTGTCATTTGAGTTTGGTTCACAGATGAGTTTGCTAGCAAGCAGCTTTGAGAAGATGACTGAACTGAAAGGAAGAATAATGACCTCCATGGTATCATACATGAAACTCAAGAATTCTCTTTTAGACATTTTCTCCTGCTGTTTTTTTCAGACACAGATATTTGTCATCTCAGGCAACTTCCTATCTATTTTTCTCAGTATTAGCATCACCAAAAGCAACATGGAGCCCTTCCATCAAGTTTTTCATATGCTTGATTTCTTGTGCACTAGTATCACAGCGGAGTTACTTTCAAAGATTTTGGAGGAAAGAATGGTCTGTTAAAAGCCCTGGAGGCTTCCTTTCCTCTCCTATGGAGGAAGAGGGAAGGCTGATGGACAACAAAAAGGGAGATTTCCTTCTCCTCCTCTCCACCAAGTAGGACAGCAAGTGCACATTTTTTCTCAGCATCTCTCCCCACTCTATTTGTTTCAAGCTGTCTCGTGGAATGTTTAGGAGAGGAAAGGAAAATGTGATAGCTAGAGAAGCATAATGACTTTCCTTGAGCGGATGTGTAGTCTTGAATTAATGCACTGCCAATAGTTGGCCTGTCTTAGTATTCAGGAGCTATCAAGTACAATGTACAAAGATGTCAATTTGTTCAATGGATTAAGTTACCAGAAACTGTTAAATCTTTCCAGATGAGAGCAGAAAGAACTTCAAAGACAATTTAAAACAACATGTTGCAGTTGCTCTCTTTCTTTTGGTATCTGATAATATTCATGATGCAGTTATGTCACTCCGACATGCACTGCAAGTCAGTACTGGGTTTCCTTTCAGCAGTGACCTATTACATGACCAAGCAATTTATTGAAACATCTAACAGATACCAAATTAAAAGTTTACTTTTAAGGAATGCTGTGGGGGCTGGAATGACATTCCTGGACTAACAATGCAGGGCCGGAACCAAGCGGTAGAAAGGGCCCTGGCATGTACTGTTGCCAGTTTATTTAGCCTGAGTCATTCTTTGAGAGGAGGAATGTTAATGAGTCAAATTTTTCAGTGATCCAAACTGATGTTGACGTAGAGATTAAGAAAATAACAGCCTGAAGGAGAAAGAAAGCCACTGGAAAGGAGTAGGAGGAAGGAAAACTATTTCCAATGACAGTCTCTCTATGACAATTCATATTATGGCCAAAGCATTCAAAGAATGGGTTTCTCTTACTTTTCTGTCCAGTAGAGATTCTACAATAATGAGTGTGTTGCAAGAGCATGGAATTTTGGTGAGTCTTCCGCCTCAAGCTAGTGTTTGTGTTAATCATTTCTTACTGTGGGGTTTTACTTTGTTTGTTAGTCAAGTTATAGGCTGAAAAGAACTTGAAAGGGCGTGTGAAGGCATATCATATTCAGATAAAAGGCAGACAAAAGGGCATCCTTATATCTACTTTATGTTATAGGCCTCAAGAACAAAGTAACACATCACACCAATGCAAGCCACCAGTTATTCAAGTCAACCCAACCAGGGGCTCTACTCATGGTTGTCCTCCTGAAGTTGCACACATTGTAAGGAGTACAAACACGTAGGACCTCTTTACACACACTACTGAAATTGCTGAGTATCACCATGAAGTGTGGTGATCTCAGTTGTGACCACCCAGGGGGCATGGGGACCTTTTGCCCCACACTGTTCTAGCTTCCCCCTACTTCATCACATGGGTGGAAGCCTCAGTAAACCAGATAAACCCAGGTAGAGAACTATGGAAACATGGGAAGCCTCTCGTTGTACGCCGAGTGTGTATGTGGGATCAAGAGTTGATATGGAGTGGGGTACTCAGGAGCAGAAAAACCAGAGTCCGGACAGTTAGCTGCCATGTCAGCTTAGAGGCTGGCAGGTCTCCACACTGTGTGGCACCAAGCAGCTTGGGTGGATGGAGACCACAAGACCCACCAGTGCTGAACCCAATTTGGCACCGATTGAACACCCCTACTTTCTCGCTTTCATCCTTAGTTAATGACAACCACTGGGCATAAATTTGGTGGTGGTTGTCTCTTGTCACATTGATTGGTACTAGCCATAGCAGTGTGAAAGAGAAAAGTGGGAAAAGGGAGGAATTGCTCTATTCTCCATTGTCACTTTTGTGATTGCTCTGTCACTTTACCTAGGATCAGTGGATGTGATAAGCAATGACTATTGTCAGTTTGGTGCCCAGTGGTTGCCACCAAGCTGAGAAGGAGAAGGTGAATGCCTTCATCTTTCTCTCAGCTACCCAAGCCCAGGAAAAGTGGGGTGGATATTTCAGGTGCGGCTGCTTCAGAAAAAGAAGCAGTTCAGTTCATCACTCTGCTACAAAGTATGGGAAAGATCCAGAGCCCATATATTTTTAAAATGTGTGACAGGACTCAGTTCAGTGGCTTTGTGCTACTTTAGAGGGAATGGATCCTCATGTGTAGTGTGGATGCCATGTAATCCATTTATTCCCATCCTGATGTGTGGAGTATATGCACACTGTACCAAATAACTGAATTGGGAGATCATGAGATCTTTTTCACTCTACAGAAAAAAAAAACCCTACCTGATCAAAATATCACTGGGTTTCTTTGATGGGATATGGAACTTTAATCTAGAGCCAAAATCTAATTAATTCTAACTACAGCAGAAAGACTAAGTCAATAGAATGTATGTAAGTGTTGACTTAACAAGTTTCCATTAATTGGGATTAATAACTGGATTTAGGCCACAATCACGTCTTAAGAAAACTCTGAACCAATACGTCACTCCACTGTGTTTGAGTAATGTTTCATTCTCTTTGAGTTTCTATACAATCACCCCACATTTAAGTTTTATGTTCAAGTGATTAAATGAATCCAGATGTATATGTTTACAGCTCATACTGTTTTGATAGGTTGCATACTGACATTTGGAATAATAGCAAACAAATGTTCAAGAACTATCGTTGTCACAGAAAGCGAAATATCCAGTTCTTATTGATTACAAGTCAAAGATCCCTTCATTGATGGTGGTAGTTTCTGGTGACACTTCATCTTCTCCAGATTACTTACATAAACAATGGGATGATGTAACAACATTCCCAGCTGCCAAAAATAATATTAAACTTGTGCATGTGCTAAAATTGGAATAGTTACGTATTCTACAATGTTAAGTATTATAATAACAGCAGCAAACACCAGAGTTAGTTGAAACTGTGTTTGCAAAGACATTTCAAGGTAGTCCCATTTTATAGTTTCTGGATCTCTCTTCAAGTACTGAGCTAACTTTCCTCCAACTACTGGCACACACATTTCAACTGAAAGGGTAATATTTTCTCTGTGCTTATTCCTTTCTCCTAATTCCAAGCCTGTTGCAAATAATTGGGACTGCTTTGTTGCAACCCGCCTGCTCTTCCTACTTTCACACATATTCACAGAGCACTGCCATTTTAGAAGCACACAAAATTGTATTGGAGAACTCAACAACACAATAAAAATATTATCTCTGTGAATCTTAGCAAATCGGTTGTAATATAGCTTCTTTTCACTTGCAGTAACCATCTTTTCAGAAACAAAGTATTTACAATCTTTCTGGACAGATTTTTGGTTTTTTCTCCATCTCGTGACCTGAGGAGTTCTAGAGAACTTGAGAAAAGTTACACTATTGGTGTATTAGTTGTTCTAATAAAAGAAAATAGCTATTTCTTATTTTTCTAACAAAATGAGATAAACCACCTCTCTCATAGGGTAAGAATTATGCACTCCTCCATATAATATTGAACTGTAGCTCCCAGCATTCCTCACCATCAGCTATGCTGACTAGAACTGCTGGGAGTGGTACTATAACAACATCTGAAAGATGGCATCATCTTTACACCAGACACATTGAACTGTTTTGATCCTTGTGATCATTTGGGGATAATTTTCTCATGATGTGGGATGGAAAGAATATTATTAATACCCAGAACAAAACAGGAACAACAGATTTCATGACAATCAGACACCTCCTTCAAAACAATAATAAATCAGCAATGTTGCAAAATTTCTTCCAGATTTTTTGTCTCACTTTGTTGTGTGGAGGGGGATACTTTTAAAGATTTTTTTCTGCACAGAAAATATGTTTATTGCACAAAATAAATTGTTTCTTGAACACCCCCTTAGATTATTTTACTCAGGAGTTGCTATGTGTGTGTGTGTGCATGTGTGTGTATGTATGTATATATGTGTGTGTGTGTGTGTATATATATATATATATATATATATATATATATAATTTTTGACATTTTTGTGGCAACATAATTCCTGCACAACACGTCAGGATAGTCAAACATGGAGCAAAATATTGGAAATGATGGTTTCTCCCATAGCATAGGTAAAACAAACTGCCATCGTATGTTCCCAAAATAGTTCCTGTAATATGATATGTTCTACAAACTGCCATCTAGTGACAGTCCAGGTTTTTTTTTTTTTTGGATGGTAATACTTGCCTGCCAGAATGTGATCCCTCCTGATCACAAATTAGTTAATGAGTTTATTGTTTAAATGATTTTATTGTTATCATTGTACTTTAAACAAGTTGATGGTTTGTAACAATGTTATTTTAAACAATGGGGGCATGTAAATAGTTTTTAAATGCATAAATAAGGTGTGGCTTAGTTATTTATTAGGCCTGGGCGGTTTCGTTTCGTTAATTCATAATTCGTTAATAATTCGTTAATTTTTCCAATTACAAAACGATAACGAACCATTCTGGAGCAATTATTAAAAAAAACGAATTTTTAAATACGTTTTGTAAATGCTTCGTATTTCGTTATTGTATTTGTTTCGTTATTATTCTGAGGTCATTTCGTTATTATTTCCGCATGTCTGGGCCAGTTTTATGGTTTAATTAGTGAAAAAAAATTATAATATCACACCAACAGTCAAGAACAGAGGGAAGCTTCAGAAGTTTTTGGAGGTTTTTTAGCATATTTCGCGGTCGCGTCCGCCATTAACGAATCGATTCGTTATTGTTTCGGAAATCGATTCGTTAATTTTTTACCATTTACGAAATTTCGTAAATATCGAACTTTTTAAAAGGAAAATTTTGTAATTATTTTAAATAACGAAACGCAAAAACCCCCAAAAAACGAATCGATTTTAGAAACAAATTTTTCCGTTGTTACCCAGGCCTATTATTTATGCATTTGGAAGAAAATGAAATAATATGGCAATCATCTTCCTTGCTCATCATAGAAGCATCCAGCTTTTGGTTTTGCAAGAAGACTGAAGGATTGGATAGATGTTTAGACTGATCGTGAAAAGCGATTTTGACCAAGTCTTAACATATAATCTTTGTTAAAACAACTTCACCCTTTTAATGGCAATTCTAGCTCTTAATGGCCCACAGCATTGTCAAGAGAAATGTGTGAAATGAAGAGCATGACATTGTGTGAGATGAAAGATTCGACCCTGCCATGTTATGGAATATACCAACTTTCTAAAGAAAATGCACTCAGATTAAAATAGGGACATGTCATGTGAACCCATGTAGGGAATTATTAGCTTTCATTTTATACATTATTTTGGGCATTGTTGTTGTGTCTTCATTTCTGATTTATGGTGACCCTAAGGCAACCCCATGACAGAGTTTGTTTTGTGGCTGAGTGTATGTGACTTGTACAGTTTCACCCTGTAGGTTTTCAGGAATTCAAACATTAGTCTCCAGAGTGAGTCCAATGCTCAAACCTCTACACCGTGCAGACTCCTACTTTAGGCATACTAGGTGTCAACATTTCAAATATAAATAAATACAATGAGAATTCCTCTGTGTATGTGTTTACTTGCCTACTTGCTTCTATAGAGGAAGAGGAATCTACATTAAAATGGTCAGTTCTTGCCATTTTTGGACAGACAGATATGTTTCTACACGTGGACCTTTCAGGTTTCTTTATGAACCCACGAACTGAAAATACACAACACAGAATTTTGTTTACAGAAGAACAAAAAAAATGCACAATCCATTTTCATTAATATACTGCCTAATCAACAAAACTGCAGAACACTAATGCTGAAGCACACACAGTTCCTTGTCTTCAGCTCCACTTAGTGCTTTCTGTTGATTTCCATAAGACGATGCAGGGAGGAAACCGCCACTAGCTTGGAGAGAATGGCGCAGGCTTGTTATCTGCGGGTCAAAGAAATCCTTCAGTTCTTCATCGCACCTGCTTTGATTCTCTAATAGTATGTGGATTAAAGAACACTCCCGGTGGGAATCTGTTGAAGAACTGCATGGATGTCTAGCAGTCTTTTACAGACAGCTGCTCTGGGGCTGTGGGCTGCTTTTTTGCTGTGGTTTTTCAGGGGGGGAAACAGTTTTCAGAAGAACCCAATAAGGGGAATACTGAAACTCCAATGGTGCTATAGCCCTTCCACTACATGGCAGGTTTCCTTCTTTTTTAAGAAAAGAATTCCACCCCCCCCCCCCCCATATTCAGGGATTCCCTGCAAGAGACTGCTGCTGCTGGTGACATCATAAGGAAATTCTCTTTTGACTTACACCGTCTGTGCATGGGAGGGCACTCGATAGCCAAGAGAAGGCTGGCAAAGACCGAGGGAGGGGCACAGTGAGGATTTTCCAGGGAAACACTACAGCAGATGGCCCCGTCTTCTGATAAACACTGGTACATCCGCAGGATAGTGGGTGGGAGGGATATTTTTGGAAATTTCTTGCTCACTCAGACTTGTCCAATATGTTTCTTGTCCATTTCCTTTGGGCCAGTGTGCATGTATGTGTGTGGATCTCTGTATTTTTTGTTTTGTTTCTCATCTAATATATGGCATATATATCAGCTTGTCTCCTCCACTACTCTGCAATGCTTTTAAGAATCCTCTGCTGGTGCATTCACCCCCCCCCCCCCGCGCCTAACTAGCTATAATATCAAAAATATTAAGATGGTGCTGAATATTAGAGCAAGTGTTGTCAGGGAAACAAGAATGGTATAGCACTGCTCTCTTTGTAACCTGAAAAATTAACTTTCCTTTCATTCAAATGAGCCGCACATCACTGAAAGCAGGGAAATAACAAAGCACAGACTGAATCGACTGTGTCATGATACACTATGCAATTCTCGCACAGTATGTGACCTGAGTTAAGATTTCTATTAAACCAACAATCCCCTTGGGTGGAAGAATTAAAATTTAGGTCCCTTGATGCTTCAAAATCCACTAGTGAACATAACTTTTATTAGAATTCATAGAATCATAGAGTTGGAAGAGACCACATGGGCCATCAAGTCCAACCCCCTGCCAGGTAAAGCACAATCAAAGCACCCCAAAAGATGGCCATCCAGCCTCTATTTAAAAGTCTCCAAAGAAGGAGTTTCTATCACAATCAGAGGCAGAGAGTTCCACTGCTGAACAGCTCTTATGGTCAGGAAGTTCTTCCTAATGTTTAGGTGAAATCTCCTTTCCTGTAATTTGAATCCATTGGTCCGGGTCCTACGACCTCAACACATGGAGCTAAAATCAGTGGAATGCACTGATCTGGCCCCAGTCAGCCATGAAGTCAGTGGGCTCCCATCATATGACATCGTGCTAGCTCTCTGGATGAAGGGGGGCAGAACCGGCATGCCGCCACAGCAACACAGAACACTTCATGTGTTGCCATTGGCTTTAATGGGGAAGCCATGCACACCACGCTTCCCCCATGGGATCAACAGCTAGAGGAGCCAGGTGACGCGGTGCACGCACGCCCTGTGGTAAAGCGAAGCAATGTCTGCCTTTTTCTGCGGCTGTGTGACAAGGTAGTAAGTCTCCAGGGGAACAGAAAACAAGCCTATTCCCTCTTTCTTATAACATCTTTTCAAATATTTATGCATCTCTTCTCTCAACCTCTCCTCTGCAGGCTAAACATGCCCAGCTCTTTAAGCCACTTCTCATGGTTTCCAGACGTTTGATCATTTTATTTGCCATCCTCTGGACATGTTCCAGCTTGTCAGTATCCTTCTTGAATTGTGGTATCCAGAATTGGACACAGTATATCAGGTTAGGTATCATCTGAGTAGGGGTTCAGACAACAAATACACCCCACAGGGTTGTTAACACTATGCTATCCAAAACTGGCTTGACCTTGAAGGAGTTGGGGGTGGTGACGGCCGATAGGGAGCTCTGGCGTGGGCTGGTCCATGAGGTCATGAAGAGTCAGAAGCGACTGAACAAATGAACAACAACAACAATCCAAAACATACATTCTCTCTTTTTCTCTCTGCTATCCAAAACTATACAAAACACTCTTTCTCTGTCTCACTCACTCTCTCTCTTTGGCTGGAGTCATGTACCTGTTTGACTTACATACAAATTCAGCTAAGGAATAAACCTACAGAACCTATCTTGTTTGTAATGTGAGAACTGCCTGTAATTCATTTAAGGCTCTATCGCCAGAGTTTTAAGATTTCGTTGAGGCCCCTGTATTGGCATATTTTGAGGCATGCCTCTGCTGGTGAAAATATGCAGCTCTAACATTAGTGAGATCCTTGCCAAAAGTCATGGTAAGATAAGCCAGCTACCAGCAGAACTATTCTGGTTAAAAGACCAGTGTGTGTATGTTTATTTGTGTGAGGGGAACATGCCAGAAGAGGAATAGATGTTGAGTCAGATTCTATGCCCCTCCTGTTGGATCATGAGCATCCACACTTGCAACCTGAACGACTAAGGGCCCTTCCACACAGCCATATAACCCAGAATATCAAGGCAGAAAATCCCAGAATATTTGCTCTGAAGTGGGTTATCTGAGTCCACACTGCCATATATTCCAGTTCAAAGCAGATAATGTGGGATTTTATTGTGTGGAAGGGGCTTAAGATTGACAGAATGAGGACTAACCAAGTGAACCTGAAAGCCAATTCCAGGGGATTTATGACATATGTTAAGATTTGGTGGTCCAAGCCTTAGTCACCTCCAGATTGGATTACTGTAACGCACTCTATGTGGGGATGCCCTTGAAAATGGCCTGGAAATTTCAATTGGTCCAACGGGCGGTGGCCAGGTTGTTAACTGGTGCTTACAGGGAGAGGTCAACCCTCCTGTTCAAGGAGCTCCATTGGCTGCCGTTCATTTTCCGGTCCCAATTCAAGGTGCAGGTGCTTACATACAAAGCCCTGAACGGTTTGGGACCTGCCTACCTGCGTGACCGCATCTCTGTTTACAAACCCACACAATCTCTTCGATCATCTGGAGAGGACTTGCTCACAATCCCATCTGCATTGCAGGCGCGATTGGTGGGGACGAGGGACAGGACCTTCTCGGTGGTGGCCCCACAAGTCTGGAACTCTTTCCCTAAGGACATCAGGTTGTTACAGTGTGCCTTTCCAGAATAAGGAAACTCCAAGCAAGATGTCCCCAAATGCACTTTACTAAAGATCTAGGACATCTGCACGCCCCATCCCCCTCCAAATACCTATCCTTTTCACCTGGTCATGCCCAGCATATTTTTAAATTTTTAATTATTGCATTTGGCTCTGCCATAGATTTTAATGCATCGTGGTATGTTGTTAATGTTTATTGCTTTGTTTTGAGTTCATTTATTGTTGTATTGTTGTTGTCTTTGTTTTTACTGACGTATGTGGGCTCTGCCTCTTGTAAGCCGCACCGAGTCCTCCGGGAGATGGTAGCGGGTATAAATAAAGGATGATGATGATGATGATGATGATGATTATTATTATTATTATTATTATTCTGAGCTTCTCCTGAAAAGATTCCCAGAAAAAAAATAGTGTACACTTATTTTAGCTACCAGTTCCCAAAGCATTTACTTACTTCAGTGTGCATAAGTTCAGTATCAAGCCACAGTATTCTCCTATGACAATACCAAAATCCTAATGCTCTCAACCCTTGCTACTTTGTCTCTCTGCCAGGAAAGCATTATGCCAGCAGCAGTAGCATAAGTCTGAACTAGTGATTTAAATATTTGCTTATTTCTTTTCACACATGAACACACCCAAATAATAAAATGCTTTCTCCCCTTGGGCCAGATGACATTTTCCACCAGTTTTAATGAGTTTTTTTTTATTTCAGTCTTTTTGTCAAAATTACTCACAGTTTTGGGTGTTTTTTTGGAGGAAAGGTAGAGAAGAGCTTGGAAGTCACAAATAATGTAGCAGTGCATGCAACTGGCTATTTTAATCACACATGGAAATGACAATAAGCTCCCTCTTTGGTACAATGTGTAACATTTTCTAGTTACCTCAAAAGGCATTTAAAGACATTTTAGAGGCATGTTGTATGACCATAACCAATCTTTTATGCCAATCTTTTATCAAAACATACATGTTATAAAATATGGGAAAACAAATAAAGAGTAATGTATAATGCAAGTGCCATAGTTATCCATAAAAAGATATTGCAATGTGTTAACAACACTTGGCCCAAACACCCTAAAGGCATCAGATGCTGTCTGATCTTGGAAGCTCAGCAAGGTCAGACCTGGGTTAGTACCTGGTTGAAAGAATACCAGGTGTTATAGGGTACACTTCCTTGCCTAAGGAAAGCATATAAAATTCATGGGGTTGCCATAAGTCAATAAATGACTTGAAGGTGCGCACAAACACTGTGAAACAACAAATGATTTATTTTCAAAAGTAATTTCCCAAGCTTTGCTTCGGCTGCAGGATCTAAGTCAAGGAACTCTACACAGGTAAACAAGGGCAGGGGAAATCTATAAAGGTTATGTACTTCTGCCATCTCACTTTCTTGCAGTACAGGTAAAACATTCCTTCGTGAAACTGCAAGGGTGAAAAGAAATCTTTCCTTTCTCAGAAGCTGGTAACAGTGCAGGAAGAGTGAAAGGTAGCAGCTAAGAATATAAAGTTTTCAATTAAATTCATTCATTTATTTACCGTATTTATATACCGCCTTAAAATCTTACTTCAGTCTTGGTCTCCATCAAATGGCTTTTGGCAAAGTACTGCTCTATTATGCTAACCTTATAGAAAATATTAGAATCATATTGCTAACATTAAAAAGCATGTATGCAGGCACACATACACATGCTTTAAATGCTGTAAATGGTAACTGCCTTCTGCCTCCAAAGTAATCTAGGAAAAACTCCTCATTCTTTCACAAGTCAGTAATGCTCTTTCTGAAGCTTCTTTTGTGACTACTTTTCCTGTCATTTTTTATGAACAGGCAGGCATATCCTTTGACCAGCAGCTGGTCAAAAAAACTCAATTGCAACTGAATGGCAGTAAATTGCATGATGGCTAAAGTTTCAGTAGCAGATTTATTTGTTTGACTGCAGTGCTCAGAAACATGTCAGGATGATGCCATGGTACTTCACACATGAGCCACTGCAATTGACACCTCTCAGCAGTATACAAATAGTGTTACTACATTTATTGATCATCTTTGTTTCTAAGCTCTTGTAACTAGTGACAAAACACAGTAAATCTTTTTTTGGGATTTTTGTGTGTGTCAGGAGCAACTTGAAAAACTGCAAGTTGATCTTGTGTGAGAAAATTGGCTGTCTGCAAGGACGTTGCCCAGGGGATGCCCAGATGTCTCATATTTTACCATCCTTGTGGGAGGCTTATTATTTTATTTATTTACAGTATTTATATGCCGCCTTTCGCACCCCTGGGGGAACTCAAAGCAGAGGCTTCTCTCGTGTCCCCGCATGGGGAGCTGGAGCTGACAGAGGGAGCTCATCCACACTCGTCCTGATTCAAACTTGCAACCTGCCGGCACAAGGGTTCAACCCATTGCATCACCGAGGGCTCCTTTTCCTGGTATTAAGTTGTGGGAAATAAGTTTAAATAAAACCCAATATAAAAAGGTCCCTGTTTAAAAACAAATCTAAAATAATGCCACAAATAAAGAATATCTCAATAGTCCTTATGCTTCAGGGTCACCATATTGGGAATGACAGAGGCTTGGGGTTGTATGTGCATTGGAGGAGGTGCCTAGTTGTAATTGTTTGAAACTCTATGCCCTAACCTTTCAAGTGGTAAGAATTTAATTCATGGGCAGTTTGCAGTTGTAGGGATATAGTATTTGCAATTTGGGTCCATCTTTTTGAAACACTCTGTATATAGTCCCCACTCCTAAAACTTCTCCAGCCCTACCATTATGCAGAAAGGGACATCTACCTCAATAGAAAGTTTTGGGGTGTTCTGCACTGCTCAGGCCAAGACTATATGGGCCCTGGGTGAAAGGTCAAGGCATTCTCTGGGTCTATTTCAGAAAGGTCTGAAAACTTCATTCTACAGGAAAAATGGTTTTGGCACAGTAAAAAATTTTTGCACACACTCACAATCTTGCATGTTTTTTGGGGGTTTTTTTGCAGAATAATTCCTCCACAAAACTTCAGGAGGTTCGAATATGAGGTGAAAACTGCACAGATTATTCCATTGTTCTTCCCTGTGGGATTTCCCAGTCATAAAGAAACCAGAAAGTGGGAAGAGAGCCATCCAGTTCAACCCACTGTCATGCCACACACAGTCAAATGGGATGTTCTTTCCATTTCCAGTACAAGGGTCACATGAGGTGGGTCTTACCTAAAAGCAAGTATAATTGGGGGTGGGTTCTGTGACGGCACGAGTGGCGCCACCTATGTATAGAACTGTTAGTTGTAAGACTTAAACTGTTGTATCATGTTTAATCCTGCCCCTTTTACCCTGCTTATGTATAGTTGTATGGATTGGTTGCTTGTAGCTGTCAATCAGTACTGTTTGGCTCCACCTCTTCCTACAAGAGGGGAGAACTTCCTTTTTCCTTTCATTCTGCCATCAGAGATCCTGCCAGATGGAGGAGAGTAAGAGACTTGATTCTAAAAGACCCTGATTTAAGTTACCTCTTAGCACCAGTTCTGAGGTTTTTTACCCCTGGGACTCATGCTTTATGTCCAGATCGTCCTGGACAATTATTGAGGAGACCCAGGTGCCTTCAAGCTGGTTCTTTTGGCACCAAAGGAAGATCCTGAATCTTCAAAACATAGGCCATCTGAACTGGGGTTGTGGTTTGCTCCGGCATTCACAGCCATTGAGGAAAGAGAAAACTTGGTGAGGCTTCTCAGCTTCAAACCCTTTGGACCCAGGACTAATTGAGACTGTAAAGTATGTTTTCCTTCACCCCTCTAAACTTTTCCAGCTCATTGCTTTGAAGAAATGACTTTGTGATCAATAAAACTTATTTTGAGCTATTTACAGCGTTTTGGGTTTTTGGGAGTTCCAGTTTCCTATAGGAGGGCAAGAAGCAATCCCTTGAGGGAAAGGTGCCATGTCCATCCCTTCTTCATTAAGACTAATAGCCCCCAAGCACGATGGCACAGGTTCCAACTCTCAGCCAAAATCCAAATTAAAGAGAAGTTCGGGGCTCCAGCAAGTCAAGCCAGTGTTATACCAGAACAGAATCAAACACAGGAACTCATCCCATGAGGACGGGAAAGTGGGGTGGAATTGTCTTCCTACCATAGCATTTGGTTCTGTTGTTTTAAAGGAGAATGGATAATATTTTCAACCCCATCACATATTATGTATTTTGACCAATTTTACTGTAATCCTCCATGTTCTGAGCCATCATACAAGAAAATGTAGGCCTTATCCATTGCTCTTTCTTTCTTTCTTTCTTTCTTTCTTTCTTTCTTTCTTTCTTATAAGAGAAACTTCACAATTGCGGAAATCCAAAATCTGGGTCTACTATAAGGGGGAAATATAGCCACAGTGAAGTGGGGATATATTGAAATTGCACAATTCCTGACAAATAAATTAATTTTAAAAATTATCTTACAGTTTTCATGAAAAGAGGAGTACTGGCGAGAAAAGACATGTTGATGCTCATTTCGAGACCACCCACAGGAATGCTACTCTAAACATCACTAAAATGAACTAACATGGACAAATCTGACAATTCCCATCCCACATTAAAATGAACACCTTTACCCATTTCTGCGTGAATTGGGAAGCTCTGAGGACAATTGCTCCTCTACTCCAGAATCCTCCATTTCCAAACATTTCTGAAAGAGTTTACAGAGTCCCATGGGTTGACCGGCAGAAAATGTTTTGCATCATACGATGGGCTCCATGGGACTTGCTTTGTAAACTGTTTTTGGAAGTGTGTAGAAGGGGGGGGGGGGGCTTCTACACACTTTGATTTGGTCCCAAATCCAAATCAGGTGCCAAGTAGAATTAAAGAAATTTGTGATAAGAACTAGAATATACACACTTTCAATCAGCTCCTCAATTCTAAGTTTTACAGCTATGCTGCCTGGGATTTTACCCAGGACTCTGTAGGAAAATCTGCAGGATGTCTCTTGGAAGAGCCTCCTATTCCCAAAGAGCCCTCCCAAGCAGCTGGAAGATTCATTGGGTCTTCTATAGCCTGTCTCTATGTCTTAGGTTCATCCTGCCCTGCCTCTCTAACACGAGAATCTGGTCCTTCGGCAACTTGTGTCTTCAGGAGAATACTCCACCCTCTTCCTTGAGGGGTTAGGATCTTCAGAGGTGGCCTGTTTTATAGTGGTGTCTGGCCCTGGAGGATCTGAGTCTTCTTTCAAATTGGAACACTGCAGGAAAAGATGGGACTGAAGCTCAAGCAATAATACTAGTTCTTGCTGGCAGCTCCTGCTTAATCTTCTTGGCAGATCCTGTGTGTTTTACGCAGCTGTTCTGATTCTTTTATTACCAGGTATTATCTGGTGCTCTCCCATTGTCAGTATTGAAGTAAGATTCATCAGCAACCACTGCTTCACCAGGATGAACATGTCTTGGGTCAGCTGCTGGAGGTGGTTCATGCAATTCCTTGATGTTTTGTCGTGACTCCCCTCTTATGTGCAATGAAGCCCCTGTGACTGTAATTCACCAAACTTGGAATAGTTATTTTTTAAAATATTTCCCCATGCAGCATGGTCAGTGGCTAAGTTGGTTGGGGGATTCTGGGAACTATATTTCAAAAGGTAACTTCCCCAAAAAGGTAGTCCCCTGACATTAAGTCCAGTCATGTCTGACTCTGGGGTGTGGTGCTCATCTCCATTTCTAAGCCGAAGAGCCAGTGTTGTCCATAGACACCTCCAAGGTCATGTGGCCAGCATGACTGCATGGAGCGCCGTTACCTTCCCACCAGAGGTACCTTTTGATCTACTCACATTTGCATGTTTTCGAACTGCTAGGTTGGCAGAAGCTAGGGCTGACAGCGGAAGCTCACGCCGCTCCCCGGAATCAAATCTGTGACCTTTCGATCAACAAGCTCAGCAGCTCAGTCCTTTAACCCACTGCACCACCGGGGGCTCCCAACTTACCCAAGCACTGGCAATTTGAATAAAAAACAACAAGAAAACAGGAAGGGCAGAAGAACTTCTTGAGAACTTTTTGCTGTCTCTGTCAAGCAGCTTTTTGCCCTACCACAGAAAGAATGTTACCATGAATCTATTTTCCCTAGCAGAAGCAGAAACAGCATGAAAGCCTTTTCTGAAGCCCCAATCCCCCCCCCCCCCCCGCCCCATGCTGATATTCTGCTGAAACTGCGTGATAGTACAAGATAGTATGGATGTGAGAGCTGGACCATAGGGAAGGCTGAGCGAAGGAAGATGGATGCTTTTGAACTGTGGTGCTGGAGGAAAGTTCTGAGAGTGCCTTGGACCGCAAGAAGATCCAACCAGTCCATACGTCAGGAAAACCAAGGGCAAGATGGATGGATGGCATCCTTGAAGTGACTGGATTGACCTTGAAGGAGCTGGGGGTAGTGATGGCTGACAGGGAGCTCTAGTGTGGGCTCGTCCATGAGGTCACGAAGAGTTGGAAATGACTGAACGAATGAACAACAACACACATGATAGTTTTACAGCTAAAAATGTCACCATTTCAAAATGCAGTGCCCAGAATTCCTTGGTTGCTGTGGCTGATGGTCCTTCTCTCTTGGGGATTCTACAAGCCAGAGTCCAACACTCCTAACTTTATCAAACTCACAGCTCACAGTGGGTTTAGGACAACAAAGTGGGTTTAGGACAACATCTCCAAAGACTATCAATGGTGTGTGTGCATATGCATTTAAAGTTTCATTTCTGCATCTTGAGAAACATCCAATGTTAATTTTTGTTATGAAGTTTTCTTGTCTACAGTGAATAAATATTAGTTCCCTACCACAGACCAACACTGCCCCCCACTGCTTCAGAATACTACAGGAAAGATTGCATTGGTTCAGGGCTTACAGCTGCTGTGGAACAAAAGAAAGGGGAAAAGCACAATTTGAGACTCAATTGCTCTGCACCTGGTGTAGTCAGTAACTTTACATGAGTAGAAAAGTATAACATTTTTGCAGATTATACCAGTAACTTTCTCCTTGACAGAAATGGCCGTAATGAATCTAGACCTGGCAGCTGCTAGAAAAATGTTATGGAGGAGTGCAACAGGTGGCTGACCCCCCAAGTGTACTCAGGATGAGACCCCTGCTTAAAAGGGGGCTTTCCAAAGCATAAGAATTTAAATGCAATATGCAAAGTTTTGAAAGAGGAAAAGAAAAGTGCAATTTCTTCAGAATAGAATTAGTGACTTTGAGCAGATTTAAGGCTCCAGAGTTAGTATCATATTGGTGTGTGCTGCTGTTAGAGCATTTGGATTCTGAGAAGAAATGAGAAACAGACGATTTTGAGGTTATCTGCTATGGTTTAAGAAAAGATAGCATGCTAAGCTACCAAAGCCTTTAAAAAGAAGTACAAGTGATTTTGTAAGTAACATAGCTCAGGGACAGGCTCATAAAGATTATGATTTTGCATATTTTTTTACCCAAGGGTAGTGTGTTTACTGCTGTGAAATCCCATTTCCCCACCCACTCTTTGAGGGGAAAAATTGGAATATATTTTTCAATTCCTATGATTTGGGGATACCCACTTTATCAGAGGGCTCAGACTGGATACATTTAAGAGTACTGGAGGTAGGTGAATTTCTCTTTGTTTTGTTTATTTGAAATATCCTTAACCTACTTGGCCACATTTAAGTCTTCCCAGCAAGCGTGGTACAACTGCTGAAATGGTACAGGATGCACATATTGTGTAAGCATCTATTTTTTGTGCTTATGGAGCTGCTAGTTGTGAAATATGTGTTTCTAAGGATATCATTATAATATCCTTCTTCATGAGGGCTAGTTATTGGATCAGTCAAAGCTGAGATTCTTGGAAAGTTGAAATCTGTGACAGTTCTCAAGTTGACTTTAATTTTCTAGTGTTTCCAGGATATATGCAGCCCTGTCTTCAGACACTGAAGATCAGGATAGTGTCTCTGTACTCCATATGCATCCTTTCATATGGGATATAGCAGAAGGTGGACTCTGTAAAATAAGCGCCAAAGTATATGTTGCAAAATTATGCAGATAAGTCTCCAAAGTATTCCTCAGTTACAAGGTATTTGTGAATTTATTTCCTCCAATCTATCTCTTTGCCAAACAGGATGTAGTTACCATAGCTACACACTGGCCCCATCTACACTAACCATATAATGCAGTTTCAAGCTTGAGACTGATATTCCACATTCCATATCAGTTTTGGACAGAACTTCAGTAATCTGTGGTCAGAGGTAAAACAGTAGTGTATAACACCACATGCTGCAGTTATTGTCAAAGATGTAAAGATGAACAAAGAGTGGTCCACATAAAGACACCCCCCCCCCAACTTTTTAAAATCTCCCCCTATCCATGTCTATCCTGAAATTAAAAAAAAGTACATTGCCTTTCCCATAAGACCTTGAGAGTAGTGGGTCAGCTTAGTAATGGACTATAAGTGCCTTATATAACACTAAAAAATTACTCACTTTTGAAAAAATAGATTTTGATTTGTGTCCTTTTTTTTGCCATTTTCAATCATCTGAATAGATCTAAGGGGCAGAAAGGCCCCCAGACCTTCAGAAATTTGTTCTGATGTACAAGATGCCATTTGTAACAGATTACCCTACCTTACAAGGTAGGTGGAAAGGCAGCAAACAGGCCTGGCTTGGAAAAGCTAAGGAGAGCAGGGGGTGGAGTGATCAGGCAGCTCCCTAGCTGGAGGAGCAATTTGATTGGCTGAGGAAATTGGAGGGAGTTTCTTAGCAACCGGAGATGGGTGAAGCCTGAGGGCAAGAGAGAGCGAATGCATCCAGAGTTTAGTTTGAAGTTTGAAGGGTTAGGTTAGGAGATTTGAAGGGGGAGGATGGAAGGAAGACTTTTGGGAACTGTTTGTAGAAAGATACTTCTTTGAGAAAAATAGTTAAAGCCTTCAGGGAGAAGGAGTAAGAAATATTGTAGGCCTCTATAGTATTAGAGTGCTGGTATGGAAAGAGGATTCAAAAGGTTCAAAATAACCTGTTTGTATTCCTGTGTGTGGAACATTACTTTTAAGAAACTCAAGTTATAAGACAATTCTCTGTAAAAGTAAGACCTGATAGAATATTGAAACTACTATGCGTCTTTACTGTTCAAGAACAAAATAAACAACATATTTTTGTTTTATTTCAATTGAAGAGTTCGTGTGTCTTCTTGTACATTCTAGTGAAGGAGGTCGTCTATGAATCAATAAAAGGTGGCAGCAGAAGAAACCTTAATAATTAATTGGTGGCAGGAAAGGAAAATAGCATATACAATGGCAGCCTCCCACTGTCCTGTCTTGTGTGTGCCTGTGTCTGTCCCTTGTCCCTCATGGCCTTTGCTGGCCACTTTATTACACCATTCAATGTGTCAGGCTGATTTAGAACTAGTGCCTGCAACCCTTTCCTTCTTTATATTAGTTGTGCTCACAGAGGGATATTTTGTGGTTGCTTTGAAAGCAGTTTTTCTTAATTTTGCTAGCTTTTGGAATGGTTGTGTTCCTTATAGAAATATACATTTTGTTTGTCATAAACTCAAGAAAAATATGGGTTAAATGTATGCAGAATGTCATTGCTTGCTTATTAAGAAACATCAACTGTTCTCTGCATACTCACTGGGAACATCCATGAGAATAGGAACATAAATTCCTTCTATTCTTTCTCAGTGGTGGCCCCTTGGCTGTGGAACTCCCTTCCTAGTGAAATCTGATTGGTTCCTCCTGTCTTGACTATGGAAGTTTTTGGAGAGTAGTACAGGTCAACATGCAGCTATGAAGTGAGTGGAATGGAATGTAATTGGAAGAGCTTCTGGATTATGATTTCAGGTCTACGTGCAATGTTTAACAGCTTAACGTATTTATATGCTATAGTTTTTTATGATTGTTATGATTTTTATGCATAATGTACTTGTATGTTTTATGTTTAATGCGGCATTCAATATTGCCAATTTGGAAGCCACTCTGGGTCCCCTCCAGAGTTGAGATAGAGCAGGGTAAAAATGCAGTAAATAAATAAATAAATTCACAATTGCACTGAAAATTGAGAAACAGGAAAGTAATCTTCAATATAGAAAACAGGCTCTTTTTTGTGAAAAAACACACACATTTTCTCTACAGAATAATTTCTCCACAAGGGGACATGAGCATCCACATGTTTGGAGTTCCTAGAACCAAATCTCAGCTAATACCACTCAGGCCTGTAGCCAGGATTTTGATTCGGGGGGGGGGGGGGCTGCGTCTGAGTGAAAGAGGATCTACCCTAGCAAACCTTTTGTATTGTTACCCCAATACCCCCATGCATATGAGATATATTGAGCATGGTGATCAGATCATGATATGAATAAACATAACAGTTTAAATAATGTACCAGTAAGGGCTTTTCGCAGACCACCATGAGAATTTCAGGGTTCAGCCACCCCCCCCCCCCGCTACATGCCTGATACCACTGTACTTTTCTTCACACAGGAAAAAAATATTTGTTTCAACCAAAGAATGAATAAGTATGACTATTCTTTCTAACCCAACATGAGAGAGAGGGGGATGGGATTCCATACAAAATTGGAATGAACTTCATATAGAGAAATCCAGCAACCCACACGAGAAAGTCTGGTGTTCATGAATTTTTTATAGCAATATACATATGGCCATAACAGAAAGAAAAAAGTGCATTTTTTAAAAAAAAATGTGAGGGAATGCCTCCCTGACTGAATGCAGGAGTTTCCTTCTAAAAACCAAGCTGTAATGTCCTTAAAAGAAGTCACACAATGTAGCTTATCCAAATGGGAATTGCACTAGAAAAACATGCAGAAGGACTCCAGTTCACTACTGCTTCCCTAAAGCAAACCTGTCTTCCTCATACCAGGTCCCAAAATTACTTGTATCATAAGCCAATTTATTATTACCGATAGTGCCCGAGTTACAAACATCTGACTTACAAACAACCCATAACTGCACACCCTTGTTTCTACAACAAGCATTTTTTTTTCAAAATCCAATCATCACAAGGACAGAAAGTGAGGGGAAATCTTCTGAATAGGGTCACAGACAGCAAAACAAACACCACAGGGGTGTTAACCCTTCACTGTGCTAACATATACATATACATTACACACACATGGCTGGACTTACACTTAAAAATGTACCTGTTATGAATTACAAACAAATTTAAGAACAAACCTTCAGAACCTATCTTGTTTGTAACTTTGGCACTGCCTAGACATTGCCTTGAAATGGTTATAGTAAAAGAAGGAATAGTGCAACCCATCAGATGTTGCCGGACTATGCCTACCAGAATTCCTTACCACTGGATATGCTGAGTATGGGAGCTACAGTCCAACATCAACAGGAGGGATGCATTATTCTCATTTCTGCTGAACATATTGCATTTTTTAATCTCAAAGCCTCAAGAGACCACACATACGCAAAACAATGGAATGCTTGCCTATCTGAACTTGCATTAGTTGAACATGCCTTTCATTTTCAGTGCTAATATCTCATGAATGTTTAATTGAATTTAATTATTCCCTATTGAGTTAATCTGAGAACGTGGAAGCTCCAATTTAAATGCCAGAAAACCTGCTTTCTGCTAAAACTGCTGATTAAGCACCACAGCTCCCCCTTTGGAATGTCAACATGATTTTAATTAATTAAAACCTATTAGGTAATGTGATGATGCCCAATTAAGGCCAATAGAAAAGATGACTAAATTAGATCAGATGTTCTCTGGTGCAGTCTGGACAAGTTTTAGTCCAGAAAGATGAGAAGAAACTTTCTTTTCTCAGTCTTTTTTGTGTGGAAAATAGTCTTGTATATTGTGTCTCTTGTCAAGTGAATACAAAATATCCTCAGAAATAACTGTCTTCAAGACTTCCTCTTTTACTGAGAATATTAATAAATTCATCACAATAACTTCTTATGAATTCAACACTTGTAAGAATACTGTTTTTTTATCATTCATAGGATTTATAAGTATTTATTATATGCCGTTCAGAATTCATAAAATATTATCTCCACCTGCAATTATATTCTGAAATTTGAAATGGAGTCTCCTCCCTATTGCCCACACACATATATATTTCACAAATATGTTTTAGCAATGTCACAATTTTGAGTTGATCATTTCATGAACAAAAACAACAACAATCAAGGCTTTTCTGGACATTGACTGGAGACACCAGCTTCAATCAATTATTTGGCAGATTAATCAAGGAAAGCTTTATTAGAATTTCATCTATGCCATGCATTCATGAGAAAGGGAATAAATAATGCAAGGTTACTATCAGGATTATGGGTAGATAAGGCATGTTAAACCTTCTGAACACTTGAATAAACTACAAAACAAAATAATCACAAATGGGAGGTAATTTCTTTGGTAACTAAAGATTTTGATTAGTGGGGCTAAAAGTTGTAGGAAAGTTTTGTGTAGTAGTAACTTTAAAAGCCAATGCAATTCAAGATTAAGTATAATGTCCAGGTTGAGAGAGGTATCAGTAGCACTGTATTCTGTTTTGGTCAGAACTCCCTGGAATACTGGAAAGTGTCTGGAAAGTGGTTACCAAAGTCGCAAAGGGCTTGGAAACCAGCCCTGAAAAAAACATCTTGGGGAGCTCAGTATGTTTAGGCTGTAAACAACAACAACAACAACAACAACAACAACAATAGAATGCTCTTTCTTCCTGAGGGGCAAACATTCAATGCCCAGACAAATGTCAAACAAACAAACACACAATTACAGTAATGCAATATAATGAACATCATGACAGTGAACGTATTGTATAAAATTGACATCAAAATGAAAAACAAGATACAAATAGAAACAGGTTACACTAATCACATATTTAACATTAAAACATCTCAAATCATAAAAACAATTACAATAAATGTAAACTGGCTGATTATAGTTGTTCTCAAGTGGTCACAAGGTACAAGTAGGTTAGCCAACAATCCAATTGATCTAGAGCAGTGGTTCTCAACCTGTGGGTCCCCAGATGTTTTGGCCTACAACTCCCAGGAATCCCAGCCAGTTTACCAGCTCTTAGGATTTCTGGGAGTTGAAGGCCATAATATCTGGGGGCCCACAGGTTGAGAACCACTGATATTGAGGGTCCTAGTCCTCCTCCTCTCCATATGCCAAAGTGTAAAGGTGCGTCTTTAAGAGTTTTTTAAAGGAGAGGAGAGTGGGAGTCATTTTTTACTTCTTTGGAGAAGGAGTTCCAGAAATGGGAAGCGATCATGGAGACCCCCCCCCTTGTTCCCACCAACCACACTGTAGAAGAAGTAGGCAGATGGCAAGAACTGTTCAGCAGTGGAATACACTGCCTCAGATCTGGAGTCTCCCTCTCTGGAAGCTCTTCTTAAAATGATACTGGATGACCATATTCTATAGCTGTTTATAGCTGCATTCTATTTAACTTCAAATAAAAGATTTAGATAACTCATGTCTCTGACAGCCAAAGCCGAATGCCGATGGGAAGTTAATTACCTAACACACAAAGTGAATTTCAAGGTACATTCTTCTTTAAAATAGTCTTTAAAATTGTAATTATTGTATTTCATTATATAATAGTCGCCATAACATAATAGTCACAGCCATTTTCAGGGTGACAAATTTGTTATTAGTATTCCTCATGTAACAGTAGCAGCCTTAGTTAATTCACCTAGGCAAATGAATTAAGGTTGCGCCTGTCCTTTTGGTGCTATGGGCTAACCCTTCACCCATCCATGTGGCAGAACCAAAAAGAAAAGAAGGTAGGCAAGTATGGAAGCCCTCTTTCCCTTTTGGCTCTGTTTGAGCGGGTAATGTTTCAAAGGCTGCACCCACACTTTTATCACTGCGTAATAGTCACCACTGTATAATAGTTGCACGTTTCCCTCTTTTTCTCTTTAAAAAGGTGTGTGTGACTATTATGCAATGCAATATGGTAGATCTTCCTTTTGCTGTGAATTACAGCTGCCATGCTGGGGTAGGTGCTTTTTCTAAACTCCAACTCCTATGTGTTTGCCGAGACAGAACTGGGTTTTCACCAAAAACAAACAAACAAAAAACAAAAATCTCTGCTTTTTGTCTTGTCTGGAAAAATGCCACTACCAGTCTAAGATAACTCAGAACTGATTATTATATGAGGAGATGCTGGCTGACTGTCAAATTTGAATGGTTTCCCTGCCATATTTGCCCAGTCTTTTGCCATCAGGCAGAGTATGGTTTTAATATCAGTATTAGTAAAAGGTAAAGGTTGTCCCTTGACATTAAGTCCAGTCATGTCTGACTCTGGGGTGTGGTGCTCATCTCCATTTCTAAGCCAAAGAGCCGGCATTGTCCATAGACACCTCCAAGGTCATGTGGCCGGCATGACTGCATGGAGCAGCGTTACCTTCCAGCTGGAGCGGTACCTATTGATCTACTCACATTTGCATGTTTTCAAACTGCTAGGCTGACAGAAGCTAGGGCTGACAGCAGAAGCTCATGCTGCTCTCCGGAATCGAACCTGTGACCTTTCGGTCAACAAGCTCAGCAGCTCAGTGCTTTAACCCAGTATAAAGGGACTTCTTATGGGAAATCAGTTTTTTGTATGACCTTCTCAGGGTTAACATATTATTATGCAGATCTTGATTAGGGTAACATATAGCTCTTCTCGTGCTCTTTCTTAGTGACTTTAACCCAGTATTATTGATCATGTATTCAATTTTTTTAAAAATGTAGATTTTGGTAAATTCTTCAAAAAGAAATTGAGGTCTATCTCTCAATCATTGCATCTTTTGACATTTACAGGTATCTGTGAGCATGCTTATGACCTGGGAGAAGGTTAAGACTTCAGGAACATTTGGCAGGAGAAGAAAGTATTTGTATTGCCTGGAGGAATGGAAAGAATATTCAAAGGCTGAAAGGGAAATAACGAGAGAGAGCTTTCTCCAATATCCAGAAATGCTATCGAGGAGGTATTTTATTTTGGAAGAAACAAAATGTTTCAAGGCAAGTGTTTGTCCACTGTGGCAGACTGCTTTCCTTTTTAATAACACCTTCCCAAATTTAACTTTTATTTTTTGTCAATATAAATGCTCTCCTTCACAGCTAATGTGAAAAAAAGCCTTCTGTTGCCACTTTACCTCCTTCAATTGCTGAGTGGCTACCTTGTCCAATCCCTTTCTTTCTTCTTGATTGTGTCACTCATGACTCTAACATACCTCCCTCACTCTTTACATTATGCTGTCCACATTCTCACTCTTTCCTTTTTTCATCAGCTTGTACTACCCCAACACCCTCCCTTGCAACTTACTTCACCACATGCCTACTTCTACTGCTTCTTACATCCTTCCAATATATCTGTCGCACCATAGGTGAAGAGCAAAAAAAAAGTGATATGAAGAAAGATGAGGGGAGGTTATGGTGGGGTAGTTTTGTGTCCGTTGGCCTACTGCAATTCTTAGATTCGCATGTAATGTCATGCTAGGCATCACCAATTCCATATCTGTGCCTTTCATTTCTTCTGCCTAAGTGTACTTTCTTACATTTCTCCCTTGGGAATTCATTTTGTTAATTTTGGCTCAGTTCTCTAGTCTGTTAAGGTCATATTGAATTCTTTTCCTGCCCTTTTGAGTATTAGCTACTCCTCCTAATTTGGTGTCATTATCAAATTCAATAAGCATGCCCTCTATTCCATTATCCAAGTCAGTTAAAAAGATGTTGAGTAGCACTGGGTCCAAGACAGAAACTGTGACACTCCACTAGTCACTTCTTTCCAGAATGAGCACAATTTGGATTTAGCAATTATAAATCCGTCGAACAGTAATAATGTCTTCTGGATAATTTCGAAAAGAAAAATAATAAAAATGTAAAGCACCAACAATGGCAACAGCAGCAGATTTAGCAGATCAGAATTTTCTTGAGAATAGAAGTAGAGGGAATGACCTTCAGCCATCACAGGACCAAAGTCAAGCTTTAAAAGTTACAAAAGACTATTGAAAGCATTACATATCTGTATAGGAAACTTAGGGCTTAGCTATCTAACTATCTATAAACTTCTTGTGTTGCACTCTGGCCTGGATTCATCTTTGCACCACACGAGAGTTCAGTGTTACTAATTAAACAGTTTATTGAAGAAAGCTACTATATAAAAAGACAAAAGAGCGAAAGGCAATACAAAAAGCAATGTCCCAAAAAGCAATAGGAAAAAGGGCTATTAAAAAGCAATAGTCTATACATCAGAGTTCTGTTCAAAAGTGACAAGTTGCATGGAAAATCAGGAGTCAAAACATAAGCATACATCCATAACCAGGAGCACAGGGACTTCTTTCAAAACATGACTCTATGAACATGAGCACAACACTTTCCTGAAGAACTTAAACATAGATTTGAACGTGAAACAGAATTAAATGATTGTACACAGTAATGCAGTGTTACCTGCTCTTAGCCCTTTAGTGAGCAATCATTTAATTTAAGGACCACAAAGCCATGAAGTCATGCCTTTGACATCTGCTTTGTTGCTTCAAGGATTTCTCACTCTGTTTTTTAAAGGATTTTAAAAACATAATGGAGACCCAGGGGCTGACCATGTGGCTAGAAATTTTGAATAAAAAGAGGCAAACCCCTAAAAGTATCAATCTTATCAAGAAAGAAATAGGAGGCGGGAATAGACAGGCTGACAAAGAGGGCAATGGGGGAAAGTCTTTCCCTACCAAATAACTCATCTGTCTATCTATTGATGAGCACTATAAACTTGTGCTGGATGCGGTTGTCTTCCAAGATTGTCTAGTCCACATTGTACTCAGCTCTTCCCCCGCCCTTTGAAAATGTGGACAACATGTCTGTTGCAATTTCTTCTATTCTCCAGAAATCCTCTAAGTTGCTTATTTCTATCTTAAAAGATACTGGATTGCATCTACTGGACTAAATATCACAGCTTTTTAAATTTGAATAATCTGGCTATGTGGAGACCTATTTAAAATAATCCAGACTCAAGTGTGCCTCAAGCAGGATGCTGTAAAACAGATATGGCCAGATAATTCAAGTAAGTACATGCAAGAACATACACATGCACTTTAATGGAGTATTCTCTTTTCAAACATTCTCATTTTCATGTCATTATAAAATATTAATGAATTGTGGTCTCCCTGCTGCTGGACTAAAAATCTGAAAGACATATGACTGATAAGTATGTTGAGCAGCACTAATAAGAGGGGATTTTTATATTTTAGAAAAATAAAATATTGTAGGAAAAAGTAGTCAGCATAGCAGACTCAAAAGGAGATTAGAATAAATAAGCATACAGTGGGTAGTCAAAGAAAGTGGGAAGGATTTGACAGGGGAAATAGCCCCTTTGTTGTGATCCTGACTGACCACCACAAAGAAGATTGTGCCTCAATTCAAACACGTTATCTTTATACAGATTTATTCTTGCTCTTATCAGAAATATTATTTGTAATTCCACAATTCCATAGACAGTGGTTGAATATAATCTTGGGATAGCCTGTGAGACACATACAAGCATGTCTATGGAGGATGTTTTGAATGAATGTTGCAAGTGCAAACTTTTGCTTTTTTTTTCTTTTATTATTATTTTAGGTCCACTGACATCAGAATTTCATGGGGATATTAATGATAGGTAGGCTTCCTGCCAGCTGCTCCCAGACTCCTGGAAGTCCTTTGAAGGGGAGATAGATTTGTTGCCCTGGTAAGTAGGTCTTTTGTCTTTTGTATGTAATCTGGTCTTCATTTTAAAGAGATCTGAACAGCGGTGTGCTGGCTAGGTCTTCTTCTTCTTCTTCTTCTTCTTCTTCTTCTTCTTCTTATTATTATTATTATTATTATTATTCCTGTATAGCAGGGGGCTAGACTGGATGCAGTTGTGGCATCTTTCAATGCTATGATTTTATGTTTCTATGACTGAAATATTAATTGTATTTCAATTCATTTAATTCCTTTAGTTTGCTGCAATCCTGAAGGTTTTTGTTTCTTTTGTACTCAATTATTTATAATTAAAATAAATGTCTATGGATAATGCTCTTTTTTTGTTATATTAGACTCAAACTTAATGAATTAAAATGACTGAGAGACTTGGTCTAGTAGCATTAGATTATGACCAGCAGACCAGGGTTTGAATCCCTCATTGGCCATAAAACCTCTGGCAGACCCCTAAGCAAGTCACACATTGTCAGCTTTAGAAGAAAGAAAGGCAATCTCCTCTGACTAAATAATACCAATAAAACCCTGTGATAGGGTCTCCATAGAGTCACTATAAGTCAGATATTACTTGAAGGTCCACAATAACAATAATTGAATGTCTCCGTTTAAAATATATGGATATTTTATAACAAAGTCTTCAAGATGGGATAGGCTGTATGTTTCATTATAGAAAGTTGTATGGGGTAATCAAGTCATTAATTCTAATGAATAACCAAAATAAAAAAAATAATTAGGAATAAGGAAAGAAGCATTAGTGATGAAGCAAAGAAAAACTATTTGTTCTAGCTTGTGTGAACATTCAAGATAATAACACTCAATTCATAAACTCACAATTCACTGTTGTTTTAGAGCATTCAGTCCATTGCTTTTCTCCCCAGGAAGGAGAAAAAACATTTTAAACTCCTGCTAAATGGATATAGCCAGGAAACAACACCTCAACATGACACAACATGCATTTGTAACAAATTATGACTTTAAAATCCCCAAATAATGCTTTAAAGAAGAGTCTTCCTCATTTGGATATAACTCTCCGAGAAAGGCAACAAGGTTGAAAAAGACTATTGGGAAGCATTTCTTGTCAGACAGACCTCCATCTTTTTGAAGATCCACGGGAACTGATCTGGAAATTATGAATCGTTCTCAGATTTGGAAAACTGTGGTCTGGAGTGGAGGCTCCTCAAAGGTGCAATCTTCCTTCTCTCTGAAATGTCCTCTGTTGGCCTCTTTACAGGCCCAATGTTAATGTCAAGCTAAGCACTATTCTATTTTTTTTACATTGTCAACATTTTAATCTTTGAACTACTACTCTACCTGCTCATATTTTAAGAGTTATTTCATTTCATTTCATGGTTCAGTACATGGCAGCATTGCTGGAACTCAAAAAGTAGTATGGCAAACCAAAATACAAAGACAGACATGGCTATTGCCTGCCTAATGTAGTCTCCCGTTAACTCAAAGTGACCCCCTGACTGTTATTTTCCAAGCTGCAACTTATTACTCCATAAGCTATTAAACCTAATAGCTCTGAAGTTACCTTTCATTTAATGGCTGTTAAAGTTCAGCTTGCCTACTGGATACAGATAATCTACCATACTGATCAATGACTGCTACTCTCAGTACAAAGAGGATAATGAGGGTAGTTCTCCCTTTCCCAGCCAAAGCTGAAGAAGCAATTATTCAGTTTATAAATAGGGATGGTTCCTAATAATGTGCCTTTCTCCACTTTTGTAACCTGAGTATAGGAGAATGGACAGACGTTCCTATTCTTGACTTTGACAAGACCAAAGTAGTGTAGATAATAAATCTTGTATTATTTGCTCACATTAACAAATATAATCACAGAATCACAGAGATGGAAGAGACCTCATGGGCCATCCAGTCCAACCCCCTGCCAAGAAGCAGGAAGATTGCATTCAAAGCACTCCCGACAGAATAAATAAACAAATGGTGAATGGTAAATCAACACATAGCTAAATCCCATTCATTCAGTAGGTCCAGTTTAGTTACAACTAGTAAAAAAAATGAGGTATGTTTTAATGGTATTCAGATTGATGGAATGACAGAGTCAAGGTAATTCCCAAATATTCTATTCCATTTAAATCTATTCCAGATATTCAAATTTCCCAGTTCCACTGACAACCATCATGGATCCTTTATCTTCTCTACTGACAGCACTCAGGCTGGATCTACACATATTCACATATTCTGGGGTAAACTCTTGAGCTGCCCTGATGCATTCTCAGGGTCTTTTTAGTGTCCAAATATAGAGATGGGTCAAGAGTGCACTGGGACTATCAATGCTATCACTGTGTCACTAGTTGCAAGCAACTCCCTCACAGGCTTACTATGATGTCTTTTTTTCTGGTTACATGGCTAGCCACCCTGTTGTAGCCTCACTAAAAGCAATATCAGCAGCAAACTTCTGTAAGGGAGCTGTTTCTGGCAGGCAACCTAGTGATGGGTCTGTTGGGCATGTGGACACTTGATTGGCTGGATGCAGTCTGATCCAGCTGTCTACACCTCCAAAACAACAGGGTCACTACAGACACCCCATTCCACCCCAGAAGCTCTGGAGTAAATCCTATTCTCCCTGGCTGCCAGATGCACTCCTAGTACGAATCCAGCTCTACATTGTGTAGACTCCTCATAACGGTTGAAAGTTGAGTCTACTTCATTGGATCCATGTAGGCATGGCCTCGGTCATGTTATCTGATCCTCATCCTAGGTCTCTTTATTGCCATTTGTCCTTGTGTTTTATCTCACACCACTACCACCCTGAAAAACAGAACTTCTCAGTTTTACGTTTTCTTCATTCATTATTTTTATGATTAAGGTAATGTTATAGATCTCAGAACTCCTTAACATTATGAAAACATTCCTGGAGAAATCCTTAGCATTCATATTAGATTCCTTGTATTTAGGGAAGACCTATATTATAAGTTAAATATAATATTTATTCCCAACTAGAGTAGACTCAAAAATCAATAAAAACTTTGTAAATGTTTATTTTAATCCCCATTAATGCAATGGTTCCTACCAATTTTAACCAATAATTTCAATTAGCCCCTTGTCTTTAACTACAACTGATAAAAATTACCTCCTTTTCTATCCATTCCAGAAAAATAACATCAAAAATAAAGCTAGAATCATTTGAGAATTTTTTTCTTGTGGAAAGCTGGACCACATTATTTTTGGGATTCATTTTCATTTCTCCTGATGGATAAGACCATTTGGAGGAAGAATTTCTTAAAGATGATCATGCTGTGCTGAAGACAGGATCTCTCTGCCCATTCTAAAAATAGAGCCGAGAAGCATATGCTGCATCATAAATCAATGTTCCTGTTCAGCACCAAACTGGGATTGGCAGAGACCCATCAGCACATGCCAATGAAGGGGATCATTTAGCTGATGATCCACTAACTGTACAGCTGGCTCCATGCCTCTATTTCCCTGCATCAGCTTATGCCAATGAAATGGCTTTATAAACAACAATGGAACAAACAGATGGGTCCATCAGAAGAAATAGCTAGAACAGAAAGTTGTGGGTAGAATACAGGCCCCATCCTGCTGGCTGTCTTTTGAGGAGTACCAGGAATATTACTAATACATCTAATGCAATGGAAAATATATCCCCACAATTTTTTAGTAAAGGCTATCCCAAAATATCTAAGGACTGCAGTGCCACCTCTTTATGCCATTATTCTTTGGTTCTCTCCCCACCCCCCAACTCAACCAAATCTACTCACTGTTGTAGCTGCTACCGCCATTTGTCTCTGTTGATACCAGGCTTTGTTGACTTGGCCCTTCAGAAGTGGCCCTTCCTGACAGTAAGTGGGAAAAGAGAGGGGAAGAAGGGAGAGGAAAAGAGAGAGAAAGAAAGAGAAAGAGAATGGAAAGGGATATTTAGATATATTTACTAGCTTTAGACAATATATTTATACATTATATAGTATCTCTCCTGGTATATCCTTTTTTAGTAGAACTCACCATGTAAATTAGGTCAATTTCTTCACCTATAATCTGCATTAATAGCATTTGCTAATTAGAGGTGAGTAGATATGTCATGTGTCAAGTTCTACTGCCAACAAGTGTACATTTTGCTGTAAAGAAGCCGCTTAGCAAATGCAATATCTAATCCAAGTCTATACATTTGATCCTCTGATTTACAAGGCCAATTAGCAAGTACAGGATATATACATAGAACCCATACCCCCACCATCAATATATTAACTTTTATTGCTCATCGGTCGTGTTCTCTGTGGAACAAATTACAGAGTTACTACCATCATTACCAACTAAAACCAATAACAAAGACAATTAGTTCTCACAATATATTTACAATAAGCATTTATGTACAGCACTTCTGGAATAAAACGAGCATTTAAAAGTAATCCTAAATATACTTAGCTGGATGTAAATCACGTTACATTCATCAGAGTTTACTTCTGAATAAGTGTTACTTGGCTGAGGGCATGCTTAAATTCATGTCTAACCATTCAATTCCATTCTCTTCCTTCCTTCCTTCCTTCCTTCCTTCCTTTCCTATCTCTCTCTTTCTCTCTCTCTCTTCCACTCCCCCCCCTTCCCTGCCTCCCTTGCTGTCAAAAGCACCCTTTCCTTGCCTCCCTTGCCCCCAAAAGGCCTTTTTTCTCACCTTCATCACCACCTAGATCCTTTCCTTCTCGCCTTGTTTGCTTCCAAAACCCCATTTCTCTCCCACCACTCAGGGGGTGCTTTCATTGTGCTTTTCCTGCCTGGCAGAAGGGGTGGGACTGGGCGACCCCTGGGAGAGTTTTGACACACAATGACTGATGAGTATTCAGAAAATTGACCCTTTTTTATCTGGGTCAGCCATATGCTTATTATTATTATTATTATTATTATTATTTTGCAAATAGCATGGATATTTACTGGAGAAGCAGAGTGATAGTAGTGCGTGTTGGAGGAGTCTAACCTGTTTAAAACTCAAATTCTTTTGAAGCATGGAAGGAGTGATATTTATTATGTTCCTTGAGTGCATTTAGGCTTTCTCTGTATTATGAAAAAAAAAACAGTCAAAGAAGGAATGGATATGTTCATACCATTAATAATTCTGAAATTTATTTGTTCCTTTAGTTGCTAATTGTTTGTTTTTTTTAAAAAAACACACCCTAGCCTTGACCTTTTTACTTCTTGGGTGACCCTATCTGCACTTTGATTAAAAGCTCTATATTTTCTTTTTCCTTTCTTTCTTTCTTTCTTTCTTTTTCTTTTCTTTTCTTTCTCTCTTTCATTTTCTAAGCCAAGGCAACTAGATCTGAGCTTTATAGGAACATATAAACATCGGATGAAAATCTGGCTAATGTAGAATGCAGCTCAGAATGTGCACATTCATCACAAAGCTTTGTGTTCAAGAATGATAGCAGCAAAAAGCTTTGTGAAACAACTCTGCTTTTAGCCAGGAAAAAGGTATATCAAAGTCTGCTTTTGTCTTGCAAATATATTTGGTTCTGGATGACAGGCTATTTCTGTTAAGTTGGCATGTGTAGCCTCAATAAGACAGTCACAGTAATCCTCTCCACTATGCATGTATGTGTGCACATCAATATTATAGAGGTTTTCCAAAAGGGTAATCTTAAAGAATATTGGTACATTTCTTTACCACCCGTCATATATGGAAAACAAATGTTTCACCTGATGCATTGCAAAGTTCTCCTTACTTACTAATATAAGTAAGTGTGATATAAGTGGCTCCCTTTAGATGCTTTCATAAGACATAGGAAATGTCTTCCCATGGTACACTCTACAGTTATAGATGAGCTGTCCACAGGGGCGGCTCAACCCATTACGCAAAGTAAGCATTTGCAGTATAGTTGATTTTGCCCAGGGGCGCTCTTTAGGCACTTTTGGGGGGAAAATAGACCTTGACATATGCGAGTTGTAGTTACTGGGATGTATAGTTCACCTACAATCAAAGAGCATTCTGAACTCCACCAATGATGGAATTGAACCAAATATGGCACACAGAACTCCCACGATGAACAGAAAATATATATCAGTGATTGGTTGCCCCCCCCCCCCAATACTGTTTGCTTAACATTGAAAATTACCTAGGGCTGCCTCTGGCTGTCCATATTATGACCATATGGATAGGACCAACCTGGTTTTCCATCTGATTTCCATTTGTTCTCTTGCAATCAAGTGAGAAAAAACTATGTAGCTGATTCTGGTTTTTACATGACGACTGCATCTGCGCCATAGATTTCATGCAGTTTGGCACCACTTTACCTGCCATTACTAAATACTAGGAAATCTAGGAAGTTGTAATTTGGCAAGGCACCAGCACCCCCTGGCAGAAAATCTAATACTCTTTTAAAAACTACACCTCCCATGTTTCTATAACATTGAACAAATATGTTATTGAGCCATGGAAACCCCTCACCAAGATTTATAGTTCACCAAGGGCTCAGAAATAAATTTACGATTTTTCCCTTTTTTAAAAAAATACCCTTTCCAGACTTGTGTGGCCTCAAAGCATTAGAAGATCAAAACTAAATGGGAATACTAGGTTCTTGTGGGTTTTTTCGGGCTATAGAGCCATGTTCTAGAGGCATTTCTCCTGACGTTTCGCCTGCATCTATGACAAGCATCCTCAGAGGTAGAGGTCTGTTGGAATTAGGACAAGGAGTTTATATATATCTGTGGAATGGCTGGGGTGGGGCAAGGAGCTCTTCCCTGCTGCAGTTAGGCGTGAATGTTCAGCTGATCACCTTCATTAGCATTTGAAGGTCTGCCTGCGCCTGGGAAAATCTGTTGCTGGGAGGTGTTAATCTGTGCCTGGTTTTTTCCTCTCTGTTGTTTAGCTGTTATAATTTTAGAGTTTTTTAATACTGGTAGCCAGATTTTGTTCATTTTCATGGTCTCTTCCTTTCTGTTGAAATTGTCCACATGCTTGTGGATTTCAATGGCTTCTCTGTGTAGTCTGACATGGTGGTTGTTGGTGTGGTCCAGCATTTCTGTGTTCTCAAATAATGCTGCATATTATTTGAGAACACAGAAATGCTGGACCACACCAACAACCACCATGTCAGACTACACAGAGAAGCCATTGAAATCCACAAGCATGTGGACAATTTCAACAGAAAGGAAGAGACCATGAAAATGAACAAAATCTGGCTACCAGTATTAAAAAACTCTAAAATTATAACAGCTAAACAACAGAGAGGAAAAAACCAGGCACAGATTAACACCTCCCAGCAACAGATTTTTCCCAGGCGCAGGCAGACCTTCAAATGCTAATGAAGGTGATCAGCTGAACATTCACGCCTAACTGCAGCAGGGAAGAGCTCCTTGCCCCACCCCAGCCATTCCACAGATATATATAAACTCCTTGTCCTAATTCCAACAGACCTCTACCTCTGAGGATGCTTGCCATAGATGCAGGCGAAACGTCAGGAGAAATGCCTCTAGAACATGGCTCTATAGCCCGAAAAAACCCACAAGAACCTAGTGATTCCAGCCATGAAAGCCTTCGACAATACATTAAATGGGAATATCTAACCCTTTAATAAATTGTATCTATTCTTCGAGATTTTCTATATAGATTTTGTCCTTTTATATACTGTTTCTATTTCATATTAGAAAATATATAAACTTCTTTACCAAAGTATAACCAGATAAGCCCAGAGATATTAACCTCCCTCCTGAGAGATTTTCTAGACAGTAATGGTGGGCAACCCCCTGGGCCATTTTCCAATCCAAGGCAATTAACCAAACTCGTTGTTCATGTGTATTCAGAGAGGTGATTTCCCACCAGCCCAGATAAACCTGAACTTGTTTGTCTAGCTATGTGGTTCACTTGAAGCTGAGAGATTGCTGCCTACAAAAACAAAAGCTCAGACTATATACCTTCACAGACCTCCTTTATTTTAGACTCAGACATTGACTGGAGAGATCATCACCCTTTTCCCCCTGAGTTGTGCATCTTTGTTTTTAAAGCTCCTATTTTTGTTTGACACATGACTAGACATCTGAGCTCATCACAAGCTCATCTTCATATCTTTAGCCTTTGTTTCCCCAGGCTGTGCCATCCCAGGGGGGCATCCCAGCAGCTGATTGGACTTTCAATCCCTGGCTGCCATTTCCCCCTGCCAGCCAATTCTGGCATGGATCCTAGACACCCTGTTTTCTGGCCAATCAGGGGAAGGGGAGAAGTCTGAATAGCTCTCAGAACTGTATAAGTTACCTTGTATTTCTCTGTATGTTTATATTTGTACATTTTTGAAGCAAAATTTCTGTACTTGCATTCCTTTTGGCCACATTGAAATAAACCTGTGACTTGTCTTCAACTTGGAAAGTTGGTTTCTCTGTTCTAGTCTATATGGTTTTTACTATATTGCTCACCAGGCGCATATCCTCTTTAACTGTGGTCCTAGTTAACCACAACAATGACAATTAAGGTGGTGTACTGCATTAAATCTGCAATGTAGATTTTAAATATACATTTCAAATCTACACCCAGAGTGTAATACAATGGGATGAAATCATAGGAAAGCAAGCACAATGCCAAAGGAGTTTGCTAGTGGCTATAGGAGCATGAAGTAAGCAGCAGCATGTGGATGTTGGCATTGCTCCCTGTTAATCCCCAAGTGACTTTCAACAGGCTACACACAGACTGCATAAATGTATATGTCTATATATAGGTTGGAAATTGCAGTGTTTGGCAAACTTGCCTTATATCACCACTTTGCACATTTCTTTATCTAGCATGTTAACATTTGGTTAAAAATGATAACATCAGTATTATACTACAGATGCAAGTCCTAGTAAATAAATATAAATCTGTTCCCCATTCATCTTTTCTGTCATCTTGCAGTTCCCATCCCTTCCCCATAAACCCTGCATCAAATAACACCTTCACCTTTGATATCACAGTTAAATTCTCCCTCTTTGCAAATGCACACTGTATGCTAAAAATTCCGTGCTTGCTGATCAGCTCTTGTACACAGCCCTGACCTTACTTACCAAATAGCATTACTGGACAGAGAGACAGTGTCGTGTAGTGGTTTGATTGTGGGATAAGAATGGCCAACATTCCGTGAACAAATTTTGGCAAGAAAATCCTGTGACATATTCATTTTATGTCACCAAAAATAAGTAACAATGTAAAGGCACATAACAACGACAACACAACAGAGACATAATCTATATAACAAATTATGTACCATCACAGAATACAAAAAGGAACTTTCCAAGCTCTGCTTTTGTTAGTGCTATGACACATATGCCTTTAACATATTTAACTACAACAATCCCGTGCTTTCTTTTTCCAAAGGAAAAGGCTAACCTATGAAGATAGTAAGCAATGAGAGACATTGGATTGTATGTAGTCAAAGACTACTGCTCTGAAGTTTCATTGTTTTCATGGAAAGGTTCCTCAAACGCGCTTAAATGTTTTTCTCTTGTAATCAATGGATTTGAAAAATAGTTCACTTTATATATTTTGCTAATTCAGCAACAGAACAGAACCAGTTGCTATAATTTTCAGCGTCCCAGCCATAAGACTGCTTTGAAAATGCAGGTTTGCTTCTAATTCGAGCAGCATTTTTAAACTCCACGTAGAGAGAAAACAGTAACACAAGCCTTGCAAACCAGAACAATTATACATTTGCAATGGGCTTGGTATTTTGGAAGATGAAACCTAAAATCTAAAGTTAGGATTATCCTGAATGTGAATATGCAAGCAAGGGTGATTTTTTTTTTAAAAAAATGCACCTTTCCATCATGTAGTTTTTTTTAGTCTCAGCTCAAAGTCTTGTCTCTGAATTGTTGTCAGCTCAGGATAATAATACAATCAGTTCCTTGGAAATAAATAGACACCTATTATGATGATGTATTGACTGTCAGTGATGGTGGGGACACACATATGCAGAGAAGAAAGGTTTTCTTAATTGTATGCTGATGAGAATGGCACTAGGTCTCTAGTCTTCATTCCAAGAATGAAAGAATTTCTGGCACATTGTTCCTATATTGAACACTAACCAGTATTGAGTATAGTACTGTCAAGCTTCAAATGTTATTAATTTCAACTGGAACATTAATTACATAGGTGTTACTTTTCAATGAGAGGGTCTTAAGGGAACATATATATGGAACAGTAATCTCATATGGGGAGTTTTTGGATTGTTTTTGGGAGGGAGGGTGTGTGCAATGGGAGAAAGATTTGCAACTACAATAAATCTTCTAACATTTCACAGATGGAAAACGGGACACATGTACCCAAGCAATGCCAAAGCACTAGCAGGCTTTGAGGGGCAGTTGGTAAGTCCTTCCCCGTTTCCTCACGACTCTGGGGAAGCATGGAAGCAATGAAGAACCTGTTAAGCACCACCAAAGCCCATGTACTGGAAGGCTTTTGGGGGATGTTTGGCAAGCGAGAGTGCTGGTTACGCACTTCCCTAAAGTCAGGGGTTGGGAGAGTGGGGAAACAGAGATGCGTTTGCTAACTGCCCCCCAAAGCCTATGCACCAGCAAGCTTCAGAGGAGCAGAATAATCAAATCAGTGAATGCTGAACACGTTAATTTGGAATGGCCAGCTGTAGTTTTGAAAGATGGCCAATTGTGATAGGAAGAAAATTAACTTATTTGAAATTTGGTGCAGAAGAAGAGTTCTGTGAATACCATGGACTGCTACAAAGACAAATAAATAAGTCCTGGAGCAAATCAAGCCAGAACTTTTTCTAGAAGCTAAGTTGTCTAAAACTGAGGTTTTTATATTTTAGATGCATCATAAGAATACATGACTCATTAGAGAAGACAGTAAAGCTTGGTAAGGTAGATGGCAAAAGGAAAAGAGAAAGACTATTACAGATAGACTCAATCAAGGAAGTCACAGCCCTGAATCTGCAGATCAGAACAGGACTGTTGAGAATAGGGTGACTTGGATGTTTCTGATCATAGGATTGCTATAACTTGAAGTCAACTTGAAGATGCTCAGTGACAACAAACAAGTAAAAATATGATAAAGTAATTATTGAAATCTGAACCCAAAATATCTTATTACCATAAACTGAATATAAATAAACTAGCTTTTGGGTTTGCATTCTATAGGAGGAAAAGCACTTGAATATGATTTTCAAATATATAGGCATTCATTCTTTAACCTAAGGACAATTGTTGTAGTTAAATATGTTAATAGCATATGTGTACATATAAATCTCTATGTACACATATAAAGTTAATGAGGACTAAAATAATTTTTCTTGCCTCACATATAAATCTGAAACAAATGCACCCCATTTAAAAGAGAGAGAAAAAAAAACAGGCCTATGGCCTAGCTATGAAACTCCTAAATAGTATTTTCAGTGACACCTGAAGTACAAGGTTTAAATGCTGATGGATTAGGGTAATTCAGGTTTCTCAAAGCTAGGAAATAAATCATTCCTGGATGCTGTAGAAACTTCCATTTACAAATCTAGACCAATTTCCAGTCACCAGAAGAGAAGCTAAACCTACTGGCTATGCAATCTACTTGTAGAAGAATTTCTACATCTTAGGGAAAGCAATCAAACAGGTATTCAAAGATTTTCCCCGAAGATATCAGGTGGTTCTTATATCAGGTATAAGAAAATCAAACTTGTCAATTTCTCTTTCCTGAAACTTTTACATGGAGTAAACTGAAGCCAATATGTTCCATTTCTGTCTAAGGGTACATCTCAGAAGCTTCTGTGGAAATTGGTTGAAGTCATGGCTGAAACGGCTTAGCTAAAGGCTGAATCTAAGGACCCTTTTACACAGCTGTATATAATCCACATTATCTGCTCCCAACTGGATTATGTGGCAGTGTAGACTCAGGGCTCTTCCAGACAGGCTCAAAATTGTGGGGCTTGTCAGGATTTTATCTGAGACATTCAAATGATGCTTCAGGAAAAAACAAAATAATTCAGGACAAAGCAGGTAAACCCTGCTTTGTCCCACATTAATTAGACACCCCATTCGATCTGGGCCATCCTGAAAGGCCTGGGTCTAAAGGAGTATTAAGCTTGTGGGGACATTGTCATCTCACACCTCTTGGGCTCTTGGAGCCCAAAGGTGCAAAATGCCCACCTCCCCCAAAAACTGCAAAAAAAAAAAAACAGCCAAAAAAAGCAGCCAAAAAAAAATACTACGTGCAGGAGGACTCCAGGACCATCCTAAGTGGTCCTGGAGTCCTCCTGCATGTAGACATGACATGCCAGGAGATGGGGAACAGTTATTTTCCTCTTTGGCCCCCTGTCTACTGGTGCACCCTTTCTATGCACCAGGAGGACTCCAAGACCGCCGTAATGGTGGCCCGATAAGGCTTTTAAAATTTTTAGGGTTTCGAGGTGTTTGTGGGTGGCTGGGTCTTGACAACCCACTGGGAGGGAAGGCATGTGAATTTAAACCCATATGAAAGCGGGTTTTTAAAACCCACTTCGGCGCATGTTTAAGCCATGTATGGAAGCCCCCTAAAATAATCCAGTTCAAATCAGATAATGTGGATTTTCTGCTTTGATAACCTGGATTATCTGTCAGTGTTTAAGGGGTCTAAGATGGCATGCCTTGAAATATAACCAGTTTCAAATGTAGAGCTGGAACCCTTAGCTCAGGCTGAATCTACACAGCCATATAAAATCTAGATCATCTGCTTTGAACTAGATTATATAACATTGTAGACTCATATAATCTAGTTCAAAGATAATGTGAATTATCTGCTTTGATAATCTGGATTATATGGCAGTGTAGATCCAGCCCCATATGGAGAACTCGGGCAATCAGATGCCTAGTTTCTGATTAACTTTTAAATGTACTATTTAAAACTACAAATCCCAGACTTTCCTTGGACAAATGAATGGGGGGAATTTGGAACTTGTCATTGAAAAAGCAATATTTCCAAGGCCTGTGAAGAGCATCTCTTTGCTGTATCGCTTTGCTGATTCTTTTAAACTGAGAAGCAGTCAAACAAGAGTATCATTTGAAACAGTAGAGAATAATGGATTCCAGAATGTTTAACAAGATTTACAGCATATCCAGATGTGTTTGAGGCCATAACCTTCTTCTGGGGAAAAGGCTCTTTTAAATGGAAACAGCATAAAAATGAATGCAAATATAATTAAAGAAAATTCAATACCATGCCAAAACAGCATGTCTAACAAACTGTACTGCGAGGTTCTGCTCTATGTTAAAAAAATGGGTCTGTTACTTCAAACACTTAGTTGTAATACAGGTTGAGTATCCCTTATCTGAAAAACGTGGGACCAGAGCAACACAGCACTGATCCAAATTATTGCCCCGCCACATAGAAAAAGCTACAAAAGCTCTAAGTTACGTCACAGGAGCATTCTTAGGGTATAAAATGTGGGGATGACTACTATGTCAGAGATGAAGAGCATCTCCTATGGATTTTAATACAAATTGTTTTAAACTGTTTCATATTAGTGAAATTGCTCTTGTAAAAAAACATGTTAAGCTGCCCCCAAACACAGGTTGAGTTTCCTTTATCTGAAATGTTTGAGACCAGAATACTTTGGATTTTTTTTGTAGGAGTGGGAATTTGGAATTCCAGTATTTGCATATATAGGTAGTCCCCAAGTTACAAACATTCAACTTACAAATGACTCGTAGTTACAAACGGGGGGTGAGACAGCAGGAAATGAGAGAAATCTACTCTCTCCCACCTCCAGAAGGGAAATTCACTCCTGGAAGAGATGTTACCATGACAAAACTGTGTCTCCACTGAAGTTTTCTCAGTGTTTCTACAACAAGCCACAATTTTCGAAATCCAATTATCACAGGGACAGAAAGTGAGGTGAAATCTCCTGAACAGGGGCACAGACTCCATAGGGATGTTAACTCTTCCCTATGCTCTTCCCCATGCCAAAGCGTGGACGCATGCACAAATTCACACACACACAGCTGGAATTATATTTAAAAAGTGTACATGTTCAAACTTACAAACAAATTCAACTTAAGAACAAATCTATGGAATCTGTCTTGTTCATAACTTGGGGGACTACCTGTACATGGTGAATGAAGGATGTGGGAAAAGTTGTCAGTAACACATTCATTACCTGCTGATCCCCCCTTAAGGAGCCCCTGATCCTTCACTGTCAGAAACCCAAGGAGGGGAAGAGAAGGGGGAAAAAGCAGGGGAGACTCTACTTACACAAGGCCTCTGCAAAAAGCAGACATCCCAGATGTTTTCCAGGCTGACAGCACACATTCAACCATTTTAACAAAGTAGCCACAAAGGAACAGGGATCTCCCTTCCTATTAATCTTTTTCATTTGGTCACAGTAGTATACAGACAGCCACCCCAGCGCATGCCATCATTACTAGGTGCTGAATGTGTGGCTAGTTCTCTTTCCCTAAAGGCAGAAGTGGGCAGCTGGCAACCAAACAGTTCCCTTTCTGAGTATTTCAGATTTCTGGATAAGGGACGCTCAACTCCAATAGGGTAGGTTATAAATATTTTAATACAGATATAAAACCAAGAAATGGTTAATAATCATCCCTCGCCCTGAAATTTTAAGAATGCAGAAGTGACTGTTCCAATAAGATGCATTTAGAAAATATATCTGAGTAATTTTTTTCAGTACCAAGGCTCAGTCCTGCAATGTATGGAATCATGAGGATGCTTTTCAGTGCTGTTTCATGCTAGGCATCCAGTATGATGCAACACTTCAGAAATGGATTTTCATCCCTTTTCACTGGGTGTTTAATATTATTCAGGAGTTACGGTTATTGTACAAATGTGCTTTAGCAATATACACTAACCAAGCGTAAGTATTATTTTGTATTACTTCTTCATTTGAGTTACTGTTGACTCTGTGTCCTTGAAATAATAGCTGTATTTACTAGTGGTAGCCTTTATTAGTTCCAAAAAAGTAAATAAAAAAACTACAGGCAATACCAATTTTTTCAGTTTGTAAAGTATAGGGTGAGAAATAAATACGCCTTGGGAGTGTGAATAGAAAAGGTTTGGTAGTGCCAGAAGTTCACTGAAGTTAAATCAAAACAAGGAAATTTTCATCTAGCTATCACAATAAAGACAGTGTGTACAGGAACAAATTGACTTTCTAGAGATGGTGTTTCTTGTCTGGAAGCAGCTTAACTTTTATGTGCTTCTGTACACAATCACTGTCATTTTTATTTTAAACATTATTATAATTTCACATAACACTATAGAGGTCCTTGGTATGTGCTGGGGTTTGGTTCCAAGACCTCAGAGATAGCAAAATCCATGGATGCTCCAGTTTGATTATACACATTAATGGAGTAAAACGCTGTCCCTTATATAAAATGGCAAAATCAATTTTTGATTTTGGAACTTTGTTGAGGGGTGGGGTGGGGATATTTTCAAGCTGTGGATGGTGAAATCCATGGATGTAGAATCCGTGGATATGGCAGTCTGATTGTAATTGGGAATTAGCCTGTCTTTTGGCCACACAGTAACAACAGACACAGGGAGCCTGCAGTGAGATTTTGCAGTGGACTGAATAAAAGCTGGCGAGAGCTGCCAATGCCATGATTTCTACCATGCCTACTGCAGAGGAGGAGTCACAGCCTCAAGGCCAGAAAAGCACAGGGTTTCAAAGAAATGTTTTGTAGACTTTTGTGCATCCAGTCAAAAACTAATTTCCCTGCTCCCCCCTCTTAAGCAAAACTGCAGGCTGTGACTGACCTTTTGAGATCAATTAGTGAAGACGCTTCAGTTGGGAAAGACTCCCCATTTCTTTAGGCCAACCTGCTCATTCGTTGCCAGCTAATTATTTCACAGCTTCTATGCTACTGTATGCCAGACACATAAATGGGGATATCAAGTGTTTTATTTAGCAAATCAGCATTCTATAACACACTTCTTTAAATATAACAAGGAATCAAGAAGCACATGAAAGACGAAAAAAACGGACAAAATTTTGGCATATATTTACTCAGAAGACCCTGTTTAATAGGACTTACCCCTAGGTAGGTGCATGTGGTGGACTAAAGTATGGGAGATAAAATGAAAGCTTTACTCCATAAACAAGGACTCTGTCCAGAGATGACCCCCCCCCTCCTTTTCCATCCTCAAATTACTAGTATCATAGAAAGACACTAAAAATCATTCACATTGAAAACTCTTGCTGCATCCACATTCTCTTGGTAATTCCAATTGCACAATTTTTGGATATCTAAATTCTATTTCTTAGTGGTAATGGAAGTTCTTGGTTAGTGCAATGCTTGTAATTTACTCAAGTTCCACTCTCAATTTTGAAAGAATGCTCAGAGATATTTTAAAAAGCATAACGCCGTGAGATCATTCCAATTAAGATTGTTGTTGTGTATCTCCAAATCATTTCTGGTTCATGGCAACCTTAAAGTGAACCTATCACTGGAGTTTCTTGACAAGATTTATTCAGAGCCTTTGCCTGAGATTCTGGGCCGTTCTAAACATGCATTAAAAACAGAGAGAAAGAGTTAGGTTAAAACGCCGGGGGGGGGGGGGGAGCCTAAGTGCAGGAGGAATCAAGAGAAATCAGGTTAAGGGCTGTAAAACACATGTTTAAAAGGTCCCCTTTAAACCCTATTCTTCCTGGGAAACCTTCCCTGAGGATCTTAATGAAAGGAGGTATGGTCTTCAGGCAATCTAGGACCAATCCTTATAGAGTCTTATAGGTCATAACCAGCATTTTAAAGAATCAAATAACTATTGCAAAAGGTTTGATAATTACAAAATCAGAAGACAACACCCAAAGTTTTTTTTGTTGTGCAGTACCTTCAAGTTTTCTTTCCAATTTACAGTAATCCTAAAGCAAACAATTATGCATTTTCCTAGCAAGGTTTGTTCACATGGGGCTTGCCTTTGTCTTCCTCTGTGGCTGAGAGAGTATGACATGCCTCAGGTGACTGGTGGGGTTTCCATAGCTAAACAGGTATATGAACCCAGGTTTCTAGAGTCATAGTTCAACACACAGACCATTATATCATGTTCTAGATCATGTATATGTGTGTGTGGGAGAGATAATATCCGAGTTTCTATAACCACCGGAAGGTTCTATTTTCCATCATGTGTTCTGTGTTTTCTTTTTCCATGGTTTCTGTGAATAAAGAGGTTTCTTTTTACCAATATTTGACAATACTTGAAAGATTATGAAATTGGCCTCATTCATCAACTTTGTGTACATGGATGGATTTCATTTTTAGATAACAACTTTGTAGTAAAATGTAGAGATATTTTGGGAATTGAAAAAAAAATGAATTCAGTTCAGTCTCATTGCAATGGCAATTAAATTACGTGTTTGAATGACCTCCAGAAAGTTAAGCACAACACAGTCAACCAGACTGGACAGAGCTCTTTAGTCCTGATCATGCCTTCACTTCTACATTATTATCAACATTGTAAACTTTTACTGTGATTTGCCAGACCAGCCCAAGGAGCCCAATAAAGTTTATTCAATATTTTGCTTGATACAACATGTAGTGTTAAGGGGAGCCTGGGGGCTACTGATCTCACTGTATATGTGGAAGTGGTGGGTTGCATTAAACAGCAAATTCAGTCTTTTTCCTTTTTTTAAAAAAAGAGAGAATTGGTTGCAGAAAAACAAGTTCATCTTCATCCAGAACACATTTTCAAGGAAGCAAGGAAAAAGACCATTGTCTATAGACAGTGTGACAAAATGGTTTGAGCACTGAACTACAACTCTGGAGACCAGTGTTTGAATTCCCACTTGGCCATGGAAATGACTGTGTGACCTTGGTCAAGTCACACTTTATCAGGCACAGAATAAGAGCCCTTCCAGACAGCCTCATAATGTGGAACAAATAAGGGGGTTTAAAATCATGGTACCTGAAAGCAAGTCCAAAAGCGGAGCTGTCAGTCCTGGCAAATAGTCCCTTGATGGCCTGAGAGGTTTGTTTGTGTGGATTTTTAAATTCTACAAGATGGGCACAGGACATCTGCCAGAAATTTTCTTTTAATTTTTTTAAAATTGACTGAGATGTGCTGAATCTCATAAGTGATGATGCGGATATACGATATGCACACAAGCAGATTTCTTATCATTATCTCTCCTCACACTCCTGCTGCTTTTATATTTGCTCTCTTGAACCCTGCTGCCTTTGAGGGTCATTTGCTTGCCATCCTGATGCCCACGGTGTAAATTCAAGTTCTGTTTGATTTCATAAACATGAGAACAAAGGAATGCTTGCAGAGAGTTCACAAGGGAATTGCTTTCCAGTTGTGCTCCCATTTAGCCACCTGTGTTTCTGTGGTTTCATCTGTTTACAGCCCTCATTAGCTGTTTTGGGATTTTAAAATGGGCACATGTGCTAAAGCAGTCCACACCAGTGTATTGCAATGAAGTCTCATGATTTCTGAGCATGCAGGGGTATACAGTGATGCAAACATGCACATTTTTAGGCTGATTTCAAATTTTAAGCACACATTTTAAAATTGTGTTTTTCAGCCAATGATGCAATTCAGCATGCATTATCAGCAAACATCATCTAGTTGCCACCCCCCCCCTTTTATCCCAGTTTCTCTTGGATTTTAGGGCCTGCATAGAAGGGCCCTAGGGTAAAAAGTAAAATCTTTCTGAATAAAGCTTGCCTAGAAAATCCTGTAATTCTCCTTAGGATCACCATAAGTTAGAAATGACTTGTAGGTACACAATATCAACAATGATTTATATTTTTACATCTGAATAAAAAAAGTAAATAAAAACAACAAAAATCATCAAAGTAATAATTTAAGTACATAAAGGGTTTAGAGTGGTTCCCTCAAAAATATGCATTACAGAGCAGAACCACTGCAACTTAAGATCAAATTATATTAATTAGTCTGCTCTAAATATGACTAAATTTGGAGACAGTCATTGCTTTATATTTCTAAGCTTTTCCTGGAATATACAATCTTTTGTTGTCAAAATGGTAGAAAGTAATATCAGGTAAAAAAGAAACATATTTAACATGTTTTTGACATTAGTGATCATATGTGGCTTGTCATTGTACAGTACTCCGGATCTACAGCCTTTCTATATTAAGTGGTCAGTGAGTCTAGATGTGCCCAGTATCTAAAATTTTACATCCCATTTTGGGGAAACTCCTTACACTTCTTATTCCATTTTCAGTGGATTTGGCTATAAATAAAACCAATGCAAGCTGTATTGATATTGTTCTGCATTGTGAATATGGGAACTACCTGACAATAACAATCAAGAATGATTAACTCCAGCTCCTAATAGCTTTATAGCAGCTGTTGCCAAGAATCAATGCATCACCGCAGCATTGGCGACGTTATTTTTTTCCTTGGGGAAGAAAAACCACATTCCAATTGCTTTCTTTGCCTTGCTGTGCTGACTGTGAGGTGATGAATTTAAAGGGTGATTGGAGAAAAAAGCGAGAATTATACTTCATTAATTAAATCAGATTGGATGAATCATCAAAACAAGCAAAATGGGTCACTCTGAAGCCCCTGGAAAGACTACTGAGCTGAAGTAAGCTACCTTGTTATACAAATGTCCAATGGGTACAGAGGAACAACTCATTATAAAAGAAATGCCCTGTCAAGGAATGGAAGAGAAGAGAAATTATTTCAGCTCTTAAATTTGAGAACCCTCATTTTCCCAATGACTATGAATTCAACCAACTGTTAGTGACCTGTTTGGTCTATTTGAGTTTTATTTTCAATGAGGGGACAAATATTGAATACATTTTGAAATTATGAGAGTGTAAAAATATGTGAGTTCCAGTCCCCAGTAAGGGGTCATGTAGAAATAGTCATCTGTCTGAAGAAATGATGCAATGGAAATTTAGATGTAAATTTGTTTATTAGGCCTGTGCAATCAACGAAAAAAATCAATACTCATTACAAAATTAGGGGCACATGGAGAATATTTCTAAAGTGTTTCTAAAATATCATTAGGGGTCTGTATTATAACTATAAAGATATAACGAATTCTTCGTAACTTTAGGTTGAGTAGTTGCACAAAGGGAGAGCCCAACCCCTTAAGCCAGGGAGCAAAAGCACAGTCAAACCACCCCAACAGATGCCCATCTAGCCTTTGAAACAACAACAACAGGAAAACTACTAGGTAAACTTTGGAGTAACTGCCTCTCAACTTTGCCTACCTTACAGGGTTGATTCAACTCCCAACAATCCCTTTTTATCTCAAAATCCCTTTAGAGATTGAATATGTAGGAGGAGGAGGCACAAAGTGGTAAGCAAAATTCTGGAAAATGAAGTTGGAGAAGACGAGGACTCCTGTGGCAGAGAATTCAAATGGCCCCACTCTAAACCGCATATTACTCTGTTCAGTTTCTGAAGACAGTTATGCAATGTAATTTGTCTGCATGAAAAATATGTGTCTCACTGTGTGAGACAGATATGTGCACCCGTGTTACATTTTTTCCCTCTCTAACAACTTACTACCAGGAATTAAGGATACAGATTCTTCTAAATAGTGTTGTAGACAGATATGTTGATAAGCCTGGGGAAATATCAGACAAATAGCATTTTAATTCAAAATAATTTTAAGAGGACAATAGTAATATGACTCTGTATTGGGAGGTGGGGAGGAGAAAATTCATTCTGTCTCTCATCCGTGTTCTGTACACAGCACTTATATAGGAAACATGTAATTTTTTTAAATGAAAAAGCTCTTTCACGCAACCCTCCAGGTTTTTACCAGTTGATTTAAATGCAGGGTGTTCTTCATGTTTTCTGATACATATCCTTCTGAACAATTTATTACATTTTGCTTTTAACATTCTCAATGCTCCCACAAAATTGTGTGTGTTCCATGGGCACAATAACCTGAATTTAAAGTTCCAATATAAGACTCAGACCTAAAGTGAGAGACAGATAGCTTCGAGCTGCAGGTTACTATCGGTGAACAGCCCCACATTTCACATTCCCCTTCTCTCCTTCAAAACATCTGTTGGTATCAAATGCAACAGCATCCCATATGAATGCTGGTGTCTGCAGTTCCCCAAACAGAAGTGGATCAGGATATCGAAATCACATTACATCACCTGCTTTGTACCCTTCATTATAGAGGATTTAGAGCTGCTTGTTTGCAGTGAAAGCTCTTTTTTGGACTCAGATTTTTCTTTGGTTGATCTTACAAGGGCCTTGATACTTACACTGCCCATGATGGTACTGTGAAGTCATGGTTAAGCAGAGTCTGGATATAATGTGTTGAAGAATAGTACTACCTCCGTAACTATAGCGGACATAATCCTGCACTTACCATGAAAACATGAAACTGCAGATAATAGTAAACCCCATTGATGTGAATGATGCCTAGCAAAAGCATACCATAAAACTGTGCACCAAAAATGCCCAAAGAGGACACGTTCCTAGCATTTCTGGGTCTTCCAGCATGAGTGTTTTAACACAGGCAGCCCCATTTTTCTGGTGCAAGCAGAATTCTGGGAAATGTAGTTTAGGGTGGAGCCTTCCCAAACTATATTTCCCAGAATTCTGCTCATGCCAGTAGAATGTAGCTGCAGTTTGGGGCTGGATATAATTTCCAGGGAAAGGTAGTAGACTGGATGAAGGGACAGAAGGAGACAGAATTCTCAAAAAGCTACTATAAGTTTAACTTTTAAGAAACACGTAGAAACGGACCTCCAAAGAACACACCCTTCTCTCTCCTGCAAACACCACAAAAGACATAGAGAAGATGGTGAGGGGAATATATAAGATCAGGGTTGCAGAAAGCTGCTTGATTTGGCTTTCTTATTCTGATTGGCTGACAAGGAAAAAAGAAGCATGCTGCTGCCCGCCCCCTCCCACCCAGACAATTACGTGCGACAGAGTGTTACACTGGGGAAAAAAAGCTCAGGAACAATAAATCTGTACGAATCTCCCTGAAAGTTTTGGAGGCTTGTGCTTCGATTCGTAAATGCTTCAGAGCAGTCCTTTCTGATTAGTAATTCGGAGATTTGTATTTATGAATCATCTGAATCTCCGAATTACAAAATGGAGCTCTGAAGCTTTGCACACCCATAGTTTTAACCAGAGTTCCCAGTTCAGATTTAAAACATACATTTTGATGCCTCAAATGTAAGCTCTGTTTCTGAGTATATTTCACCCACTGATTCCAAAAACGGCACCAGTTTCCCCCCTATCAGCCCTGGTTTTTGAGATACAGAACATATGCCATATACCAGCTTGCCCACAAAAAACCATGATAACCATATCTAAGAAATTAGAGCGGATGCAGTCTATCCAATGCACCCCAGATAACCCCAGGAACATGCCTAAAATAACCAAGACACCAATATTTTTTTTTGTTGGCCTGTGCAATTTGTGATTAGTTGAAATCAAGATGTGAATGCTTTACCTCTCCTTCTTGTGGTTGCATTTGAGAGGCACGGCAGAGAACAGCATTTTGCATAACTCTGCATCTTAGCTTGTCCTTATATCAGAGCAAATGCATTTCTAACAGTTATTGTAACAGTTATTTTCAGTGCCAGCAATATGCTTGCATGCTTTGCAATAACCAAAATGAAGTGAAATAGTTAAACCAGAAACATAAATTATGGAAAAATTAAGATCTATTATGCTTCCACCATGATTTATAAAGGTGACAGAATCTGGGTACTTCCAGGTCTAAAGCTCTTCATCAACTCTTCCTTTCTGTTCTCACAATAAAATCTGTTATGTTTTCACAGCTGCCTATTTTTGTTCCTTCTTTGGCTACAGGAGCCAGATGCATGAAGCAACCTGCATTATTTACTATTTATTTGTCTTACACATTCTAGTCACCATTCCAAATTTGCCCAGGGCATGTACCTGGGAAGAGGCAAGGGAAAGGGGAAATATGATGAAGTCGTCTTGAGATATATATCCGTCTTCCCTTCCTAGTACAGTCACAGCTTAATCTGAGTCACAGCTTCTGTAACTAAGCAAAGCAACAAAAAGGCATTGCTGCAAGGATGATCATTTCGTGCTTGTGCAGGAACTGATTGTTTTGCTTTGGAGAAGGCTCCTGTTGCCAACAGGAAGTTCTTGACAGGCACAACCAAACACAACATATTGCAGCATCATGGACCATGGGCTTTTTCCTATGCATAAATGCACTCAAACAATTCCTTAGGCTTTCTAAAATGTGCTGCAGTGATTCTGAAGTGTAGGTGAGGCTATAGAACATATTACCAAATACAAAGACTTAAAAAAGGAAAATTCTATCAAACAAATATTTGTGCTTTTTGTGATGCTGTTCTCTGGAATATGAGAATGTTGAGATGTTGCATTTCAAATGGAGAAAGGTACATGTTTAACTTGCAGAGCAAATGTTTGTACATATAGTCAACACCCAGTATCTGTGGATTCAATCAATCAAGTCTTGCAAATATTTGAAAAAAAAATCCCAAAAGTAAACCTTAATTTTGCCACACCGAGAACTACACTGATGTGGAGATATATCCCATTATAGTCTCTCTCTCTCACCACTTCACAGATCCCTTTGGCACTCATTTGACTTGTTCACCATTTTATATAAGGGATGTTATTTGACTACAACATTGTATATAAAAGGACTTCAGCATCCACAGGATGTCCTGAAATAAATAAAATCCTAGGAGATACCTAAGGTTCACTGTATCAGCTTATTCAGATTCCACTTTTCTATCATAACCACTGGTTGACATGGCTTAAAAGGTTATCATGGATGATGAATGACCCCAGAGAATGGCTGAAAATCATCTTGGGTATTCAAGGATCCAGAACCTGACCATAGAGAACAGCATTTCTCAACCTGAGGGTCGGGACCCCTGGTGGTGTCGCGAGGAGATGCCAGAGGGGTCACCAAAGACCATAAGAAAACACAGTATTTTCTGTTGGTCATGAGGGTTCCATGTGGGAAGTTTGGCCCAATTCTGTCGTTGGTGTGGTTCAGAATGCTCTTTGATTGTAGGTCAACTATAAATCCCAGCAACCACAACCCTCAAATGTCAAGGTCTATTTCCTCCCAAACTCCACCAGTGTTCACATTTGAGCACATTGAGTTTCCGTGCCAAGTTTGGTCCAGCTCCATCATTGCTTGAGTCCACAGTGCTCTCTGGATGTAGGTGAACCACAACTCTAAAACTCATGGTCAATGCTCACCAAACCCTTCCAGTATTTTCTCTTGATGGGAGTTCTGTGTGCCAAGTTTGGTGGAGATCATTGGTCATTGGTGGAGATCAGAATGCTCTCACACCAGAAGCGACTTGCAGTTTCTCAGGTTGCTCCTGACACGACAAAAAAAAAATAGAGAAAAGAATGCTCTTTGATTGTAGGTTAACTATAAATCCCAGGAACTACAACTCTCAAATGACAAAATCAACTATGCTCCCCAACCCCACTAGTATTCAAATTTGGCCAAATCGCATATTTGTGTCAAATACATCCTGCATATCAGATATGTATATGATGATTCATAACAGTCACAAAATTACAGTTGTGAAGTGGCAACAAAAATAATTTTATGCTGGGGGTCACCACAACATGAAGAACTGTATTAAGGGGTCACGGCATTAGGAAGGTTGAGAAACACTGATATAGAAGAAGGTAGAGAAAGAGTTGGTCCTTCAGATGTTTAACAGAAATTTGCAGCCATCCTCACAATTGGTTATTTTTCCAAGGTCTGAAATTCATTGAAGACCAACATGGGAGTTGGACTGGATGGCCCTTGTTGTCTCTAAAAAACTCTGTGACTCTATTATTCTGTGAACATCTGGAAGATGGTGTGAATCTTATTTTGAATGATAAAGGTAACTATTTTCATCTTACAGATGTTATGCTTCTCACTCTAGTATCAACAGTCATGATGGTTACATGTTTTAAAATTATGAAATGTGTGGTTTTGGGTTTCATAGTTCAATAAGGATATTGATAAACTGGAATATTTCCAGAGGAATGCAACCAAGATTATAAAAGGTGTGGAGCTAAACTCTATGCAGAATGGTTTAGGGAGCTGGATATGTTTAGCTTGGGGAAAAGAAGATTGCGAGGTGATATGATAACCATATTTAAACACCTGAATATAGATGATGGAACTAATCTTGTTTCTTGAACGTAAGTCAATGAATTGGAGTCACATGAAAGACGATCACATCAAAACATGAAGAACTTCTTTACTGTAAGAACTATTTGAGGTAGGTGGGAGGTGGGAAGGCTTTCCACTCTGGAAATAGTTATACAGATGTTGGAAGGCCATTTTTCAGGAGTAATTTAGCTGGGCATTCCTGCATAGCAGGAAGTTGGGCAAGCTGGCCTTTGTTGTCCCCTCCAACTCTGTGATTCAAAGCCTGTGTGTACTTCATAATTGTGATTTTGGGGGGGGGGGGGCAGGGAAACAATGCTTGATCTCTAGTTTTGCAATCCTGCAGTTTGAAAGTGTTTATATACACCGTGTATATCTGGAAGGGAGGCCTGGCATTTCTTAAGCTTGATCATGCCAGTTGGACTCTAGCCATGTATTGACTCTTAGCCTAAATAAATACAGGCAGCCCCCAAGTTACAAACATCCAAATTACATATGGCTCATAGTTAAGAATGGGGGTAAGACAACAGGAAGTGTAAGATATCTATCCCTAGGAAGGGAAATTCACTTCTGAAAGGGTTACCATAGGGAAAAGATGTTTCTACTGAACCTTTCTCACCAATCCTTGTTTCCACAACAAGCCACATTTTTCAAAATCCAATTATCACAGGGACAGAAAGTGAGGTGAAATCTTTTGAACAAAAGCACAGACAGAGACACCGAGACACCTTTGTTTTAATGGCACGTACTTCTTTCTACCCTAATTTTACTTGCTACATTTAGAACTGAAGCCTAGAATGAAGGCATTACATAATAAGTTTATCATTGTCTATTTTGCATTTTTTATGTTGTGTGATTGTAATGATGGCATTGAATGTTTGCCTCATATATGCATGTAAACCGCCCTGAGTCCCCACGGGGAGAAAGGGCAGTTATAATAATAATAATAATAATTATTATTATTATTATTATTATTATTATTATTATTTTACTGACACAAAAGCACAGTATGTCAAAGCAAAGAGATCTATATGGTGCATTTCGTATCACAAAATCACAAGCCGAACACTTCCCTAGCATCTAGGACTGTGTGATGTATTTTCGAATGATGCACACAGATCCAAGTAAGGTGGTCTTTTGCAGTTGACAGATTGTGATTTTGTCAGTGTTTATTGTTTCCAAATGCCTGCTGAGATCTTTTGGCATGGCACCCAATATGCCGATCACCACTGGGACTACCTGTACTGGTTTATGCCAGAGCCTTTGTGGTTCGATTTTGAGGTCCTTATAACGGCTGAGTTTTTCCTGTTGTTTTTCCTCAATGCAACTGTCACCTGGTATGGCGACATCAATAATCCAGACTTTTTTTCCCCCACAATAATTTTGTGTTCCAAAACTTTGTCAGTCTGGATTTGAAAGTCCCACAGTATTTTTGCATGTTCATTTTCTACTACCTTTGCAGGTTTATGATCCCACCAGTTCTTTACTACTGGTAGGTGGTACTTGTGACATAAGTTCCAATTAATCATTTGGGCCACTGAGTTGTTCCTCTGTTTGTAGTCTGTCTGTGCGATGATATTATTATTATTATTGACACAAGGAATGAAAGAGAGGTGTAGAGATAAGCAGCCCAGAAGCTTAGTCTTATTTCCATATAGATTTAAAACAACAACAACAACAACACCATAGACTCCAGTTAGAGATCAACAATCTTATCACCATTTTCTCTTTAGGTGCCTCAAAACTATGCTTGCTTTGGTTTGTACGATATAATCATCCTTTAAATTCACGGAGACTAATCCTCCTGCTTCATACTCTGCATTTATCTTCTTCAACAAAAAGTTCAAATGTCTGCCCTAATATTTGTTAATGAAGCAATGCACTACTTCATGAGAAGGGCAAATATTTCCATCCAGTCTGAATTAAAAACACAACTCCACATGTTATTTATAAAGGATTAACAGCTGCTTTAATACATTGCTGGAGCTTGGTTATAAAGCCACTGGGAATATGGAGTAGTCCTTATACTGAGCTTTAGGAACTGATACGACAATTACTCATGAACATCACAAATGTATTAGAGAACTTGTAGAAATTGGCTTTGTTATGGAATATCAACTCTGATTAATCCAGCCAGTTGAAGACTTTCTGAAAGATTGTTTGAGGACTTTTAGAGCAATAAGTTATCTGACAATGTAATGATATAAGGCTAGTAGTAATCAGTAGATTTATTTAGTTGTATCTGTAATTGTAGAAACAAAATTTTAAATTTGTTTTGCATTTAGGATTCAGGGTTCAGAACCTTATTTTAGTTATATATATTGTTTACCTTTTCTATTATTTTCTTCTTTCTGCTTTCTCTCTTTTTCTGCATGTGTTCTACTTGCAAGAAATAAGTAGATTCAGAGTCTTTTAAAGAAATGTATGCTAGACAGCACACAAGTGTGGCAAGAGATTTCATTTTCTTGGGGCCTAAGAAGTATGGTCACTTGGCTTGAAAGTAATTCCTCTATCTGGCCCAAGTTTTATTCTCTAAAGCCCAGCTGTGTGCCTTTCTCAATCTGATAAGCAGCTGTCTGCTTCTCAAAATCCTTTCCCTCCCACTGTCCCTGCCCCATCACGCCACCTTTAACTGCAAACCTTCCATTCTGTTTATCACTGATAACAGCCGATGTTGTCATGCAGAGCAAAATACACAGTGCTCAAATTGAAGCCATTGAGCTGCTGACATAAGCAGGCACCCTGACATCAGCCTCCTAATGAGATGGAACAAAAAGATACATGGTCTGTAGTTATTTTTTATAAAGGACAGTAAAGGAAATTCATTCACGCTTAAACATTCTGTTCATCATGTTTCGCCGCATTTGAATCACAGTACTTTTTTTGGTTTGTTTAAAGTCAGTATCTTTGCATTTGCTTATAGAGGATGGTCTTTGCTTCCCTAATTTTCTTGATTTTGTTGGAATGTTTTCGCTTCTTCTGCATTGAGTTAAAAGAGTAAATAAGCAGAAACGGGTTTTATGTCTTTCCTTACATTCAGAAATCTTGATGTTAATGCTGTCTGTCTTTCTACAAACATATTTACTAGTTAATTAGGAAGAAAATGTACAACGTAACACTATGTTTCTTTGGAATAAAGTCTCTTAAACCTTCTGGAGTATTTTATGATTCAGACTTGTTCCTTTATATGGATGGGAAGTGTTGAAGGAGTTCAACTTTCATAAGACTTGGCCAGCACAAACAGTAATCAGCAATGATGGAAGCTGTGGTCCACAAATATCTCTTAAGTCCTTAGGTTGTCTTAAGTCCATAGGTTGTTAAGCCTGGGTTACAGAAACCTAAAGAGGCAATCAAATGAGCTTGAGCCACACTCAGTCATGCTTCAAGTTATGTTTTTAATTCTTATGCCACTCTAATCATAGGGTTTTCTTAGCAAGATTTACTCAGATGAAGTATATTGTTGACTTCCTCTCATAATGTGAAAGTGTGGGTTTCCATGGCTGAGAAAAAAATTGAATCCTTCCCAACACCCAAACTACTATGCCAGGCTTAAATCAGACCCATTTAAATGGGGGGGGGGGGGGGGGAGATTTCTTAAATCCCACTGAATTCCAGGGATCTTTTCTATGTATAACTAATGGCCCATCTACCTAAAACCATAGCTAGCTAGGCTGCAGAATGATGCTTCAGACTAATCCCGGATTCTAGAGAAGTGTTTGCATGCTCCACTTCTGAACTGTGGCAAGGAAAACAGCATGGTAGCAGTGGCCCATGTGAACAGCTGGACAGCTTGAATTATAAATGGTCTAGCTTTCACGCCAACCTTGAATCGTGAACCTGCTCTACAGTCTCAGAGAAGCTTTGGAAGATTTCTTGACTTGTGATTTACTTTCAGGGCAAGGGATTACACTCACTGGTGTATGTGGTTTCTTCCAACTCTATGATTCATCATTCTGCTAAAGCAGGGTAAAATGAGGCTAACCGATTTAATCCTGTGTTAGGGCCTTGCACATTGTGTGGATATCCAGAAATGATATCCAGCCCGATTTGGAGTATGTGGCACATGTAGACATGCCCTATGTCAGGATCCAACAAATTAACAACCTTATCAGAAATTACTTGTTCTCTAGTAACATACTATAATACGTTATTTTCATGTTCAAAATCAATATACAGAAATGAATGCTACAGAATTAACACTGTGTATATTCTTTAAACACACATGCCTTAATAAAAAGAATGGCCTTATTAGATTGTTAAGAAGACAAAAGAAAAATCTAAACCCAAGCTGAATGTGTCGTGCTTTGCCTGGCTTCCATGAGAAAAGAGGGAGCGGCAGGACGAATCTGTCACCCCACATGCAGCTCCCTCTCTGCGACACTTTCCCCATCACATGGTGGAAGTGTTGCTCTCACGAGGAGGCCCTGTCTAGCTTCCACAGGAAGCCTCCCATGCTGGGGTGAAAGCACTTGTGGATGTTTTCACCCCACTTGAGGGCTGAGACTATGCCAGACGTCACATAATGTATGCCATGGACCTCCGGCCTCCAGACGGGAGGAAAGCATCCTAGGACACCGATTTCACCCTGTCTGGTGAGTCATAAGTCCTTACTTGGTATGTATGGTGCTTAAAAAAAACCCAAAATGCATCACATCCATCTGAAAATAATTATATGGACTAAGATAAGTATCACCATGACTATTCATTCCATAATACACACTTGATTATCACACTCCAAAAATATTTGTGTCCATTATAAGACTTCATATTACATTCTCATATTTCCACACCATGCTGGTCCATTCAGCATTTTCAGATTTAATCATATTTTAGGAGACCATTTGTAGATTTATACAGGAAAAGACAGTACTCATTTCTAATCAATATCAAATTGGTTTCTGAGGTATGATAATTTCCTCCAACTTTCAAAGGACATCCTAGATCATTCTCTCTCCCAAGCTAGAAATGTTGGCTTCATTTACTCTTGGGATGTTTAAATGAGCCTGGGTTTTCTGCAAGATTTACACTCACTTACGCCTTTTGGGAGAACAGCCTTCCAATAACTGTACTTTGCTGTATCTTTGTCTGACAATTCCTAAATTTCTGAGAAGAATAAATCATCAAATGGTTACACTTGGGGATAACCTTGGCTGAAATCCCTTCACAGTTCCCTTGGAGGAAATCCTATAGAAGTCAGTGGGCCTTACTTTTAAGTAGATAGGCAAATCATTGTTCCAAACTAATGCAAAATATATAGAGTACACAAAATGCTGAGGCCTCATTTTTCTCTTTTAGTATTACTGTGAAATGTGTGCATAGTTTTACACCTCTAGGTCTGGAAATAATTCTTCTTTGTTGCTGTTATTGTTTGCTTTTCCTGGCATTTGCAGCTCTTATTATGAGGGCCTCCATAAACAATTTACAGCTGGTTTCCCTATTAGCACACTTTAATGAGGATCTGCATGTGACATGGACTGTATAGAACAGGAAGAGGAGCATTGTGGAAAGTTAGAAACAAATGCCAGACTTGGAACATAAATATTCAGTTGCATATTGATATCCCAAAGGTAAATACGTTTACCTAGAGTTTTTCTCCTTCTGGTTTTGGTGGAACTTCAAGGGAGTGCCTTTAGGAATAGCATGCCTCATCTTGAAAATGTTTCTGGAGATTTTGAACTCCCACTCCCTTGAAATGATATGCCTAATTATAAGTTGAGATTCAAAATGCTAGTGACCAGAAGTATTTGGAGGAGTTTTTGTGTGTGTGTGTGTGGGTGAGTGGTGGTGGGGGGTGGGGTTGGCAGCTAAAGTTGTGCCAAACTGAATTAATTCTGTAGTCTAAATTATTTCAGCAGAAAACAAATAGCACAATAATAATCTTTGATATGCAGAGCTTGTCATGTGCAAAATTAACTGCAAAGTAGATATCTAATAAATTATGTGATATTCTGTAATGAGGAAGGATGGGGTTGGCATATCCTGGAAAATGACTCCTAAGAAGACAGTGGACTCTTGATTCATGTAAGATAATAAACCACCAGCAACCTACAGTATCCTGCACTCTTTTATTTGTACTTTAAAAAACCACAGAACGACATGTTACAGCAATGCTGGTCTTTCAAGTGTATTGACTTAAATAAAACATTTATTACATTGCAATCCCAAACACTTTGCAATTGTCTTGCAATCCTAATCACTCACTAATACCTATGAAGGAATCAACAGACTTCGTTTCTCATTTGTTTTTCACCTAAAGTAGACATCTATGTACTCAGAGGTGCCTGATGGAAATGAGCCACTATTTGATTTACTAAAAGATCTAATAGGCGAAGTGGGGCTTGCTCTATGTCCTATTTCTGGAAGATGAAATCAGCTGGGATACAGATAAATTCCCTTCCACATCACAACTTATCTCCTAGGATTTGCCGCCTAAGGAAATTAGCCAAACCATTTCCTAGTTATCCATATATCTTTGTGGGTAATATTTTGATGTGGCTAGTGATATAGTTGTTCTTACTGTTGTTGCTATAATAAAGCAGGCAGCAGGTAGATTAAACATCTTTGGTGGAAGCTAGCACCAACAACCTGGAGTTTTATTCACAAGATTTGTTTAGAGGGGGGTTCTCCCTGCATTCCTCTTAGGCTATGAGAATTTGACTGGCCCAATGCCACCCAGCCAGTGTCCATGGCGGAGAAGGGGTTTGAACCTTGTTATTCCAGAGACCTAGTCATCACACCGACACTTTTAAACCTGACATTACCAGCATTTGCTTCCCCACAGCCAGAGATTGATATTTTATTGTAATTTTTCTTTTAAAAGACCTCTTTCTTTCCTTGGCATTTTTCTCCTGTTGTTTCCATATTGTTAAGAATGGACCTGTAGGGTACTGGGTGCAGATCCATTATAATTTTACTTATAGACTGTATCTGTGAGGAAATGTAAGTTGGTTAGTTGTATTAATATGCAAAGTAAAATACAGAATTCCATAGAAATGTGAAGAGTTTGAAAGTGATAAAAAAATATCAAGCAGATTTTTTTTCGTGTCAGGAGCGACTTGAGAAATGGCAAGTCCCTTTTTTGTGAGAGAATTGGCCATCTGCAAGGACGTTGCCCAGGGGACACCCTGATGTTTTTGATGTTTTTATCATCCTTGTGGGAGGCTTCTCTCATGTCCCTGCATAAGGAGTTCGAGCTGACAGAGGGAGCTCACCCGTGATATACCCGCATTCGAACCTCCGACCTGTTGGTCTTCAGTCCTGCCAGCACAAGGGTACATTGTGCCACTGGGGGCTCCAGATTTACCATATTAATACTTGGGGCTTCATCCTCTTTACAATCAAATAGTACATCTTTTCTATCTCTTGTAACACTCAACAACAAAATCAGCTATTACTGAAGCAGCTTGACCATCCCATTGCACACTGTGGGTAGGAGAGTGAATATCTGAATGCTTCTTAAACAAAACAACACACACGCAAACACACAAACAGTCAAAACACCCTCTTGCATATACACAAAAGTACAAGAAAGTCCTACTTCATTTGCCACAAGTTCTGAATGTGCAGGAAATTATTCTGTCCTAATTGTTTTCTCATAACATTCAAAATGAGATAAATTATGTGGGGCTACTTGTCATGTGATTATTTTTTTCCCTTTTATTGAGATGTAGGCATGTTGTAACCTTAGCTTTCGTGCTAATAAGCGGAGTTTCTTTTAGTGAGGGTGGAAAGAGTTACTGACATCTGTTTCTCGGCATTCACAGAGTTTGCAACGATCACCTCGGTAAACCTGGAAGGAAATTTGGAATTAGCAACATTCTCTCCCCCACAACTGATTGTTTCATCCTTTTGCATGACAGCATACATTCCTGTTGCTTGTCAAGAACAAAACAAAACAGAGAGCTAATAACACATGAAGTTCTCCACAGAGGATATAAAAGATTTTTAAATAACATAAATCTTTTATGGAAGGGTACCTGGACCTCTTCCCACATGCCATTAAAACTGGATGGGAAGGAAGTGTGGATGAGGAGCCATGCAAAAGTTTAAAATACTAAACAGTACCTCCCACTAAACCCATGCTAGATATGCTGAGGCTTAGCAGGACAGACATCAGGTGCAAGTGCCATTGTAAAACAGGGAGAACCACTGAGGAAGGGGGTCATCTGTTCCAGAATCCAGTAGTAAAAAAAGAGGAAAGTATTAAAAACTCCAAACTGATCCTTTAACTAGAGTACCCCAGATTGCTATTTAATATATTCATGTAGTCACTCTGCTTATGTTCAGAAGGTGGCAGGAAGGGCTGGCAATGTTCCAGACAGCTGGTGGCTGCATCAATATGGTGAAACAGCTGAATACTCTAAGGATACAATGTTTGTAATCCCACGCATACTTGCTTTGGAGTAGGCCCCCAATAAATTCATTATTTCTGAATAGACACAAAACTCAGTTTTGAAACAGACTTTTAAATACTTAAGCTAATGAGCATGATTTCTGAAAACTGTCTCAATACTTCCTCCAGTAATCATGTAATGATGGCCAGTCTTATTATGCCATTTATGTATTTATATGCTCATGAATATTTATGCACGTTATACATAAGAATTTTAAAAAGTTGCAACAATAATAATTGATACCATATAAAATTTCCATAAAGTGTATATTTGTTAGGTGTACCTTTAAGTCATTTCTAACCAATGGAGACTCTAAGGGGCCACCCACACTGACCATTTAATACAGTTTCAAACCACTGAGGCACACTAAAAACTTTGTTTCACATGTGTAGTGTGGATTTGTTGTCTGGCCACCATAGTGTGAAGTCAGCTTCGAACTAGAATTAAATGTTCAGCATACGTGGGACCTAAGATTAACTTAAAAGCAAAGCGACAATAGGGTTTTCTTGGTCCATACTATCAATAAGACCATCAAGGTCATAATCCGCATGGCTAGAATACCATGTTTCATTGCATAATAGTTGCATTTTTATCACTTTCTGTTGATAAAAAAGGGGATGCGACAAGCCACGTTTATTTATTATATTTATATACCACTCCTCTCAGCCCGAAGGCAACTCGAGGCGGTTTACAGTTGGCAATCAATGCCCCCAAACAAGATAAAATACAGTTAAAAACATTACATATAATATAAACCATATAAAAGCAATAAAACAATAAAAGCCATAAAACACAAGTCCTCAGCATCTCATCACGAAAATCATTTTTCCGTCTCATCGTCCAATCATTCCGTGGATCTCAATCAGTTATACTGTGCCTGCAAATGCCTGCTCAAACAGCCAGGTTTTGACTCTCTTTCAAAATGTTAAGAGGGAGGGGGCCAATCTAATGTCCCTAGGGAGGGCATTCCATAGCTGAGGGGCCACTGCTGAGAAGGCGCTGTCTCTTGTTCCCGCCAATTGCATCTGCGAAGGGGGCAGGACTGAGAGCAGGTCCTCTCCAGATGATCTTAAGCACCTAGATCAGGGGTCCTCAAACTAAGGCCTGGGGCCCAGATACAGCCCTCCAAGGCCATTTACTCGGCCCTCGCTCAGGGTCAACCTACGTCTGAAACGACTTGAAAGCACACAACATGTATAATATAATGTAACAACAACAACAGCAGCAGCAACAACAACAACAACAATCCTATCTCATCAGCCAAAAGCAGGTCCACACTTCCCATTGAAATACTAATAAGTTTATATTTGTTAAAATTGTTCTTCATTTTAATTATTGTATTGTTTTAAAGTGTTTTTTTTGCACTACAAATAAGATATGTGCAGCGTGCATATGAATTCATTCTTTTTTTTCAAATTATAATCTGGCCCTCCAACAATTTGAGAGACTGTGACCTGGCCCTCTGTTTAAAAAGTTTGAGGACCCCTGTCCTAGATGGTTCCAAGGAAACATGAGTTTGGACAGGTAATGAATGAATGAGTGAGTGAGTGAAAGAAGCATCATTCTTGAAAGAAAGTGGGCAAGAAGGTGAGCACAGCAGTCCATTGGGGAGATGAATCAGGGCTGCGACCATTATACAATGAAAGCAAAAATACCAATTTTGAAACCCCCAAAATGAGGGTAGTGTTATTACCTGATGGTGCCTATTAGGCAATAAAATACAATAGTTATGACTTCATCATTATGTTTTGAGGATCCTTTCAGAGTTCACATACATGCTGCACATGTAACAAATGTGGTTCTGTTTGGTTGTCTTTTAGAACAGTGTTTGCAGAATTATCCAAAAGATGTTTACTTACAACCAGAGACTGGTAATAATTTGTCAATTAACTTGTAACATTACTAATTCACTAATTTTTTCTATCTTTCTAGTTTTTCCACTTAATACTACAGTATAAAATACGTTTTAGTAAATTGGGTCATCAGAATTATTTAGTGTATGTGCTTTCTCTGTTCTCAAGAGAAGAAATATTAGAAATGTTCTCAGAGAAGATACCAGAGAGGAGGGAGAGAGGGAACTTTTTAGAGCCCAGGTGAGATATCTAGGTTGATAATGTAGAAGAATGGCTAAGCTTGCAATCGAGTTTATAAAAAAGGTATCTAGAAAATAAGGAAAAGGTAAGTAAGTATTTGGTGGAAATCAAATGGCAGGGAGTTATTGATTTTATAGATATCAAGTAGGAAATGCTCTTTCAGAATGTTTTTCAAACAACCTGGCAGATGAGTGTTGTTGTCTTTCTTGGAAGGCAGGCATGTTGTCTGCTTATCAACTTCTCTACTACATTCTAAAGCAGGGTTTCTTAAACCTTTTCCATTCATGACCTCTTTCTGCCTGAGCAATTTTTTTTAGAGTCCATTGTAAACACTGTACATTAACAGGTTTGTGAAAATGTCTAAAACAGCTATTGGGTAGTCTTCAGAAACATTTTACAACCCCAACATTGAGCTAAGGGGACTCCATTTGGGATCAGGACCCACAATTTAAGAAGCACTGTTCTAGAGAACCTCCATGACATTATCTATAAATCCCATGCCCGGGTCCCACAGTGATGGTTTCCATCAATAAATTAACATACTATAAATTATTGTTTTATCAATTATTATTATTTTTCTAGTAATTAATTTTCAGACCAAACATTCTAAGCTGCATCTGGGACTAATTCAATCAGATTTTGATGAGATTTGTTCTCCTTGAAATATATATTACCAGGCTCTAAGCTATATTAAGTTTAATAAATCACAATCACATAGCAAGTGTATTATTCTGAACATTATATTTCTTTTTTGTATTAAGGGGCTATATAAATAGCATCCTTATTAGCTTGCCTAGAATCAGTACTCTGGGTATTATGGCAGAAATAACTGGGCCCATGGTCCTCAAGGTTGTTTTTGTGCCTTTCAGAGCCTTAGAGGAATTCGTTTTTATAATATTTTGGATTTCCTTCTAATAGCCCTCTAAGAGGTGTGAGCTTCCTCAAAAAGAACAGATAGGCACATATACTTTTTTTTTTTCAATTTGAAAAAAAGTTTGTTTGTTTCTAACTTAAGGGCAAAGTGACAATGTTGACAGTTTATTTGTTTCTAAACAAATAAACTGTCAACAACTCACAGAAATGTCAGAATTATCCCATGGACAGAAAAATATTCACCTGCCATCTGGAGACTGCGTATACCTGATGCATTAGGATTTCTGCTTTATCTACTCTCATACCTATTTTCAAACATTTTCTAATAACATTTCAGGTCATTTCTCTGAAAATAGTTTATAGCACAGGAGAACCAGAAAGACTGCTGAACCATAAAGGAACTGACACTTCTTTAAATAAATATATATATTTAAATTATACACATACACGTGCAAAAAAGCTTAATGTCATGTTGCTTTCCCAGAAGGAAAAAGATTACAGAGCTCAGAATGTTTGTCAGAACAACTGCATTCTCACTTCCCGTTGAAAGCTTTTAGTCTCTCATCCTAATCTCTTTGGAAGATAAGTACCATGGAAATTAAAAAATACCTTCTTCTAGGTGGCCACATTTATGACTGAAGTTCTGTCACCATAGATTCATATATTCTGAGAGCGTAACCTATGGTGACGGAAATAAAGCTGTATTCCCACACCTCATATTATCAAAATCACAGTTTCAGCACTGAACAAATGTCAAAATATCTTCTTCAGAAGGTTAAAAGCAGGGATGGGAGACTGTAGGCCACCAAATATCATTAGTCTATCACTCCTATTGGTTAATGCTGGTTAGCACTGCTGGCATTAACAGTCAAGCAACATTTGAAGACACGCAGTTGCCATGTGTATAGTGGATTAGTGTGAGCTGAGAAGTACAGCACAGGGAGTCAATGACCTGGACAAACAGAAATTCCATAAATGAAATATCTGGACATATTGATATTTATTTAGTGAAGGCTCCTGTTAAAACTTCGAAACACAGCTTGGAAAACAACCCAACAAATCAGACCTTTTCCTGATAAGTAGGAACTCTCTCCCCATTCGAAAGCTAAGCCAGGTGCAAGATTGGGCATGAAATATCTCAGAGAGGGATTTTAGCTTGAAAAAGGTCACTTAACAATGTACAATAAGCCTGTCTAATCTTTCATGCCTTCCTTCCTTCCTTCCTGACATATTTCAGAAATGGATGAACTGAGTGTTTCTTTGTATTCTGTACTTGCTAGGGAGACATTTGAAACGGCACGATTTCTGGGTGCTGTACATATGACAGACTGTGCTGTTTTACTGCAAAATACATCTGTATCTTCTCCGTACAGCCCTCTTCTTTCTGTACCCTGAGCATACAGGATTGGTTTTGTGGCTTTTCACTGCAGCTATGATTCATACACTGGCAACTGGAAGTTTACAAAGAAAATACTGGCTGACAGAAGAAGGAATTATGTCTGACTGTAGAAAGGAATGTAGTATTAACTTAAACATTTAGCATAGTTTTTTAAGAACTGGTCTTTAAAAATTGCCTTGTACACACTATCTGGTGAATGCCCTATCCAAACAATGACTTTCTTAATTTAGCATCCTTCTCCAGTCCAAAAGCCCAAGATCCTTTTTCCTGGACTAGACTAGAGATATCAAGCATTAAACCCGCAATTTCCGATATGCAAGCCATGTGATCTGTACTAAACCATTAATCTCCAGATAAAATAACACTCAAAAGGAACAATTATCTCAATTGAATTTCTTGAAATCACTCAATGTTCTGTCCTGTTACAACTTCATAAGTCTTGGCCTAATCCATACAAAGATGGAAGACTACCAAGAATGTATCCTACTATAACCAATGAGTTTCTAAGAGGAAAAAAGGCAAGTACATATAATGAATCTTAATGCATATATTTTTTCATTCCTGTTAGTTATATTTTTATGAGTGCGAAGACAGGAGTGTAGACCTAGTCTGATCTGTAAGATCAAGAGCAGGAGAGATAACTCCAGGAGATGAGAGGCCCCATTTATTCTGCCATATAATTTATAATGTAGTTTAACTGTATTGAAGTATTGAAGTACATTAGACAAGTCTGCACTACCAATACAGTTAAATTGTATTATGAAGCTGCATTATATGGCAGTGTACATAGAGTCTGAGAGGAAAAAGCAAACTGAACATTATTAAATTGCATCCCTATGGCAAAATTCTTTTTTAAAAATGTATTTTTAATATACCTCTACAACCTATTTATCTAGCACTTATATGTATAAAACTTGCAAAGGCACTATGGGGCAATTGTTTACTCCGTTTGTATTGATGATGTTACTTGGAAACCGCTCCGAGTCCCCTCGGGGAGATATAACGGTATATAAAGTTTTATATTATTTATATTATATATAATTCTTGCAACAGTGCTGTTCTGTAAGCCACAATAAATATAAAATGGGAGCCAACATGCTGGAATGGTTTGAGTGTTGGAGATAATGGTGCAAAAGCTTGCTTGGCAGATGAACTTTGCTAAGCAAGATTTGTGAAAGACTTTATTTATTATAAATATATAAGTGTTCTGAATTTTTTAGGGATTTTGTGTGGTTTGAAACACATTTTAATATTTTTAATGCTTGATGTTTTAATTTACGAAGTGTTTACACTTATTCTTTCCTTGTTTTTGACTTGTTATTATTATGTTGGTAACTACTTTGAGTCCCACTGATGGGGAAAAGGCAGGATATAAATCAATAAAATAAACAGTACTAGTACTACACTATAATTACACCTTCATCATATAACTTGCTGAACTTATATTTCTCAGCTTCTTTGGATTTGTAAAATGTGCTTTTCTTTAGCATTTCCAACATAAATGCAAGCTATTCCTTTTTTTCTTTTAAAAATACTATTATTATTAAAACTATGACAAGAAAAATAAGCTGGAAAGTTTAGGTTCAGCAATTTAGCTATCATCAGAAAAAACTACAAAGAAGATGATCAACAGGTGGAGCCATTTTCCTCATTTTAAACTTGATGTTATTTTTTAATGCGAACTTCTTTGACCTGTGCATCAAAAAATGAGCGTTTTGCCACCTGCCGCTATACCTCTGTAGGGGCTGCCTTCTTGAGACAGCATCCAGCTGTTTCCCAAGCAGGCAACTCAACAGGAAAATGTCCTGCTGGGCTTCCCTTGAGCTGTTTGCCCTGGATCAGCAAATGTGTAGCTTATCCACAACAGTTACACTGAAATATAAGCTGCATGAACAAAGGGGCTTAAATGTAGAAGTCAAACGCATCTCCCACCCCCCAGATCACCTTTCCCACTTCCCAGGGTATATAACAAACAGACTAAAACAGGTAGTTTAGAGAAGAAACTAAATGATCATTTGAAAAAACAACCTTGGAAAACAAAACTGAATGGTGATCTCAACATATGCAACTATATTATTCTGCATGTTACAAGGTCCATGAGGTCACAAAGAGTCGGAAACGACTGAACAAATGAACAACAACAAACAAGTTATATAGTGGCATCCCTTCTTATAGCAACACCAGAGGCACTCCAAGTGGCCAGCTACTGATAAAAGGACATGTAACAGAATGCCAAGTTTGCAAACTTTGTGGTTTTTATATATATACAATACAACTGTTTGGCTCCCTCCTGACATGATAAATAAATAAATTCCTGACTTTACTTTTCCTTATCATGTTATAATAACATGCCATGCCAAAACAAAATGCAGTTCCTTTTGCTTTCATATAAAATTATTTGTGGGAAATGTTTAATTTTCAAGATGTTCCAGTTTGTATTTAGCTTTTTTTGTTTATCATCACACTAGAGAATGAATCCACTCTAAATCCGGTTTCTGCCTCCTGTAGAATTCTGGAGTTTGTAGTTAAGTTAGGCTGTTAATGGCTTTTCCCTAAACTACAAACCCCAGAATTCTGCAGGAGGCAGCAACCAGATTTAAAATGGATTCATTTTCTAATCCAGTGGTTCTTAACCTTTGGGTCCTCAGATGTTTTGGCCTTTAACTCCCAGAAATCCTGGTTAACTGGCTGGGATTTCTGGGAGTTGTAGGCCAAAACACTTGGGGACCCATAGGTTGAGAACCACTGCTCTAATGTGATGAGTAGAGGAGGCTGACTGAAGTTTTCTGAAGGCTCTTTGATGGAATACTAGTAAGGGTTGTTGGGGAAAAGATCTTTGTTAAATTGTTTTCTGGATGAAAACTTGATTTCCCATCACTCAGGAAACCCAGTTAGGAAGGATAATACAGTGGTAAAAACTTTCTGCCATTTTTACCAAGTATTTACAGATCCCAAAATGCTTGGGAAAGTTATTATGTGTAGAAATGCATGTACTGTTTTCAACAAGAACTGTGGAATTTTACTAATCAAACAGTGATGTCAGGCAGCCATGTGTGAAGATTTTTGCAAAAAGAGCTTTGATCTTTTCTTTTCTTTCCTTCCTTCCTTCCTTCTTTCCTTCCTTCTATTTAGATGTTGTCTTATCTCCAAAGTGGCTCAAGAAAACATGAATGGTCCACTTTTCATCCTCACAATAATCACATGAAGTAGTTTAGGCTAAGAAACAGTGTTTGACCCAGGGACATCCAGGGAAATTATCAGCAAGAGGCCGTTCCACACAGCCCTATAGCCCAGAATATCAAGGCAGAAAATCCCACAATACTGGCTTTGAACTGGGTTATCTGAGTCCACACTCAGATAATGTGGGATTTTCTGCCTTAATATTCTGGGATATAGGGCTGTGTGGAAGGGCCCCAAGTAACAATTTGGAGCAGCATCGCTTCAATCCTAATCCAACAGACAGAGGTGACTCAAAAGATGAGTCACCTCTAGAGGATTAGTAATTGTCACAAGCCGCTTCTGCTGAAAGAAATGACCTTTTGGTAAAGTGGCCACAGAACCATTCAGGCCAGGGACACAGCCACTATACTGTCCCAAAAATTAAGATCACAGTATTATATTATTTTCCGTAGCAGATTTAACAGCAACATAGACCATTCTCTATAATCCATTTACTACAATCCCTACAATCCATTCACATACAAATGTATCTCTTCAAGCCAATCACTTTTCTAACTGGGTGCTTAGAAGGAAGAAAAACTTGAACATTAGGATCATACTTAAAAGTTACCAATAAACATAGATGTGCTCATCCGACTCTTAAACTATATAATTTAGGAAAGAGGGTGGTTATGGCTGAAAACCCAAAAATCATCATATCTATGGGCTAAGAGTGTATTTAATGTATTCTCTATTGTCATCCCTTCTTTAAAAAATGAAGTGCAAATGGCCTTGAGCAGTTTCATGTAAAAGCATGTCAAGAATAACTAGACTAGATTTGAAACAAAAAAAACCATCTCCAAATTAGTTCCTGCTCCCTGTGGCAGAGCCTACAGATGACAAGGCATCAAACAGCCTAGTGTAGCGTTTCTCTACCTGGGGGTCGGAACCCCTGGGTGGGTCGCGAGGGGGTGTCAGAGCGGTTACCAAAGACCACCAAAAAACACAGTATTTTCTGTTGGTTATGGGGGTTCTGTGTGGGAAGTCTGGCCCAATTCTATTGGTATGGTTCAGAATGCTCTTTGATTGTAGGTGAACTATAAATCCCAACAATGACAACTTTCAAATGACAAAGTCTATTTTCCCCAAACTCCACTAAGGTTCACATTTGGGTGTATTTACTATTCATGCCAAGTTTGGTCCAGATCCATCATTGTTTGAATCTACAGTGCTCTCTGGAGGTAAGTAAACTACAACTTCACAACCCAAGGCCAATGCCCACCAAACCCTCTAGTATTTTCTGTTGGTCATGGGAGTTCTGTGTGCCAAGTTTGGTTCAATGCCATTGTTGGTGGAGTTCAAAATGCTCTTTGGTTGTAGGTGAACTATTAATCCCAGCAACTACAACTCCCACATGACAAAATCAACCCCTCACCCCACCAGTATTCAAATTTGAGTGTGTCAGGTGTTTGTGCCAAATTTGGTTCAATGAATGAAAATCCACCCTGCATATCCGATATTTACATTACGATTCATCACAGTAGCAAAATTATAGTTATGAAGTAGCAACAAAAATAATTTTTATGGTTGGGGGACACCACCACATGAGAAACTGTATTAAGGGATCGCAGCATTAGGAAGATTTAGAAACACTGGCCTAGTGGCTTAAAACACCCCAAATAAACTGGAATTAGGTAGGCCTCCATGAGAAGGACATTCTATAACCACAAGAAATAAGCATATTTATGCTGTTTGCCTGACAAACCTATTTTAATTATGTGACATTTTGTTAGTACAATTTGCAGACGCTTGTTACAGCTAGGATATAATATTGAAATGTCTTAACTGATGAAGAAACCACTTGTGTCCAGTTTCCAAAATAGTTTTTCTTCATCCCTCAAACTGAGTGAATTACGAAAACTAATTGAAGACAGCAATAGCAGTGCTGCTCACAGTGCTGCTTACCATTTTGTCAAGCTTAATAGTGGCAATGATCATTTAGTGTCTGCTGCAAAGCAGCAGGGGAGAAGGATGAATAGTAGAGGGATACTTCCTGCTTCTCCACTCAAAAGTATGTCTTTTGCCTGCTGCTTCTCCAGACAAGAATCAGGATTCCAGATCCCTGTCTTTGCTGAATCCTGGAGTCTGGTAATGGAAATGAGAATGCTTTGTTCACTTGCAAGCCTCTGTGCACAACTCACTGATTGATTGACATTGTAAGCATTGCCTGAATTGGGCTTGATTAAAGAAAGAAAGGATCGGGTTACAGTCCATGCTGTGCAGCTCTCCAATTAAGAAATACTCTGGGTTATTGCCACCTGTTCAGCAGGACTCTCATCCCCAGCTATTTTCTGCTAAAGAGCTGCTAATAAGCAATGACATCTCTGTGTTTCAGAAGGACAGAGATGAATCTATCTTTACTCATCTATTTAGATATTACTTTGTTGGAGGAGACCATGTGTGGATGGCAGGCTGGTCCGAATGTCAGAAGTAGAAAAAAATCAGGTAATAGATAACATTAGCTTTTTAAAAACTTTTCCTCTTATTTTCTCACCCAGTGTACTAGTAAAACTAGTTCTCAAATCAGTGGGACTTTGCAGCTTCCCCCAGCCCACTTAGTCAATTTTTGTTTCTTTTTAATTTCTTGAGAGTGGGATGGGGGCAACTATTAAGACACCTCCCATCATGTTTCATCCAGCAGCTGCTAGGAGCCTCTCCCAATACCTTCAACTGCTATTCACTGGCCATTGCATGGGAGGGAGACAGCCAGCAAGACATAAGTACATTGTGGCTTGTGTATTACATAGAATGATCCAAGGAATTCCTCAATGGCAGAACGGGCAAATGATAACACATGTTACAACTTCACATGTTACTATGGCTGTGAAGGTGAACGAAGGCTGCAACTTATAATAGGATGCCAATTGTTGTGGTATAAAGCTTGTGTATGTTGTGACTCAGATGGGGTCTCAGAGTGACTCTGACCGGGATGATGGGATTCAGGTTCACAATCAGGTTCAAAATTTTCATGTTGTAGACAATAAGGAACAGGGAGTGCAAGTTCAGTTTCCCACAGCAGGGAATGATGTTTTTGATAATGAAATTAGCCAGGTGCAAATTGACTCAGAAAAGGAGGACAGTTCTCAGCCTGATAGTAGGCAGGAAGGCAACCAGGCTAACACTAATGAGCAGCCTGACCTTGATGAAACGAGGATATTAGATCGGGCTGACTGTTTGGAATTCAGAGTTCGAAGGAGTGCGAGAATAGCCAACAAGAAGGAGGTCAGAGGCCAAAGAAATGCTTTCATGTATTGCAAAGGGTATTAAGCAGTGTGTTTGAAAACAAACCTTTGTCAGAGCAACTTCTCGCTCAACCAAGCAACTTGTGCCCGTTTTCCTGTGTCCATGGTCTTGGGATTTTGTCATGTTCTCATGGGAATTTGTTTCGTTGGTGCCATATGGAATTCTGCTTTAGAGTGCTATGTTTTATTGATCTTTGGAACATTGTTTGCTTTTCGAACTTTTCATCTTTACTTTTTAATAAACTATAAAAACTTCAGTCTGTGTGCAGTTCTGGTGATTTTAGCAAGGTGAATATATTCTGAGGTGCAACAGTGTATTAGTTACTGTGTGCTGATCCCCACACATAAAACAAGTTCATACATAGGGGTCTTTCAAGCACATTGAAACGAACAAAAGTCACATGGAGATTGGTGAGTGATGATGGACTGTGAAGTCTGAAAGCCTATAGCTATGGCCTGTCCATGGGCAGTGGATATAGATAATTGAAAAACTGTGGAACTAGAATAGGTCTTATGGCGACTTACAAAATACACTACCTTTGGAAAACAATCATACTTGGCCATGAGTGATCATCCAGGATGATGACTTCTTGGTTGTCAGATACATGAGAGAAAATCTAGTGATTGCACGATTCTGTTTGCAATACAGGATTCAGGGAATTTCAGAGATCCAGCAACCAGATTGCTGAAAACAGACTGGGCAAGACCCAGCCGAAGGTTCAGCTGGCTGTATTCAGCTGATCCCTGGACAAGAGCAACTGTATGTGGGTCCCACCTCCCCCCCCCCCAGGCTGTCTTGCCAGAGCCAATCAGAAGAAGAAAGAAGGTATATATATTCCAGCTTTTTAAAAAGCTGGACTATATATACCTGGGCCAGCTTCTCAATTTTTTTTTTAAACCCCCCCCCCTCTTCCTCCTCCTCCTCCTTCTTCCTCCTCATCTCTGCTGCATTCTTTCCCCAGCCCTATCTTCTGACTTGTGTGAATTCCTGCACCAGCAGCAGCTCCCCCCCCCCCCAATTAATAATTACAAAAAAAAAATCCCTGCAAAACTTTTAAAATTTCCTAAAACTCAGTGGATGAGTGGATATTTCTGAAACTTGGTAGGAATGATGCCCTGGCCATAATCTGTCATTGTGGAGAAATTCCAGGAAATGCTTCTTTTGGTTTTTTAAAAATCAATTTTATTTGTAGAAATTTTTAATTTTTTCTAAAAATCAGTGGATGACTCAGACATTCTGAAACTTGGCATGCTTGCAGTTGTAAATGGACCTTACAAGTATGGCCAGTTTTGTCCCAATAGCCATAAAAAATGATGGAAAGAGAAGCCTCACAAGTTCCTGCATTGTCCCAGAACAAAAATTGAACTTCTGGCTGCTGGATCACGAAACAATATTTTCCCCTCCCAGTTTTGGGATTTTTTTCCCCAGAAAATGGAATGGAGGGGCAACCAAAAACAGAACTAGAAAGAGAATAAAAAACTGTGGTTTTTTTAGCATTGCGCACACCCCTATGATATACAATTGGTTTACAATGAGGCAAGTAGATTAATATATATTGCATTCCAAAAGCAAAATTTGAAGAGGTTCCCATATTTGTAAAACAGATTTGAATTCTGAAATTGTATGCACTCCCATCTCTTTCTCTTTCATATTTTTCCTGAGAAACAGTCAGGGTTGTTTCTATTAGTAATTTTTGCTTTAACACCCTTAAATTCGCTAAAAGTATCAGATTCTGTCTCATCGGCTAAACAGGGTCAGGCCAGATGAAAATTTGGAAATTTTTGACAACAGTTTGTTTCTTCAGAGCACCTCATGAACTTCACAACTATGAATCCTTGAATCAAGGTGTCTTTCTTCTTTGCAACTGGTTGGAGGAAGTGTAAAATCCAACAAAATTGTTTTCCATTTCTAACCACTGTCTTCATTGCTGCTGCTCCCTCTTTCCCCACCAGAAGCCTTTCTGATAAGGTCGTCAGTCAACCCAAATTAAATACTTTAAATTCTCATTAAGTTTCACATTGGGACAATGGGAGAAGTTTATTTTTATCTCTTGTGTATTTTTTCATGGTTTCCGGTTTGGGATAGTTGGCATGTAATTCTGCTTAGTTTTAATGATTTGTTTTCATTTTGTTCTTATTTAGTGTCATGTCTTGTTGTTATTGTGTGAAACACCTTGTATGTTCTTTTTAGGGTGAGTCTTTGACTCAGAAATATCTATATAAAACTATAAAAATAATTATTGCTGAAGTAATGTAAATGTATCAATTGTTATTGCTGTTTCTGAAAAACTTGTGGAAAGGCTCTCTTGAGACAGAAGGCATGCCCTGTTGCTCTGCAATTTGAGATGCTCTGGTGAAAAATACATTTATAGAACACAAATGGTGCAGAGGGACAGGAGGCAATTATATCCAAACACATATATTTTGAAGGGAAAAGAACGAAGCACTGAAATAAGGCTGCCAAATCCAATACAGGTTAGGACATTCATACTCTTTAACAGTTTTTTGGATGAGAGAATGCTGGCAGATGCTGGAGCGACGGGATTCAATGTAGCTAAGGCTATCTTTCTTTCTTCAGCTCAAGAGGTCTATCCTGCCCTGAATCTCACAGGTAGCAGTAGGGGTCAAAGAGCACCTTGGCCAGGAAACAAATTCCTAAATAGCCATTCTTGTCAGCTGTTGTGAATAAAAAATGCCTCCAAGTGCTGAAGCAAGAAAGGTGAACGAAGGATACTCTAGGCATGCAGTTAGGAAAATCGTTTTGCAGCTGTATAGTCTCCTGAATTATTTGAAAAGCTACACAGTGCAATGGCCAGCCAGTTTTACAGACTTCGTAATAACTGGAGTACTCATATTAACAGCTCCCACGGAAAGTGGTTATATTCAGTGAAACACTCGTAGACCCTACAAACACATTATGCTAGACTCTTAGAGTATAATTCTATGTGTATCTGTCTCACTGTTGCTGATTTTTGGATTGAGATGGAGCATCTCAGCAAGTGATCCTGTCAAGGATTCTACAATTCATGTAAGAGATCTCGCCTCCAGACATGACATCAAATCTTTTCCTCATTCTGTGCAAAATGTCTCTGGAAAAACTACTGCCTTTTTCTTTTGTGAATCTGAGGCCCCTTCTACACAGCCACATAAAATGCTGATTCTCTGCTCTGAACTGGATTATATGGCAGAGTTGACTCATATAATGCAGTTCACAAAGCAGATAATGTGTATTATCTGCTTTGGTAATATGGATTATGCAGCAGTGTAGAAGGGCCTAAAAGTGCATATGAACAGCAAGCCCAAATGGACATCCATACAAATTGTCCCCAATAAATAGATCTGTTTCCACAAATCAAACCAAAGTATGTCAGAAAAACATCTGTATTAAAGCTTTGATTTAGGTGAATTGAATCTAATTTAAAACACAGGTGATTAAAAGCCAAAAACATTTTCCTGCTACCAAAAAAATTATAAGTCTTCTATTTATTTCAACAATGGGTGCTATTTTAACTTCCTTTTATGGCATTCATGTGAGAATATAATATGACTGCAATCTGTGTGGTGTAACACACAGATCTCTGTTCAACCATGAAAATCTACTGGGTGACTTTGGGCAAGTCATCCTCTGCTAGGTTCACCTCGGAGTAGCCGTAAGTTGCAAATGACTTAAAGGCACACAGCAACAACAACAATCTCTATAATTGTGTATGTGTGTGTCAGAACTAAGGAATTTGGAAATCTAAGCAGTGCCTGTCATTTCAGAGATCTGTGCAGTTCTGCAACATATAATGGGCAACATTATTAAAATGCACCTAGATATTTTCCCCTATTAATTAATAAACTATGTTAACAATTAATAGTTAAATGTCCATCAAGTTGCACATTTAACCAGAAATCAGATTCACTTGGCATAACTCTTGGCTACCCTGTTTTACTAGCAATGTAAGAATTGAGAAAATCTCAAAAGTTATCCAGATTAGCTCTGGGTGCCCAGCACTAGAGTACAAGCCCATATTATTTACAGCAGACAGTAAGGCTGATGAGCTGGCAGCCCACAAATGAGATTTTCATGTTCTTGTTGCAGTTTTTAATTTCATCCCTAGTGGTCAAGGCACATTTCAGTCATAGTGAGTTTAAAAAGACAAAATTCAAGAAGCAGCATTGTTTAGGTGTTTTGCTGATCTACCTCTTGATGTTTCATAGGATGCACATTATTCTGACACCTGTCTTCTTCCAAGGGACATGCGCTCTTAATATGAACCCCCTACAAACAGGTAATGCTAACTTTAATGTAGTGCTTTCCTTTGGCATGGAACCAAAGACTGAAGAATTGGTTTCTAAGCTCAATATGTACTTTTTATGAGTGAGATTGGAAACAGAGCTCAAAATAAGAGTATGATACCCCTAATTTATTTTGATTTTAACCTGAGGGCCCAAAAACCTATTGATGAAATTGTTTTGTTAATGTAATAAGTCAACTGTGGTGTTAGTCAATTCACTAGTTTTAAAAGAAACCCTATGCAAGCATATGGTGTTGTGGTTGACATTGTTATCACTCAGTCAATTTCTTGTTCCCTCATTTAAATTAGCTTTTTTGGTACTTTAACTTGCCTTCTAAATTTTGACAAAGTCTTGATGCTTTGAGCAACAAGCCCCACAACTGAACAAATGATTGGCAATGAGGGAATGTTTAGGGTAACAAATGTAGAAACTGCTAGGCTGGGGAAGGCTATTCTAAAACATGGATTCTAACAATACCCATTACGGAATCATTTAATTGTCGAGGACTTTATGGGCCATCAAGTGCAATCTCCTGTTTAGTGCAGGATCCTTTGTTATAGTATTCGCAGCAGGTCTCTTTTGGAAAATATCCTGAGAAGAAGACAACATCCTATACCTGTGCATTTGGCATTTTTGGCCTAAATGTAGAAATTTCTGTTTTATTATTTTCATTCCAGATTTCTAGTTTTTACATATCCTTTTGAATTCTGTTCGTATCTTCCAATATATTGATTACCTCTCCCAGTTTTTTTAATAATCTGCAGATGTCATAAGGATTCCTTCTATCATCTATATTATTGATGAAAACACAGAAGAATATCAGCCACTGGGCAGAACCCTTAGGTGCTTCAGTTGAGACCTCTGTTCAGTATGAAGCCCAGCCACTGATTTTTTTCATGTCAGGAGCAACTTGAGAAACTGCTAGTCGCTTTTGGTGTGAAAGAATTGGCCATCTGCAAAGACGTTGCCCAGGGGATGCCCGGATGTTTTACCATCCTTGTGGGAAGCTTCTGTCATGTCCCCGCATGACAGAATCCACTCTCCCTGGATTTGAACCACTGACCTGTCAGTCTTCAGTCCTGCTGGCACAAGGGTTTAACCCATTGCACCACTTGGGACTTCACAGCATGAATTTCCAAGCAATTATGAATCGATCTGATGATGCTTCCATATTCTGTATTTAAATACTATGTTAATAATAATAATATATTTATTTGACTAGTCATATGACCATTTCAAAATACAACACAAATAAAATACAAGGCAAAAGGAGAGGACAGCAGTTGATCTTCTATTTACAGTCAGAATCTTATTGTCCTGGTTCTTCTTTCAGGAAATGTGCTCTTTTCTGACAGCTTTTAGAATAAAAGGCTTACTCTGATTATGGTGGGTCTTTCTTGCCCTTGCAAGAGGAATGTCAGAAGATAATTCCTGTTGGGGGACCTGCAGTTGGATAGTATTGGATGTAAATATCTGTATCGCAGTTCAGCATATGCTGGACAGTTAATTAAGAAATGTTCGATATCTTCCACTGTTTGTTCTCCTCATACACAGAAATACTATATTAATCAAGATATCATGGGGGTTTTTAACAAATGCTTTGATGAAATCTAGATAAATGATATTCCTAGCATTCCTTGCATCTACTAAACTAGAGATCCAATTTAAAAGAATTGGTTACTTTGGCAAGATTTGTTTTGGCAAACTCAAGCTGGCTCCTACTAATCACTGCATTGTCATCAAGACACTTGCAAATGAGATACTTCTGTATTACCCTTTGAATATTTTACAAGTATTGAAATGAGGCCAATTGGCTTGTAGTTCACCAATTGGTTTGAAGTTCTCTTGAAAATCTTTTATGAAGGGAGGAGCAATGTTTGCTTGTGTTTGCTTGTTTGCTTTTGGCAATTCACCCATTCTCTGAAGATTTCTCAGAAATGATGTCAAGGGGTTCTGCAAGTCTGTTAGCATGTTCCTTCAATATTCTGGGATGCCGTTCATCTGGTCCTGCAGATTTGAAGTTTTTGAGGGTTAATTAAGTGATTCCTCACTATCCTCTTATCAATCTTGATCTGCAATCAGGATGCTTTGCCAAGGTCTATGGCTGTGAAAGGAAACACCTAATTCTCTCCTGAGCAGTAGTCTAACCATATCCTCAGTCATTTTCTTGTTTCAAGAATATTTTAAAAGCTCATTTTTTGTTGCTTCCTGCTTCCCTAGATAGTTTCAACTCCTTTTGAGCTTTACTTTCCTTACACTGTTTCTGCAAGCTTGGGCTATATTTCATCACAGATTTACATCTCTTTTCTTTCTATCTCCACCTTCTTTCTAACTCATTATCCTCTCATCCATCAAACACTATGGATTTTTTGTATACACATTCAGTACAATACTAGAGGGTTCCCTGCTCTGATTTATTTCCACATGTAATAAAGTCTTGCTTTTGTGGGAAAGCATTCAAGTGAGCCAGACTTCACTAGCAGTCTGGAGTGCTGACAGCTCAAAAAAATCATTACCTGAGTCCTCTGATGAATGAACTGGATTTGAGACTGGTGAACACCAAGGAGTGTGAAATCTTTCCTGGAAGAAGGTGTGAAGGACAACTATAGAAACATATACACATACCTCGTATTGGCTAAACTAGGTTCTATTTGGATAGGATGCCAGGAAGTACCCAAAGTCTAGTGAAAGAAAAGTAGTATATTTTGTAAGGATGTATTGTTAGTGTATTCAGGCACTGAATGTTTGCCTTTTATGTTTGGAGCCACCCTGAGTCCCTTCGGGGAGATAGAGTGGAATATAAATAAATTGTTGTTGTTGTTGTTGTTGTTGTTGTTATTATTATTATTATTTTCAACTTCAGTTTATTAAAATAGATTAATATTTAGAAATTATTTAGTAAGTTGTTTTATTGTGAAATTATTTTTAATTCTGAAGAAGAAGCAGAGCTTTACCTATTCTTGCCTAGGCTTTGCTATTTCCATCCACAAGGAAATATAAATGCAACCTGATTGCATTATCAATTAGAAACAGCAATTGTTCATCCTACTGTTGCAAGGAAAAAGTAACAGCAATAAGTAAAATAAATGATTATCAAAGAGGTGAGCTAAAACAGTAACAAAGCTTCCTTCTGAAGTATTATTTTACATGGATATTATTTCTACTCCTACTCCTGGTTGAACTCTTTTACCTAATACGCTTCCATATACTTTAATACAGGCTTGCACAACCTGTGACCCTCCAGGCGTTTTGGACATGAGCTCTCAGAATTCCTGACCATTAGACAAACTAGATAGTTTCTGGAAATTGAAGTCCCAAACACTTGGAGGACCACTATCCTATCTTCCATTTATCTCATCTGTTCTTCCCTCCCATTCCCCAAATTTTGCATGCCCAGTACATATAGGCTGTTTTACAACAAATGTCTTCTAAAGTACATCTGCAGAGTATGAGGGTTTTGCACTATTTTAATTGCCATGGTGCCATCCTACAGAATTCTGGCATTTGTAGTGTCTTGGGGTAGCAAACTTTAATGGCCTTCCCTGAGCTTCAGCATTAGAGCTCTAAGATGGAATGTTTTGTATCCTATCAAACTATAATTCTCTGGAATCTATAGGATTGACTACTATAGTTAAAGTGATACCAAAGTGTTTAATTGTGTAATGATAGTTCTTTTAGTTATTTAAACCCCTGAGTCCCTGCAAAGCTATCTCCACAACTCCTCTTCTGAACACTGTGTGCAATGGTCCTGTTTTCCATGCTTCACATCTCACCTAAAAGGACATAATCTGTTTTAAAACACTGGTAGCACTTGATCTACAGTGGCTATTTCTTGCATTTAAATCACCACCTGAATATGTTTAAGCCAACTTGTACAGCCAAGAAAATAACAGGTTTTCAGTAAATATGACTACCCTCTGGCCACAAGTGTTGTTGAGATGCATTACTAGTTGTAAATCAACCTTACCTCTAAGAAAAAAAACTTTCTGTATTTCTGAAATCACATGTTTTAGAAATGAAGTGAGAGTGCTGCCTAAATTAATTAGATTTCTCACAGTGCAGAAATGCAAGTATTGGCAAGGGTCCAGAAGTGGGAGGGGTACAGACAATACCTGTATGTTAAATAATATTAGAGGAAATGCTGGTTTGAGAGCTGTCAAATCTTTATTTAACATTTTGGTCATTATTTTATCCTTCCTTTCCTGCTGCTGGGGAAACAGTCCCGTCAGTTTTAGAATGATGCTTTCCTCTCCAGGGTTTTGGAGAAATCTTTCTGTACTTAGAATTCACTTATAAGATTAATGATGATTCCTTGAATGTTCTTGCAACAGCAGAGAATGAGTCAGATGTACAGGAACTGAACACCAAGTCACACATGCATGCACACGAACTGGCATAAAGCGGAATTACTTTTGAAAGGTACACCAAGGGGGAGTTGATGGACTTCTTGCTACACAATCACTCACATCACCAGTCATTAAGGGGGTTTCCCAACACATCTGAGGTGGTTTTCCTAAAGTTGATGCTAGACCTATGTCAGTCTTTTGATTCTTTGGTATACATCACTGCAGCCCTCCCCCCCAACCCCCCCCCCCCCCCAAGAAACAAAAACAGTATTGGAGATTTTTAGAAGCTTGCTTCTCCTTCAGCCCCTTCCATTTTTAAGATTTTTGAATTATTTGGGATTTCAAGGATCTCAAAGTCAATACAAAATTCTATACTTAAGAGTATACTGTATGGATTTTCATACTACATTTGTTGGCTTTTTTTACTGTATAGAAAATGTATTCAAAGAATTTGCAAATTGGTGCTGTAAATAGTTTTTTGTTAGGCAAAAACCTGGTACTGCTATGGTGACACTTCCTGGCCTTTAAAGTAAAGTCCCCTTCCAACAAATTGTATTACATGCTTTCTTTATATTTATTCAATCATTTACATGAATGATTTCCAGCTTTCTTCATCAAAGGAAGTTGGATTGGATTGCAACATGCAACCAACCATAAATAATATTAGATCAGTGGTAGCTAGAGACTCCCATGTGAAGGGAGTGTGGATTGAATCTGGTATTCATTACAACTTTAAAGGAGCGATTCCAAAGTCCTTGAACAGGACATGGAAAACACCAGCCAGGAATAAATAAACCAGCACATTATCCATAAAGAAAACACTGTTGAAATCATTAATTGGGAAAATATTCATGTCTTTCTGAATAGCAAAGTATTTGGGCCTCACAGACTTCAGGGTAATGAACAAGGTGAATCCACTACAGGAAAGTGGAGAGCTCCTGATCCCAAGAGCTCACTGTCATCTCTCAGAAGGGCAGAGAATTCAGACCTAAGGTTCAGATGTCTGAAAGAACATATTCCTCTAACCACTTAAGTCAAAATTATCACCTTGAACTGAGTCTTGAAAACAATATACAACTTATTCTAACATGTTCTTCCTGCTTAGCAGGTTTTTATCGAATCTGGACACAACATTTTGTACTAGGTGATAAATGTATTGTTTTTGAAAAGCCAGTCTCAAATGTAGGATCCTATAACAGTCTAACCTGGAATTTGCTCATACATAACTTAACATGGCAAGATACAATTTCAATGCAAAAAAATATTAGCAGTATCTACAACAATATTTCCCACATTTTAGGAGGAATGCAATCCCATGCAATACAAGCTATCCATTCAACCTTGAGTCATACATTCCACTGCTTATGATCTCATCAGGCAGGTGGTTTTCCGTGTCTTGGTGCGCTGTGGTGGTGGAGTATGCCAGAACCCATCAAATCACGAAGAGCTACTTCTGGTGGGGCTCTGTTTGGTTTTGTGCTGCCAGCTTGCTGGCAGAGTGCTGAGAAGGAGTCCTGAGGAGTCAGGTGGCTACCCATCTCCTAAATGAAGAAGTCAGGGACAGCATGGAAGGAAGTCAGGGGAAACGTCATGGGATGGCATCCCATGATCCACAATGGTAAGGGGGATAAAGCTGGGTGCTACCCCATGGTTTCTAAAACTGTTCCCTACTGTCCCCCGCCTTCTGGACTTTCATGCAACAAGGTCCTTAAGTACTATTTCTGCCTTGAGCAAACTAAGTTTGAACTGATTTTGTCCTATTCAGTTCCTTAGTTGAAAAAGAATAATTCAACAATCGTTCCATCTCCCCAGCACCAAATGAAAATGGGAATGCATGAAAGGTAGAGGTTTCCCCTGACATTAAGTCTAGTCATATCTGACTCTTGGGGGTGGTGTTCATTTCTAAGCCAAAGAGCCACCATTGTCTATTGACACCTCCAAGGTCATGTGGCCGGCATGACTGCATGGAGCACTCTTACGTTCCTGCAGAAGCATTACCTATTGATCTACTCATATTTGCATGTTTTCAAACTGCTAGGTTGACAAAAGCTGGGCCTAACAGAGGGATCTCATCCCACTCCCCGAATTTGAACCGCCTACCTTTCAGTCAGGAAGTTCAGCCACTCAGCAGTTTAGCCCACTGCGTATATATATCCATATGTATGTATATGAATACATACATATACACTATTTAGGGAGCCTTTAGGATAGAAAGATAACTTATATATTTTTTAAAATTTAAGAAATGTTTAGGTTCTTCGACCTAAACATTCCCCAAACTAGAAAAAAATAGGAAGCTTGAAATTACCTTTACCGTCAGCTTTAAGTAATGTTTCTATCAATCATGGGATAAAGTAAAAAAAGCATAGAAAAATACAGAGTCATAGTAACTCTCATAGAAGTAATGGAAATTGAGAATTTAACCTGTGTAAAGCTATCTGTAATTTTGCATTTAGAATGTATCTTTGACTACTGACCAAGGGGATATTATTTAGCACTGCCATGCAAAAAACTCCCCTCCTTTAAAATAAACTAGACAGTAACATCACCAGTATCTTTTAAAACAAATTGCTATTTTGGCTGTCACAATAACAGACTTTGATGTAATATATTTCTGTGAACAGAACAGTCTTCAAACTCTGAAGATCAAAATGTATTCATCTTCTGGCAAGCAGTTTTATTCATATTACAATCAAGACATATTCATTATTTAGAAAAATCCAAATTAATTTATGATGCTGGCAGCAAATAAGTGCTGCAGCATAAATTTCCAGAATTTGCAAAATCCTTCTGGCTTCTGTTAGATGTTAGGGCGTTTTGCTGATTTGTGAAAGAACTGCATTGGTTTTTCAGAACTCCCATAACAAGCATGTCTTAAACTGACTGTTCAATACATGTATAATAGACATGACTTCAGTGCAAAATGTGTGTATATCACCAAACCTTGTGATCAAAAGTTGTTCAGTGCACTTCATGAAAGATAAATACTTGATAGAGCTTCCTACATATACTAGTAGGAAGATATCTCTTAAATTGGACAGATAAAGAAATGTCTGCTATAACCTAGTAATAGAGACATAATGATCATATCTACTTAAGCTCTCTTATGCCATCCATTCAAGCAGCTTGTATATTCCATCTCCCTCTCTCTCTTTCTCTCCCTCTTTCATAGACACAAAATTAGAAAAGCTATCCTGCAGCAATAAGAAATGCTTCACAACCGAGAAAAGCTCCAGTTATTATAAATGGTTATTCAACTCATAATTGCTCAAATCGTCAAGTAAGGGTTTATTGATCACCCATCCAGCCATTACAACTCATAATATTATGCTCACAAATAGTCAAATTGAGTTAAACATTCAAAAATATAAATTATGGTTCTAAATATAATGAAAATAGCATAATAAAGTGGGACTCCTAAAACTGAAAAGAAAGTTAGCAGAAGCATGTCTATCAAAAAACACCCACAGAAGGTTACACCAACACTGAACGGTTTTGAAGTTAATGAAATTATTTGCTTCAAAAAATATGTTGTTACTATTTTTATGGTTCAAGATAATTGCAGGAAGAAAGGAAGAAGATAAGACAATGTATACATTTTTCTATAATCAAAGTCCAGGACCAAGTCAATAGAGCATAGGTAGGGGACATGTGGCTTCCCAGATATTACTCAACTCCAAACCGTTGCCAATATAGAGAATGATTAGGGGGGAAAAAAACAACAGCCACAATATGACAAGTAGCTTCCACAACATTCCTGTAATCGAGACTGTATATCACCCTCACTACCAAAAGCAAGCAAACAAGCAAAATAACAACACATCTGAATGTATTATTGCAATTTTTTTGTTGAAGCTACTCCTTACTATTAGTTTTCACAAGTTTTCACAAGTTTGAACCTACCCATCTTCCTTAATATGAAAGAGGGAAGGTAATATGTCAGAACTTCATATTGTAGCCATTAAGGCTTGGAATACAAAGCCTTAGGAAGAATAAAAACTACTACAATGGACCCTTGGTATCTGCTGGGGTTTAGTTCCAACATTCGTGGATACCAAATTCCACCAAAGATTCACCATAACATTGAATTGGGATATTCCTGGGGTAGGGTTCTCTCTAGGAATCTCTAGGTTTTGCAGCTTGATTTTGTAGAAGCTGGCCATAAAATCACACTGAAGGATCTAGTGTTCCTCTAGAGAGCATTTCAATCAAATCAGTGAATAATCAGATCTGTTAAAGTCAAATTTGCAAATGTGAAGGGCTGACTGTCAATATGCTTATGTCTTGGACATAAGATTGAAGAGGGAAATGTAGCATTGCATGTATACACTGAAGCCAATCCTGCAGTTTGCTATGTGGATATGTTTAGATATTGAGATTGCTACCCACGCTGTGTTAAACTAAGGTTCAACATTTCATCTTTTTTTGTATAAAGATGAACTTGTCCTCGGCCCGGTTGCTAAGCATTTGCTTTGCCTACTGAATCTGCACAGTCAATAACTTCTTAGTATTCAGTGTTCTAATAAAAAAGGGAAAGCTATAAACAGTTTATACTTTCAGAATAGCCAGAAATCTCCAATGCAAAATGATGCCAGTAATGAAACTGAGTATTTGCTCACAATGAAGTGTCATCTTTCTTCCTGCATCTGTGCTAATATTTAAAGTCTTTATAGCAGATTCAAAAGGTACACACACCATGGAAAAGGAGATAACCGCTGCAGAGTTCCACAATCGAAAGTCTGCTAACAACACACCACGGTTTTTAGAAATGCATGCAACCAATCAGGCCAGCAATTATTTGTTTCACCAATTCAACCTAGCTATGGCAACAAAGAAGACAGACAATGTGATACAAGCTGGGTTTACACTACAAGAAATAGCCAATGTAATGTAGAGTTTCGAGTGTTGGTCTCTGCTCTTGAGAACAGGATTTGAATCCGTGCTTCGCTATGAAATCTACTGAGTGACCATAGGCAAGCCAAACTCTTTCAGCCTCAGAGGAAGGCAATGGCAAACCTTCTCTGAACAAATAGTGCCAAGAAAACCTTGCGATAGATTCACTTTAGGTCACTATAGATTGGAAATTACTCAAAGGCACACAACGACAACAATGACTAAGATCTAATGACATATTTTGATACAGTAGCAGTGGCATGGGGAATTTCTGCCTCTCCCCCTCCTGAAGCAGCTTCTTCCCTTTGGAGAAAGCTCTTTAGTGTGGAAGAAGTGGCAGAAAGGAAGAGAGATGGCTGATTCTAGCAGAAGCAGTAGATGTACTGTACATAAGGATCTAGATATTTATTTGATTAGGTGTATTTTTACATTATATATGTTATTTTAGTAGTTGTGATTGCTTTGTATGGGCTAGAAATTAATCAAAATTTTAAGGAGGGTCACATTCCCATGCTACACAGAAATAGATCCTTCACAAATAATACAAGAAGAGGGATGCACTATTCTCTTCAAAAATGCCACAATTTTATTCTTACAAATCAGAAAACTCTGGCTAAAGGGCTTTATTCTATTGGCAGGGATCCAAATATTGTGCAAATATTTGTATGCAGGAAAGAATTGAGAACTATTTGTCATTCTTCTATTTCAAATGCAGTGTATATCTCTTTGCTGCAGGGAGGTACGGTATATTTTATTTCCTTTTCCCCTGAGCATGCATGAGTATCTCAGAGAAGAAAATGCACTTCTTTCCCCTTGAGGTAGGATTCAGAAAAGCATACAAGGGAATCCCAAGTAGTCTGTGCTTCCTAGCATGCTGTTTACCAATGCACAGTGATTACATCATAATACCGTGTCTCCTCCATTAACCTTTGAGCACATTTTCTAGTTTTTATATAAAAATGGTATGAAATTTCCATTGCCATTTACAATGCCTTTCTTTTACTTTTCCATACTTTGGTATTGGAATTCAAATAGTTTTAAGTGATATTGTTAGAACTTCTGGTATATAAGACAGTCAACACTGTCAATTTGTTTTTATTTATCATATATACTCATAATAATAATAATAATAATAATAATCATAATCATCATCTTTATTTATACCCCACCACCATCTCCCCAATGGGGACTCGGGGCAGCTTACATACAAGCTTACATCATGCACAAGCCAAGAGCAACTTTTTTTGGTGGGGACGAGAGACAGGGCCTTCTTGGTGGTGGCTCCCTGCCTGTGGAACACCCTCCCCAGTGAGATTAGATCAGCTCCATTCCTACTCTCCTTCATTAAAAAGCTTAAATCATGGTTCTGGGAACAGGTATTTGGGGAGAAGGCTTGATAGTGATTACAACGGTTGTGGAATGCCCTCCCCAGGGATATTAGATCAGCCCCCACCTTCTTAATGTTTTGCAAAAAAGTTAAAACCTGGCTATATGAGCAGGCCTTCCCAAACGCAGTGTAGCTATGAATGAATAAAGTTTATTGCACTAGCCATAGGCCATGACATCAACAACATACAACCTTTATAAACACATTCCAATACAGATCAAACCCATTCAAAATTTAAAAAAAAACTAGATCTTTAAAATTTTGCTGGCAGAAACCTGACAGTAGTATGTGTCATCCTTAACCTTCTCCCTTTCCCTATCTGGACTCCAACGAGGATTTTGCTACTCTGTCTCTGATCTTTTGGGCTGCAATTGCAAATGTGGCTACTTTTAGTGTTATATTTTTGTCATAATCCGCTAACAAGTCACCGATCATGGCCGATTCTTGCCATGCTGCCCTTTCTTCAAGGAGTATTCCCAGGAGATTTTTTCTGGGATCATTATACAGAGGGCAGTGTAATAGATAGTGTGTTAGATCTTCTTTATCCCCAGAGCCACAAATGCAAAGCCTTTGGGCATGGGGGATCCCTTTGTATCTCCCTTCTAGCCAGTTTGAGGGCATTGTTTGGAAGCGCAGGGCTGTAAAGGCTTTCCTCAACACTGGTGACGTTAGGTCTTGAAGATATTGTTGGCAGTATTGGTCACTCTTTAGTCTGGGATACCATGTAGAAAAACCTTGCTTTTTACTAATTTCCAAATTGCCAGCTGCATCCATCTCAAAGATTTTATCACTAATCTCCTTCTTGTCCAGCTGCATTAGAGTTGTTATTGACCCGTCAAAATACTGATGAAGCAAGGCTAGCCAGGATTGCACCCATCCTCCCCGTTTATACTGCTCCCTCAAGCATTGCTTTGCTATGCTCACCTCCTCCATTCCAAGCAATCTCTTCCCATACGAGATGATGAGTTTATGCATTCTGGCCTTAAGTGAGGGAAGATCTAATTCCAGTCTTAACAGGGCAGCTGGGGTCCCAGGGGGAAGGGCTAAAAGAGCTCTTGCGAACTTGTTCTGAATACGTTCAACCTGTTCTGTATTACCTTGCCCCCAAATTTCCGCTCCGTATAACATTTGAGGTAAAATTTTAGCGGCAAAAATCTTTACTGTGGGACATACCAGGGAACCTCCCTTTATTTTTCCAAAGGCTAGGATTGACTTCGCTGCCCTCCAAGCAGATAATTTGGCTGCCTCTATGTGGTTCTTCCAGTTTCCATTATGTGAGAAGTGTAAGCCCAAGTATTTAAAGCTATCACACTGCTCTATTGAGTGACCATCCAATTTCCAAGAGTGTCTTTGCTTCCTTTTGGAAAATACCATCACCTTGGTTTTTGAGTGATTGATTGACAGCTTCTCTTGTCTACAAATTCTACTTAATGACCTCAAAAGTCTCCTGAGACCTATTTGCGTAGATGACAGGAGCACCATGTCATCCGCATATAATAGGATCTGGATTCTCCTATTACCTACTAATGGCGGAAAGTGATCAGGGGAACTCAACTCGGCCACTAGGTTGTTCACGTAGAAGTTGAACAAAAAGGGAGCTAGTAAGCAACCTTGCCTAACTCCTCTTTTAGTTTCAATATTGTTCGATAGCTTGCCTGATAGCCCTAACCTCACTCTTAGATCCGTTCCCGAGTATAGCTGGTGCAATAATAACAGCAGTCGTCTGTCCACATTCGACATTGCTAACTTTGCCCACAAACGCTGTCTGTCGATTAAATCAAAAGCTGAGGTAAAATCTACAAATGCTGCGTATAGGCAACCCTTTGGTTTCCTCAGACTATTTTGGATTAAGTGCGACAGTACAAAGCATTGATCTATTGTGCTTCAGTGTAGCTATGAAACTCTGATCTCAGAATTGTTGGACAATGTGACTGGACAATGACTGATAAATGAAATGCGGAGGACTTATAGTTTTTTATTATGTTTATTGATGTTAATTGTAATGATTTTTTTATCTATGTTAAATGTTTTTAATGCTTAAACTATTTTTGTACTGTTGTGGGTATCAAATTGTGCCGTTTTGTAAACTGCCATGAGTCGCCCTCGGGCTGAGCAAACAAATAAATAAATAAATAAATAAATGTTTATGTGAACTGACAAATAACAGGCTCTGACAAAGTCTTTAGACACTAGATTGGATTTGGCTACATGGTTGCTAATAATGTTTTTAAATGGATTTTAACTTAATGGTTTTATTTAATGTGTAATGTTGTGTTATGTTGTGTATGCATTCTGTATGTGCTGGCATCGAATTTGGCAATATAAGCTGCCCTGAGTCCCCCTTTGGGGGATTGAGAAGGACAGGGTACAAATGTTTGAAATAATTAAAAAAATAAATTTTAGATTTTGATATGACCTCCCAGCATTTCCCCATCCAGACATTCAGAAAAGCCAGAAGCAGAGCCACAGCAGAGAATAGAGAGCATCAGTGCTGCTTTTAGGTTCCTCTGAGACAGACTAAGCTTTTGCCTTTCATCACTGTTCTCATGGAAGGGGATGGTTCCTCTATTGATAACGGTCAAGATTTATTCTTACACTTGCGCTAATCTGTGGATAAGCTAACCCAGGTTTTTTTGGGGTTGATTTTTTGACAAAATTTTCTAGGCTTATGCACAAATATACAGCATACATAAGTCTTTGGCACTTTCATAGTGCTGGCTACCTTGTTTATGTCTAGTATGGCAACTATATCAATTTCAATTCCAAAGCAAAGCTATGTTTGTGTGTATGCATACTCTATACGGCTCTGTAGTATTGCATGCTATAGTTTCTCTTGCTTCAATTTTTTTAAAAATGTTTCAATGATGAATGTACTATGAAAACAAAGTTCCCTGACTGATATTCTAAATGGCTTGTCAGTTCTTCTGCAATGCAAGATATATTTCCAATTTTAGTTTATTTGGTGTTGCATATTACAGTTGAAGATAGCTATTTCATGCTAAGTTACCAGGAGGAAATAATAAAGAGTGCACTCCCAACTTTAAAATATAACTCAGTTTTTTTGCTTTTGTTTGTTATAGGAAACAATACAAAACAGTGAACTTGAGAAATTTTCAGGAGACAGTAACTCACAAACATTAAAGAGATATCAGAAACTCCTTCAAGAAGTTTTAAAGACAAAATTGCATCACGGTAGCTGGTAAAGACATGTTTTGTGCATTAACTGAACATCTCCTTCAAGACCTGTTAGTTTTAAACTAGAAAAAATACTACCAAATTTTGTTCTTTTTTATTACAGAAAAGCAACTTTGGGAGTTTTTCATAGAAACTAAAGTAGAGACAGTAACAAGAGATTAACACTGATGGATCTGATCCTAACTTGGCCTTCACAAATGGCATAGCCGAGCTGTAAAATCCAGAATGATGTGTTTTATAGGGGTGACTAGAAAATGTGTACCCCTAGTGCATGCTGCAACATGCATCCACATGAAAAACATGTGGAAAAATGTCAGGCGAAAGTCCAATATTAGCAATAAAATGTGCTGAGGCTGATCAGTGTATGGATGCTTTGGGAGCATTCCTGTAAACTGCACCACCACTGGAATATCTAGAAATGGTGCTCTCAGGAAGGTAAACAAACACCTCCCCCCCCCTTCCCTGAGAGGAAATCCCCTCCTCCTCCTCCTCTTCTTTTGAGTAGGAAGATGAGTCCCATCGCTGATTCTCATCTGATGGGCTGTTTCTGTTCAGTGCATTTCTCCCAACCAGATAAGAAAAAAAAATCTTTCTGTTAGATTTATTTGGCATGAGAGGAACTTTGTGCACTGTGCAGGAATTTTTCACAGTTCCAGGGATGTGTGTGAATACTCTCAGGAGTGGAACTGGATTTCTTTAATCCAGATTCTGTTCTGGATTATATGGCTGTGTAGAAGAAACTTGGCAGAGATAGGAGAGTCAATTCCTCCCTTTCAGCACCCATGTCCAAACATATCTCCTTCTATGAACCATTTCAGAGCCCCCGGTGATGCAATTAGTTATACTCTTGTATTGACAGGAATGCTGATTGATAAGTCAGTGGTTTGAATCCAGGGAGAGTGGGATGAGCTCCCTCTGTCAGCTCTAGCTCCCCATGTGGGGACATGTGAGAATCCTCCCACAAGGATGGTAAAACATGTGAGCATCCCCTGGGCAATGTCCTTGCATATGGCCTGTTCTCTCACACCAGAAGCGACTTGCAGTTTCTCAAATTGCTCCTGACACACACACACGTGCGCACACACAACATCTCAGAGGTTAAGCTCTTCTGGGGAGGCCCTGCTCTCGATCTCACCTCCTTCGCAGACTCAACTGGTGGGGATTAGAGACAGGGCCTTCTCAGTGATGACCCCTCAGCTATGGAACTTCCTTCTCAGTAAATTAGATCAGCTCCCTCCCTCATGATTTTCAGAAGGAAAGTGAAGATGTGGATGTGGGGCCAAGCCTTTGGACAGTAACTCTCAGTGCAATGAGTGACTATGGAATAGTGCAAGTTAGGACTGAAATAGCTTCTGACTATGCCTTTGG